>NC_062968.1:42210326-42230802 GCF_023119035.1 Salvia hispanica
TTTAATGATATCTATTAATTAATGAATTAAATAATCATTAAAATAATCTTTCGTCAATATCTAGTGATTCGAGGTTCGCACGAATCATCAATGACGAAGATTTGAAGACGCCGCCCGGAGACTCTCGCCGGAGCGGCGTGTTCGCCGCCCGACAGCCGCCGGCGGTTCGCGCCGAACGGCGCGTCGCTTCCTCCCTCCTTCGCGGCTTCGCCGCGACTCCCTTCTTCCCGGCGGTAAAACCGCCAAGTCACCATCCATCGTCGATCACCAACCGCGCGGCTAAAGCCGCGAAGCTGCGGCGTTCTCCCACTGCTCCGGCGGTCTCACGCGAGCCAGCAACCGCCGCGCTAGGTGCGGCTGCTCTCGGTCGCGTACCACCGGCGCGGTCGACTAGGGTTCTGGTCTTTAGGGTTAGGGTTAGGGTTCATCGCGGCTTTTTCCCGGTGGCTTCGCCACCATGTCGCGCCGTCGATCACCGTTCAAGCTGTGAGAAAATCGGCGCCGCGGTCTCACCGGCGGCGTAGACGTGCCCTCGCACGCATTCACGTCGCCGGATGATCGCTCCGAAGCTCCCACTGATCGGTCATGGTTCGTGGATTGCGCCGGGAACGGCGGTCTTCCCGGCGGCGTGCATGAGTCCACCCTCGTCTGCACGTCGCCGGCTGATCGCGCCCCTCGCTCCCACTCAATCGACGTATTCGTCGATTAGATCGAGGCCGGCTAGGGTTCGACGGGTTCGGCCGGCACGAGCCCCTTTTCCGTCGACCCTCGGCTCCCCCTCTTTCGACTACCCTACTCCGATCGTACGTAGTGCGATTCGTCCCGGCGCAAGCGCCGACGAATCGCACATCTCACACGTTCGAATAATTCAAGTTCTATGATTCGAATGTTCTTGAGTTCAACATGCATAAACATAAATAATAAAACAAGAACATGCTTCGTAATCAAATAAGACATGCATACATGAATTTCGCGAAATTTAAATCCAAATAATCAGAGCCAAAGACTGGCTCTGATACCAATTGAAGGAACCGGCAGCGGAAGCGCATGCATAATAAATCACATAATAATCAGATCTATTTAGCAGATTATTTAGACAAAAGCTATTCGCGTAATTATCACATGTATCATGCTCATAACTTGAATCAATCATGCTTTAAGAATATTGAAACCTAAAACATGCTTTTCTACGGAGCAGAAAAATACCTAATTAATTCTCCAAAGAATCGAAGATGGCTAGCTTCTTCTCCACGTGATGCTTTGAGTACTAGACCACAAATCTTCTCTCTGGTTCCCGAACTGTACTCTAATATCAGTGTGGGCTGATCTTACTAGAATACTAGGACTTAAATAAAGAAGACAGAAGAAATCCTTTTTGAAATAGGAGAGAAAATCGAAAATTCCTACAGCTGGGGAGCTCTATGATTTTCGAAAATTTGAGCAAAATAAATTGTGTTATTTCTGTCTCCTTTATTCTCCTATTTATATTAAGTTCCTTTTGGGCCCAGACAGGGATCTATGGAAGGTTTTGGATATGGGCTCATCCAATTTACTTTTTACTAATTAAATTGAACCCACAATTTAATATAAGTTATAATTGGAATATTACGAGCAGCCACTACAGAAGTAATATTGAACTCTCCCCATCCAAATCCGAAATTACAAGTAATCCGGGTTTCCGTTTAACTTTCATTTCCCGTGCTTAAGATTAAAATGTCCATTAATTAATTAATGTCTGCTATTGACTTAATTAATTAACTTCTTATTAATTCCAAGAGTGGACTTAGCATGAAACGCTTATTTATTATTCATAGAGTAATCACACTCCAACTAGCTAGGTTCCGAATAATAAAACCTTGTTTCACGCTCCTCTTGAGGACATTATCAAACGAGACTCAGCTCGCGCACGATTCAATATAATAGCAATCCTAGCACCGCTAGATATCGATCACCACTACCCAATATATCAGGATAATTGGGTTACGAAAAACCCGCACCATTTGATAAGTCAAAGTAGTGCATAATCAATACCGTATGCTCAATGCTAACCTACATTGATTAAGAAACAAATATTTATCAAGACCTCGCCTTTCAGTAGATAGCCTAAGGCAAGTCTTGCTGTTAGATCCGTTCAGTGCTATACCACACCAATGTCATCTTATTTCAGTAAGGCTTAGAAATATGCGGACTGACATTGCAACCTTTCTCGATGGATAGTCAAATTCCATCTAGGTTGTGAAATTCATCTTTTTCTTTGTTTTAGAACTGACCGTATTACCTTAAAGTGGACGACGCCCACAACCGGTCTACTAAAACAAAGACTTAGACTTTGTTAAGTTAACTTATACATTTAAACATGCATTAACATCCATTAAATGTAAAACATAACAACATTATGACAAAAATAATCTGTTTTATTTATTGGAAAATAAAATAAGAGTTTTACAGTATTCAATCACTCGAAACGTGATTTCTAATGCAATCTGCATATAACAAAAATGCAATCTGGCGAAATTCATTTATAGATTCTACAAATATATATTGCATTTTAGTGATTACAATATTGCATTTTTTATGCCACATGGCAGCACCAGATTGGATGTACGTTGTAACTTTAAAATTAGTTGTTATACTAGTACATCCCTATATATATATATATATATAGTCATTTTATAATATTTAATATTATTAATAATAAAATAATTAGATGTGATGACTATTATCATTTTCATTTATTTTTTAATATTATATCCAATTTCGTTTCATTATCTTTTTAGCATGTGTTTGATAAGATAGTAATCCCTCATTTTAGGAGTTTCATTTGAGTGCGGCATGAGTTTTAAGAAATCTAAATGAAAGTTAGTAAAAAAAGATAGTTTGATATAAGTCCTACTTTTATATAGTTTTATAATCAAATGTGAACGGAAAAATGTTAGTGGAATGTGGGGCTATTACCATTTAAGAAATATTCCAATCGGAACCCATAAATTGGGACACTTAAAAATGATAAATCGGGACTGCTAAAGTGGGACGGATGGAGTAATACCAAAATAGAAAATTGTATATGGACATTTCTAATAATTTGATATCACATGTAAGCTTAACTCGAAGCCCAACATAAGATGGGTCCGCCTCAATCTTGCCAAAATTATAGTAGCTTTAACTTTATTTATGTAACCCACCAATTTATCAAGTTAAACCACTGACATCTAATTACACAAATTTAGATAAATTTTTTTCTATCAAACAACAAAGAAAAAGTCTTATCTACACATACTTTAACATGAAGCCTGCTTTTATTTTCTTGTTTTAGATGTATTTTTATATTCCATCTTTCTTATCAATAGAATATATAAGAAAATCGATCTAATGATCACTAATTAAGTGGATGATAGTGCTGAGAAATTATTTTTAAACGTAGAAATTATTTAATATTCTCTCTGTCCCTTAAATTTTGTCACATTTTCTCATTTTCGTCCGTCCAGTAAAATTTGTCACATTTCACTTTTTACCATTTTTGGCAGTGGATATCATATTCCACTAATTTATTCAACTCACATTTTATTGTAAAACTAATATATAAAAGTCTCCACTAACTTTTTTAATTCATTTTCTATAACATTTATTAAAACTCGCGCCCAGCCCAAAGTGTGACAAAATTTAATCGACGGAGATGGTAGTAAAATAATTGAATTATATTTGTATTATAATAGTAATTTTTAGTTTTTCATTTTCAAGATGAATTTCCTCAGTTGGGGTTTATTAATATAATTCATTAAAAATTATTTCTTAAAGCGAGCAGTTATAAATATTGTAATTTTATAGCTAGGCTTATTTTATAGTGACATTTTTAATATTACGAAAAGTTATTATTAGTGCAATTGTCCGTGTCGTGACCACAGGAGTAGCTTTAGATCAACAATCAAATAAATTTCACTAATATTACAACTCCTAGATACCGTCTTATTAAATACTTCATCCGTTCCCAAAAAAATATGCATTTTGGGTTTGACAGGAGTTTTAATACAAAATTTATAAACTAAGAGAGATGTTGAGAGAAAAAAAGTAATTAAAATATTGTTAGTGGATAATGAGTCATACCTCATTAGAATAAAGGAATTTCCATAATTGAAAAGTACATATTCTTATGAGACGAACTAGTCCTACCTCATTAGTAATAGTAGCAGCAGCAGCAAGCAGTTGTAGAAACTCAACTAATCTTTCAATGCTTTGATAAATTTTCAATTTTGAGCCGTTAATAGGCGTATTAATTGAGGTATCTTTAATTCAAATTTTGAAATATTGATTTAATTTCATCCTACAAAAATAAAAGATGGAGGGAAATAAAAAAAAACGAAAATAAGGTAAACGATATATATGTTCATTTTTTCTTATAATTCCATCATCTAATCTACCCTTGTGTAAATGGCCATTTAATATCACTCTTTCGATTATTATTCATTCGTATTGATAATGAACGCATTAAAATTTGTTTTTTGAGTAATTGTTGTTTAGCGGTGATGTCTGATTTTTGCATTCTGTGCGGCTAATAATCTGGCCTTGCTATTATTGTAAAGTAAAGACAGACTAAGCGAGAAGATCAACACATGAACACATATCGTATAGTCAACTTTCCTTGTTAAGTAATTAGCTTATGTGTAATATGATACACATTTAGTCAGTGGCGAAGCCACGTTGGGGCTAGGGAGGCCTTGGTACCCCCTTCAATTTTGCGATTGACCAGGGACGGACCAAGCGCAGGCCAAGCCACCGCTCCAGCGGGGGCTTGGCCGGCGCCAGACTAGTACCCCTCATGGCCGACCCCGAATGTGAGAAATTATATCAATCTGTGTCACTGTGCGTGATGGTGAGGAAGAAGAGAAACAAACGAAGAAGAAAGGAGAATGCATGTTGAATTCACCAAAAGTAAAGCTAGTCGAGGAGCCTAGTATCTACAGACTACTCCATCCCGCACATTCGAATTCAATATTTTTTCTATTTTAAAAATCCAATTACTATGTCTTTATCTAGTTTTTGTCGGCCCATAGCCAGTTTTTACAAAACTACTTCAAATATTTTTATATTATGATTACAATTTAAAATTAATCGAATATATACATTTAATTGGTGACTTTATAAAAAATTTAGTATTCTAATAAAAGTAACGATGCAAAATGAAAAAAAAAATTGCATTGTCCTTGCTTTTATTTACCATCCAAATTTATTTTAAATATAATTAAAATTTTGAGATTTATATATGCTTATTTTTCAATTATTAAATGATCAATTATTTAGGGACGGTAAATCAAGGCTTGATATTTTACTTTACATTCAATTTAGAATTACATTTCAAGAAATTATGATAGTGATTGGTGAATTACTCTACTTTTTGTTTTATTAATTTGGAATTAGATAGTTATGAATTTAGATTGAATTTGGAGTTTTAGTGACATACTCCCTCCGTCCGTCATTAGGAGTCTCATTTATGGGCGATACAGGTTTTAAGAATTGTTAATAAAAGTGGGTGCAAAAAAGTTAGTGAAATAGAGATCTCACTTGTATATATTAGTTTTAAATGAAATGTGAGTGGAATGAGTTAGTGGAAGGTGGGACCCTATTACCATTTATGGTAAAAGTGAACCGGGACTCCTATTCGCGGACAGAGGGAGTATATAGTACTCTATGGGTCCGCCTCTAGGAGTTTCATTTCTTGGTAGCACTGGTTTTAAGAAATGTTAAGAAAAATGAGTGGAAAAAAGTTAGCGAAATAGGGGTCCCAATTATATACTCCATTAGTTTAAAATGAAATGTGAGTGGAATAAGTTAGTGAAAGGTGAAACCCTATTACCATTTATGTTAAAAGTGAACTAGGACTCTTATTTGCGGACGGACTAAAATGAAAAAAATAGAATTACTATTCGTGGACGGAGGGAGTACTTGATAATGGTGATTTATTGAATTTTTTTAGTTACAATTATCATCCGGTGTCTCACAAAATTTGCAAAAACTTTATGTATAAAATTAAATACAAAACGTTTTACTTTAATTAAGCACCGGCTTCTTCGAACTTCTGGTTCCGTCCTTGCATTTTACTATATACTCTCTTCGTCCACAAAAAATAGTCTCATTTGTGGACGACACGAATTTGAATAAGAAATTCGTAAGTAAGAGAGATAGGAGAAAAAATAGGTAAAGTAAGAAATAGGGGTGGCGAAATAGGTGCGAGTAACGGGTAATTCTCATCCCGATCCGATACCCGTCGAGTATCGGGTACCCGTGACAATAGCGAGAAACCGGGCGAGATCGGGTAGTAGGTTTTAAAGTTTTGCAGGTAGGGGTATATCCGATACCCGCGTGAGTATACCCGATAATCCCGATAATACCCGATATTTTCAGGATTAGGGTTTTCAAATTTTAGGGTTTAGGGTTAATTAGTTTCAAATATTTAATGCCCGATAAACTTTATCTCTATTTTTTTCTCATTCTATATAACACAGTATTATATGGATAGCACATGCACGTATACTTACACACCCACATATATAATGTCTGGCATTAGGAGTCTCATTTGAGTTCGGCAAGGGTTTTATTAATGTAAAGAAAAGTGGCTGTAAAAATATAGTGGAATGTGAGACATATATTAGTTTTATAATAAAACGTGAGTGAAATAGATTATTGAAATGTGAGGTCTATCTACCATTTATAGTATAAAAATGAACCTAAACTCATAATTACAAACGGATTAAATGGTGGACGGATTTAGTACTATTTATATATAGTTATAACGATGAATAACAGTACACCTATATTGGTACACATATATTTTTATATACGTACACATAGTGACACACATATATTAACTCAAATGATGTCAGCGAGTTTGGATACCCGCAACTGCGGGTTTGGGATACCCGTATAACCATACATGTCGGAATTGGGTAGTAAAATATTGAGCTTTTTGGGATCGGGTATCCGCCAAATCGGATTCGGATATCCGCGGGTACCCGTTTCGACACCCCTAGTAAGAAAGAGATATGGAAAAAAAGTTGGTATAACATGGGAGAGAGCTCAAAGAGGAGAAAAAGTGGATAAAACATGAAAGGAAAACTTTCTATTTTAAAAAATGAAACTATTTTTTGTGGACATCCTAAAATAGCAAAATGAGACTATTTTTCGTTAACGGGGGACGTATTATATATGCAGTAATTTATGTGTAATTTTTATTCTCTTTTACACCATTGCTTATGATAATTTTAAATCTTTGTAATCTAAAAAAAAATTCTATTCTGGTAGTACTATTTGTTAATATTTTGATCCATTTTTTTTATGGTGAACATTTAAACATCATACAAAATTTGTTTCCATCCTTTATACTTATATAAAATTTAAAAATATTATATATTGACTACTTCTAACTTCTGATATCACCGTAATCGAATAAACCCTATATCTAACAGCAATGACTTAGGCCCATCGTAAAATTCCTGGCTTCGACGCTACATTTAGCTATTCTAAGATTCCTTCTTGTGTTAGAGCAACTCCAAGGGAAGAAGGTAAATAAAAAAGGTATATCATGTTTATACCTTCTCAAAAAGTGCAATTATACCTTTCCGAAAAGCAACCAACTCCAAAGATAAAATGTCCTATTGAAAAGGTAAATGGTTATATTCTAAATTGTTACTCCCTCCGTCCGTCATTAGGAGTCCCATTTAGTGCGGCACGAGTTTTAAGAAATGATAATAAAAGTGAGTGGAAAAAAGTTAGTGGAATAGGGGTCCACATATATATATTAGTTTTAAATGAAATATGAGTGGAATGAGTTAGTGGAAGGTGATACCCTATTAGAGCATCCACAATGGATGTCCTAGTGAAATCCCTAGTGGTTGCCACATCAGCATGTCCTATCGTTCTACAATGGTGGAGCCCTAGTGGATTCCCTATCTCTAATCCATTTTTCATTTCAATTTTAATATTATTGTTTTTTAATATTTTTAATTACTAAAATACCAAAATATATTATATTAAACACCACAAATGCAAAAAAAAAAAACTACATTACTTAATTAAAAAAAAAACTACATCATACTTAGCTGAGAAAAACTACATTAAACTAAATTACTAAATTAAAAAAAAACTACATCATATTTTAATAGTGGTTTAATGAGGGTTTAAAGAATTAAAAAAAATTGAAAAAACACCCGATCGGGCTCGGGCGTCGGGCTGCAATGGATGCTCGATCTCTCACCCGATGGATCGGGCTAGAGATCGGTCGCGAACGATCTTTTGATCGTCGTCGGGCGCGACCGACGTCTGCAGCCCGACGATGCCCGAGCCCGATCTCGGGCGATCGGACGTGAGATCAGGCATCCATTGTGGATGCTCTTACCATTTATGATAAAAGTGAACCGGGACTCCTATTCCTGGACTGACTAAAATGGAAAAATGGAACTTCTATTCGCGATTAGAGGGAGTAGTTGCTAGACTGCATTCTATAAGAATGCAACGATACTCTTTTAAACCATCATCAAAAATTAAAAGAGATATTATAAACCATAATCTAAACATAAAATATTAAATATTAAACAATATATTTACCATATGATATAAAATATAAAGCCCCTGAGCCCGACTCGGTTAAAGCAGGCCCACGCCGCTCATGTCGTAACCCACGAAGGCCCAACCATTTAAAAGACTTCATCTAGGGTAGTTGAGAAAGTCATGATAAGCAAAGTAGTTACATTGATTAGCATATCTCCACTTCATGCATTATCTCCACTTTGTGCATCCTCTCACACACGTTTCCATTCAGTTAATTAGGTGCATAGATTTATTTTGTTCTCTATAAATAGTGTAAGCCTTTGTGGCATTTCAGCAATGAAGTAATAGACATTTCCATTCCTTTAGTATTTTGCAGCTTTAATTCTTAAATTCCTTCCTAAGTATTTCAATTGGAGTTAGAATCCACTCGAAGGATTCAAGTTCATAACATTGGAGCTTTCATTGAGCTCACTATGAACTCCCAAACACTTCCCCACCCAAATCTAATGCTCCCACCAATCCGCCTACCTCGTCAGGCCCACGCCTCCCTCTGGTGACCCATCTCGCTTCTTCATCAACGCACTCTCCTACTATTCCCGACTCCGTACAACAGCAGCTCGACCACCTACAACTCTCCACTAATATGAAAATCGATTCACTTGCGACAACATTTGCGCAGCGTTTCGACCAACTTTTCGCACTCCTCCACTCCACCCCACCGTCTCATACACTTACTCCACACCTAACCATGCCTCTGCCATCTACAATACCTCCACATACACTTTCCATGACAACAAATTTCCGACCTCCGCCTTTTGGCAGCCATCCCCGCATTCCCCGCCGCCCCCGTTTTGTCATATGTCGGAAGCACTCAACAGTCCAAACTCCCGTGCTCCTCAACTCCGCCTCGACCTTCCCAAATTTGATGGGCAAGACCCCGCCGGGTGGCTATATCGTATAGAGGAATATTTTTCCTTCTATAACACACCACACGATGAGCGGCTACGCCTCATTGGTCTTTGCATGGAAGGTCCTGCCTCCGAATGGTTCCGGTGGATGCGTGGCAATGGACTTCTATTATCATGGGATGACTTCATATCCCACATTCATGTACGCTTCGACCCAGATCATTTCGAAGATTACATCGGTACTTTGTCCAAAGTCCAACAAACTTCGACAGTTTTGGCATACCAATCGGAGTTCGAGCGACTACTAAACAAAGTCTCGGGCGTTTCCGAGTCTACATTACTCTCGGTGTTTATCTCCGGCCTCAGGCCACATCTTAGGCGCGACCTTAATTTGCGGCGCCCCACTACTCTCACAATGGCTTTTGCCATGGCCCGCGAAGTCGCAACATTACATGATGAGTCGTCTTTTGCTTCTTCCACTGCTATTCAGGGATCATCGCCAAGCCAACAATTCACCACCCATCCACAATAACCTGTCACAGCTGCTCCTCTCACATCACCTAACTCAGTACCTTTGGGGGCCCAATCCGATCTGCCCGTTCGTCGGCTCTCCTACCCGAGAAGCAAGCAAAAGTTGCTCAAGGCCTCTGTTATAATTGTGACCAAACGTGGTCTCGTTCTCACCATTGTGCATCTCGACTCCTTCTTCTAATTGGTGATGATGAAGTCAAGAGTGATTCTGCCGCTGCCACAACTCAGCCTCCACCGGAGCTCAATGACATGGCTCTGTCTACCAATGTAGCTAGCCTCTATAGCCTCTCCAGCACAGCACACCCACATGTTCTACACCTCGATGGCACTTCGGACCCTGCTTCCCATATTCGATCTCATTCAGCAGAGTTACACCTTGAGGACAAGGTGGTTCTCGAACTGCCGGGGAATGTTATGGACCCAAGTCCTGTTGTTGAGACAGCCCCTGAGCCCGACTCGGTTAAAGCAGGCCCACGCCGCTCATGTCGTAACCCACGAAGGCCCAACCATTTAAAAGACTTCATCTAGGGTAGTTGACAAAGTCATGATCAGCAAAGTAGTTACATTGATTAGCATATCTCCACTTCATGCATTATCTCCACTTTGTGCATCCTCTCACACACGTTTCATTCAGTTAATTAGGTGCATAGTTTTATTTTGTTCTCTATAAATAGCGTAAAGCCTTTGTGGCATTTCAGCAATGAAGTAATAGACATTTCCATTTCTTTAGTATTTTGCAGCTTTAATTCTTAAATTTCTTCCTAAGTATTTCAATTGGAGTTAGAATCCACTCGAAGGATTCAAGTTCATAACACCGAAGCACTACCCCAATCTCTCAAACACAAATCTCTTTCTCCTATCTTATTTTCTAGATTTGTACTTTTGATTTTCTTTTGCCTGATATTGAAAAGAAATTGCTTGGCTTTGGAAGTAGGAGTGAATGAGGTGAAAATCTATTCTTGTTTTTTTTTTTCAAAAATTAGGGTTTGAATTTCTTTTTCTTGTTGGTGGAATTAATTTCATAAAACTAACAACAAATTTAAGAGAATTCAATATTTGTTCAATTTTATTGTGAGATTTTGCTGCTTCTTTATCTCTCGCCAAGCTCAAAAACTGATTTTTCTATTTTACATTCTCTTTGATGGAGAGGTAAAGATACATCCTCAAAATGAGAAAAAAATATGATACCTTCCTATTTATCTCCCCCCTTGAGATGGTTTTTTCATCAAAAAGAGGCAACTTCCCATTTACCTCCCCCTTGAGAAGGTTTTTTCATCAAAAAGAGGCAAATTTGGCAGTTATCATACTTTACCTTTCCGTTTACCTCTTCCCTTGGAAATGCTTTTAGCATAGTTACATATTATAATCTCATATAATAGGCAATAGAACAAGCTTATCAATAATAAAGAACTCCTTTAATTTCCATCCATGGTATCAATATCTTTTATCTTCTTCTTGATCAATGTTTAACATGCCTAATTCTAAAACCTAATATCCTCTCATGAAAATTTTTCAAACCAACTCCCAAGACGCATCTATGAAAAATAACATGACTTCAATCTAGGGGTGGTAAAATGGGTAGCGGGTAATGGGTTAGTCCCATTTCGACCCGATACCTGTCGGGTATTGGGTACCCGCTACCCGTTGATAACAGGAAATGGGGCGGAATCGGATATTGCGTTTTAGAGTTTTGCGGGTATGGATATACCCGCTATCCGCGCGGGTATAACCATTAGTCCCGATAATACTCAATATTATTAGTATTAGCTAGCTATATACAATCTTTTATTACTTTATACAATCTAAAAGTTCTAAGAGTTTTTTTTCTTTTGAAATATTTTTGTATTTCAACAAACATACATTTGAAAACTTAGGAGAACTAGTAATAGAGTGTGCCCTCGCTTTTATTCTCAATCTATTCAAAACGTGCAATCAAAATTAATACAATAAATTTTTGTTTGCATTTACTTTTGAATTTGGAATTTGGAAATGTACAAATTATATAGTATTAAAATATATAAATATGACGTACTTACGCACTCTCATCATATTTTCAGTATTTTCAGTGAGAGAGACTAGAAATCTCCACATTTGTGCATAGTAGACAGTTGGAATTATTGCATTAAGATTGAGGAACAAATTGAAAAACAAAAATCAAAAATCATATTGCAGCAACAATCTCAAAATTCTTCACTACTAAAATAACTCGAAGCATAAATATTAATTGGTTTCATGAACTCAACCTTTGGTTTGAAGAACTTTATGCACAAAACTCAACATCCAAGCTTCAGATCGGATGCGGGTACCCGCAATGTCGGGATACCCGACATGGGTATCAGGTAATCCCGATACGGGTACCCGACTTGTCGGGTGTGGGTAACCCATTTCGCAAGTCATCCCCACACCCATTTCGCCACCCCTACTTCAATCATATAAAAAACAAATAATCCTAATCCAAGGAAACTAAGGGCGACAAAAGTTTATTAAAATTCTTGGTAGAATACAAACAAAATCTTGATTTGAAAATAGGTCCACAACGAGTAATTAAGAAAGGTAATAAGAACTTGAAAGCGAATATATCAAACATATTAGACCACAAGTCTTGGGCCAAAAGGAGACAATATTTTGATAGCTATCTATCTTAAGCAGCTTAAACAGCTGTCAAAAACGCACTTCCTGGCTTCCGGTTAGCCAATATCCCATGACAACCCAACAGCTGCAAAAAACATTCCCAAATTGAGTAACACAAAATAAGTTCATAAACGTCTATGAATAAGAGTTGGAATTTTCAAAATACAAACCTTGGCATTGACACCATCTGGTTGAATTCTGTTCTCTGATTTCCACCTCACGTAATCACTACGGTTGAATTTAGTGAAGCCCCTAAATTTTATACAAGCAAAACATACGCACATTAGAGGATGGTCACGAAGCATCAAATTATGAAGTTTTAAAAAGGCAATACAAGTTATACCACTTCCTGCTGACAATGATCTTCTGACGCCCTGGGAACTTGAACTTAGCACGACGCAGAGCCTCTTGGGCGTGCTGGCTGTTGTTATCCTTGCAACGGACAGAGAGGAGAACCTGCCCGATGGCCACACGAGCACACACACCCTGAGGCTTGCCAAAAGCACCCCTCATACCAGTTTGGAGCCTATCAGCTCCAGCGCACGACAACATCTTGTTGATACGCAGCACATGGAAGGGATGCACCCTGACCCTCAAGTGGAAGGCATCCTTTCCAGCAAACTTGGTCATGTACTTGTTGCAGGCGATACGGGCAGCTTCAAGTGCCTCACTGGACACATTCTCCTTCTCCCAACTGACCAAGTGGACACAGAATGGGAATTCATCCACACCCTTCCTCTTCATACCCACATCATAGATCCTGATCTTTGGATCAGGCACACCACGACAAAACCGAGATTTTGGGTAGGGCTTGTTCTTGATTTGGCGATAACACCTTGCAGGCCCTACAAAGCAAGAATATACACATTACAAAAACATATAAAATCATCCTAAAAATGGAATTTAGCAGAGCAATTCATGCAATATCCCAACAAAAGGAAAATATCAAATATCAATACAACTATAATAAAATTGGGAAAAGGTATGCACATGTGGTAATACAAATTCAAACTAAACTTTCATGATGGCGAATCAGATAATTATAAAGGGAGAATGCAAAGCAGGGAAGCAGGTCTACAAAAAGTTCCCCAGATTAGAAAGCACTAGAGCATTGCCCTCTCCCAACCCAACCCCTCTAAGGCTCTGGCCATCTCTTTACACACAATGAGAGTTCTAACCAGCCACCCATCTCCAATCAATTACCACTATTCATTGTTTTCACTTCAAATAATTGTAAATTTAATATTCACAACAGTATAAAAACGAATTCATATAATTAAATTTCATAAAAAAAATACAAATCCTAAAAAAACAATAGAAGTCCTAAATAATTAAAATTTACAACTAAAATTATTTTTAAGAAAATTATTTTTTTCATTCATATAATAATAATAATAAATCAATTTTAAAAAAACACTCAACCCCCAATCCCCTTCTTCGGTACTGAAATGGATCGGGCCAACAGCGCAGCAACTCCCAACCCTCCCAATTGGTGATTCTCTAAGTTAACAAAATTAATTCACGATACGCTAACCCAAAACTCAGGATATATTACATGCTCCTATTCATCAACAAAAGCAATCATTTTTTCAGACTAGCGGTACAAATATTTCAGAATCCAAAATCCTTAACAAATCTCCGTGACAGTTATCATGAGGAAATATAGCAAATTTGCGGAATTGACAAGTATAATCTAGTGCAGAAGGCCCCAATATCTAAGAAAAAAACTTACTTCTTCCCATGGCGATTTGTGTGTAGTTGCAAAATGAGAAAATTAGGTTTTGGGAGAGAAAATGTTTGATTTATAGGTAATGGTTGATTGTGGGCTTACGCATGGGCTTATGTCATCTATACAATTAACCGAGTCCAGAAGCTTCCTGGATTTGACTTTCTTGGGCTATATTTCAACATCCCAATACTACATTAATTCAATCACGCGGGCACTGCGTGGTCAGCCACACAATGTCCTTTTCGTAAATATTTAAAGACAAAATTTGCATAAGCACTTCAAAATACATTTGTCTTTGCAAATTTATTCAAAATTAGTACCCTCAATCTCAATTAAGTTGAGTCATATTTCTCTTTTAGATGATGGTTTAACTAAGTTGAGTCATGTATTTTTTGATAAAAAACAAAATATTCTATTACTCTTATTTTATTCATTACCTACTTTATTCCTCTTTTCTATTTTCAACACAATTTCTTAATCTCCGTATTTAAAAGTTTTGACTCAACTTAGTTAGGACGGTGAAATAATAGTTAGTGCTAAGACGATTTTACTTAATAACCCTTTTCCCAATTTTTTACTTCATATTTAAATTTACAATATTCTCACTCTACTAAGAATTATGCACAATCTTCCAAAGGTTAAAACAAATTACTCTCTTCGTTCCAAGGAAGATGACTTCTTCCTTGGGCGGAATGAGATTTTATATAGTTTTATTATGTATTAATCGAAGAGAATAAAGTAAGAGAGATAGAATAAAATAGAGATTAATGAATTTCTATTTTAGTAATTGATCATCTTTGATGGGACAAATTAAAAGAGAAAGTGAGTCATCTTCAGTGATACGGAGGGAGTAGTATATAATGTATAATTCGTTTTTCATGTTTTTCGAGTAAAGGTGTAGAGTTAATAAGAAAATCAATTTAAGTGGGTGATAGCCATAAAAAATTAAGTATACACGCATTTTTTATTTTATTATAACTAACAATCCTATGAACTATTTAATAATAAAATAATAAATTGAGAATGACTATCATGAATTAATTTATTTTTTAATATTATATATCATGTATAATTTGTTTCAAGATTCTTGCATAAAGATGCAGCGTTTATAAGGAAATCGACTATTATCCATTTGATTTATATTCAATATTATAATCCTATCTAATTTCATTTTAAGATTTTGCATAAGGAAATGATCACCAATTATTCGGTGATATCACTAAAAAATAAGTATGTATATATGTAGTCACTTTTATAGTTTACAATACTAAGAAATACATTTAAAATTAAAATTTGGGTGTGAATGACTATATCATTTTAATTTTTTACCATTGTATATCATGAAATATCTAATTTCATTTCATGAATTTTACGTGAATGTAGAGTATACAAACAAAATAGACTTAATAATTATCAATTAATTGAGTGATAAAACTGAGAAATTAATATATATATATATATAGTCATTTATAATTTATAATATTATTAATAATAAAATAATTAGATGTGATGACTATTATCATTTTCATTTATTTTTGATTAAAAATAAAACATTCAATTACTCTTATTTTATCCAAATACCTACTTTATTCCTCTTTTCTATTTTCAACACAATTTCTTAATCTCCGTATTTAAAAGTTTTGACTCAACTTAGTTGGGACGATGAAAATAATAGTCAGTGCTAAGATGATTTACTTAATAACCCTTTTCCCAATTTTTACTTTATATTTAAAGTTACAATTTTCTCACTCTGCTAAGAATCATGCACAATCTTCCAAACGTTAAAACAAATTACTCTCTTCGTTGCAAGGAAGATGACCTCTTTCTTGGGCGGAACGAGAATTTATGTAATGCGTTAGAAAAATTCTACAACAAATTCCCACAAAAAGATGCGTTAGAAACATAAATAATGCACAGTTATCTGAATGTAATGCAGCTTAATGGAATACCCTCAAACACGCACCAGAAGGGTGGGTGTTTTCCCATATTTTGCCTTGAACGATTTGTGGGAGTCTGCCAATGTGTGGTCGATGATGTTCATGTTGCCATCTGGCAGATCGAAACACATCACGTACTGATGTGTAAAACCCCAAACCGGGAAGAAAAACTATACAATTGAAATTACGTTAATGTATGTACATCAGATGGGTTAAGCGTAATAGAATTTACCATGTCAAAGTTCTCCCATTTAAAGATTCCCGTTCCAAGTACATCATCGAACAACCGAGTCCATAATGTCTCCCTCAACTGGTCCTCTGACCATTCAGCCGGGGTATCAATCACGGTGTGTCTCTACAGTGTAATGTGGTAAACAAGTTAATTATTTATAATTGCAATACTAAATAGCAACCAAGCAACAAGGTGTTTCACTAACGCATGGTTTTGTCGAGAAGAAGACCCTAGCAACTGTTTCCGGAGCCTTGAGCTTCTCCATGTTATTCAAGTAGGCGCTCCAAGTGTCTACAATGGCTGGACTCACGCTCTTGAACGGCGCCAGCGACGCGAATTCAAGTTGCACTGTCTTGATACAATCGTCTATGTAGACAACCGTCTCCCTGCACAATAATAAAGTGTGCATAAGTAACCCATTTCCCAGCAAATAGTCGAGCAAAACTATAAAACTTACTTATTCACTTCCGTTGTGCTCAGTACCCAATAGTATAGCGACTTGTCCGGATAGTTTGGCTTTGCCGTTAGTGTAACCGCCCGGTTGTTGAATGGAGAACGGGCAGCCAGACTGGCTTTCTTGAAACGGGATGATGCCAGCTTCCTAGGATCCTGCAATAATAGGTGATACGGTTAATACAATTCAGCCGCAACCCCACATATTAAATACAACATACCTCATGTCCAGTCACTTCAAAATCACCATCTGGAATGTCCAAGCTCGACAAAGCAACACCCTTTCCCTTTCCATCAACAACCTTTGCAGCAAAACCTTCAGATTTGTTTGGTTTTTCCAAGCCAGACACAGCAACACCCTTTCCCTTTCCGGCACCCACCTTTCCAGCACCCACCTTTCCAGCAAGACCTTCAGGTTCGTTTGGTTTTTCCCCAACACCAATCTCAATACCCTTTTCAGTAGCTGGGCCAATTTTCTACATGGACAAAAGTAAGGTTCCATTTAATGCATAATAAGTACTGTATAATTAAAAAAACCTAAATAATGTGCACTACCAACAACATTTAATGCATACAAACAACCATATTGTTATGCTTAATACAAGCTATATAATGCAAGCAATTAATATTTTTGAGAACTCCAACATAATACTTTTAATGACTAAACTGTTGAAAACAATGCACGCAACCTGTCAAATAATGAACAACATAACAACTAGTTGTAATTCATAATATTTATTAAAGGAATTACTTTTGTATGGGCAGCCCATTTTCCCTCCACCTCCTTACGATCTACATCCTTATCAGATGGAATCTCACTGCGTTCCAGGTTTTGTTTTCCTGCCTTCTTGGCCTTGTTTTTTACTATATCTCCGCTTCCTCCTTCACTTTCACCTCTAACCACAGCCGGCTGTACACAATGGACGCAAAGTTAAGTATTTTGAAAAATGAAGAATGAGTACACATTCAATGATGTAATGTTCCTACCCCATTGTTGATTTCCACACCACCTGCGGCTGTCCCAGATGTCGTTCCAGATCCACCAACCGAATTAGGCTTGTCTCCTGACACAAGTAAATAATGCGTGAATTATGATTTAATAAAGCAAAAACCTTTGTATACAATGCGTTGTAAACTTTACAAAAATTAGCATCACCTTCATGCTCACCTCCAACACCATCATCTCCTGTCTCCTCAGCATTAGTGTTTTCCTCTTCCCGACAACAACCCTCTGCCCGTTGTTCTTTCTGCGTAGCAAAAGGGTCAGGACACTCAAAGCCATCCAAGACGAACGATGGCCTATCAAATCCTCTGCTTATTGTTTTCTTTTTGTCGTATGCCTGCATCATCTTCTCCATTTCAGCAATCCACTCGGGACTGTACTCTTCCTCGTCTTCCCTCGTTTGTGTTAGTGTTGTCACGATTTCCTCATCTTCCACAGGCTTTTCATCTTCCATCCCTAACAACTTCAACTCAATCTGACTCCTCAATCGGAAGCACCCATCGTCAAGCAGTTCAATAGGTATCTGCTTAAAATCGTCGACCCACCTCGAAATAGCGTGTCCCATCAAAGAACTCGAAGCGACAAAACGATCTTTGAGTCTCTTTGCCTTGTACCTGCTGGGGGATCCACTAACTCCCCTTTCCACAGCGTCCACCCTCCTTGCTTCCTCGTCGGTAAGATACTGATGTTTGTCAATGCGGCCCTCTAACCTCCCAGTTCCGAACTGATCAAGCTCCACATCCTCCCTTTGTTTGAGGGTCTCTGCTGTCCAACCCTTTATAGTGGGCCAGACACGCTCGACTCGCCTCCGTATGTGAACCACACGGTCCACGTACGCGCACTGACAACAACCAAGCAATGTCAAATATTAGTAGCGCAGCGCGACACAAAAACAATGCACAGTAAAGGCTATTATAATGCAACAGATTGGGTTCATTAATGCAGCAAAAAGTAACGCATGTACTCTAACATATAATGCACTGACACTATTACATACCAAAAGAAAATGGATTAGTCCGGTGAAGTATGCAGTTTCCCCCCCTGGCCCAGCCCGGATAAGTGACTTCCAGAACGGATAAGACGTAACCACACCAATTCATGTCACTGATAGCCTCCACATCGTCGATAAAGTATAGTATCTTTGGCTTGCAATTGCCGTCTGACGGAGTCTCCATCAAGGCATTCTCGAGTAAGAACATGAATAGACACTTGAAGACCGGACCACCATCAGTTTCATCCTTAATCATATTCGCAACATCTGTCGCGTTCAGCTTGTACCGAGACTTTTTACACTGCGCAGCAACCATATCGTTGAACTCGAAGTTTGACTGATATTCTTCTTTGCGTGCAATCGGAGTCCGCCCTCTCGGGAAGCCCAATGTCAGGTGGACATCCTCCTCATCTAGTGTTAGGCGCTCGCCACCAGATAATGGAATCTCGCACCGAGCCAAATTTAACGACTTCAACACCCGGTAAGCTAGGTAACCTGGGATCTCCCTGATGTTGAACTCTAGGACAGCGCCGAATCCCAGTTCGATCACGGCTTCCTTCTGTCGGGGAGTCAGGTTTTGTATACATGAAATGAACTCGGTGGGGTTCTGTCGACAGTACAGGTGGTCGGCTTTCTTTCCCCTGGGTTTCTTTTTCTCCACGTCTTCATTGCGTGAACTTGTTGCAGCTTCTTCCTCGTCTAACCTTTGCCGAAGTGTCTGAGCTAATGCTATGGGAATAACATCGTCTACTGCTTGGTCAAACTCAGGCCGACGGTGCTTAGAACCTGTCCAGAACAGGTAAAACCATGGTTTAGAACAAATAATCTATTTGTTTCAGTAAGTAATGCATGACATCTATTTACCAATGCACAGAACTGAAGATGTAATGTACAAACCCAAACATACTAATCAGTCACTTGCTAAATGGATGCATCCAACAACTTCATGCCAAACTCCCACATAACAAAAATGCCAAATAATCTATGCGTTTCAGTAAGTAATGCGTGACATCTATTTATCAATGCACAGAACTGAAGATGTAATGTACAAACCCAAACATACTAATCACTCACTTGCTAAAGGGATGCATCCAACAACTTCATGCCAAACTCCCACATAACAAAAATGCAAAATAATCTATGCGTTTCAGTAAGTAATGCATGACATCTATTTACCAATGCACATAACTGAAGATGTAATGTACAAACCCAGACATACTAATCAATCACTTGCTAAAGGGATGCATCCAACAACTTCATGCCAAACTCCCACATATAAAAAATGAACAATAATCTACAAAAATGATGGAATGATGCATAACCTTCATTCGGTTCTGGCTGGCTTTTGTAGGGGCGTCGTCTTTTAGTCATTCTAAATCTGCGCGATGAGAGGGCCAAAATCGGTTAGTTTTCAACCATAACTCAGTGTGGTATCACCCAAAAAAACACGAAAAGTGTACATATTGGCCAGAAATCCAGCATACATTAAATAGAATGCTCACAATACCAACTTCTCCAACAAA
>NC_062968.1:42230902-42276673 GCF_023119035.1 Salvia hispanica
TTCGTGATTTGCTTGCATTTAGTTGTTTACTGTTTTCAATATTTACTGTTTTCAAAAAGTTACAAAAAATTCTTGTTTCTCCAGATAGTAATTGAGTTCTAGTAGAAGATAGACACTTTGTGTACATCTTCCCCGTGTTCGATACCCGGTACTAACCTTTTGCTATACTATACCTACTCTGTATACTTGCAGGTATTTATAGTGCAAATAAAAAGTGCATCACAGCCTCAGATTTCTCCTCATAGTGTCGATCCCATCCTTCAACATCCGCTTGTACATGGGATCCGTCGCTGCATGCCACTTCTCTGTTGTTTCGATCATGAACTGCGTCATCTACGGTTCGGCGAGATTGGTCGAGATGGGGAGTGATCTGCGAAGGAACTTCCGATTGGACCTCTTGCGAGGCACTGGAACTACCCCTAGCCAACCGATTCGCGGCCTTATGCCCAATCGGGCGACGGCGGCAGGAAGGCGATTGAGGTGTCGGGAACTCAGCCTCAGCTTCGGGGAGTTCGTGTGAACCGACACTGCTGTTGTACTCGCCAGAGGCGTCCACCCAACTTCAACACCCGCCATAAACTTAGGAGAATTCTCCACCTCAAGATAAACATCCCAATATTTGAACTCCCCAAACCCCATCTCACTGTCGGGAAACTGCTGGTGAGACAGAAGCTTCACATCTTCGGTGGTCATGCCGCTGGTTGCTAACCGGAGGTTCTTTTGGTAGAGGCCGGCAAATCGGCTGAGTTGTTTCCTCAGCCGCTCCCACTGTTTCCGGCATTGCTCTGCATCGTGAGCCTTCTCGTTGGCCTGTTTCCATTTGAGGTAGCTTTGGCTAATGCGATACCACATTCTGTCGATGACCTGGTTGGTCGAGACGTATGGATCCTCAACTACACTAATCCATGCCTTTGCCAGCGCGACGCACTCCTCAACCTTCCAGAAGGTCCTCTTTCTCATGTCGCCGCACGCGAGGTAGTGGCCTTGCTTTTCCCCGGCCTCCGGGTCCTCGCCGGTGGCGCTGCTGGCTGCGTAGCTGGCGTATTCCGCGGAGAGATCCCTAAATCATCAAAAGGTAACAACTCGGAGTCTCCAGGGCAGTACGAGTCTCCAGCGAAGTACGGACGGGAGAATCACTGCACAAGAAATCCATATAGAGACGATAAACATTGTCCCCGTGTGGTTGAGGGACACCCTGCCTGCTCCCTCCCGCAACGGCAATGGTTCCCTGTTGCAGCTGGGGCATCACCCCCCCGATTGCATTTGGGGCATCATCCCCGGCATCTGTTGCATTTGGGGCATCTGTTGCATCTAGTTCGTCATCATTTCGGGCATATTGTAGTACCCGGGCATCATCTCGGGCATATTGTAATACCCAGACATCATCCCCCCATCTGGGGTTGATGCATCATTCCCGCCATTTGGGGTTGCGGCATCATCGTCGACATTCCGGGCATCATCCCGGACATCGGTGCCCTTCCGCTGGCATTTCCCCCATATCGAGATGGAATACACGAGGAGGAAATATTCTGCGTTTGTGACTCGCTCGTGATGGGGGAATCACTATCGCAATGCGACATATTTCGCCAAAAGAAATGTATATAGAGAAAGATAGAAACTTGTTAACACAAGTGGTGCGAATGAAATGAAGTTGAACGAGCCGTATATATAGAGTTTGAAAAAAAAAATTAATTTATCGGACGTCCGCCCGGGACGTCTGTCCGCATGCCACAGCGGCGGACGTCCCGCCATCGTCGCTACGGACGTCGCAAGATACCCGCGGAACTCCCGTGTCCGCGCGGGACGTCAATCCGCCCCTCTACATCGCACAATGGCGGACGTCGGTGACGGCGGTCCGACGCCCGGCGAAAGTCTGGCGTTGATGATGCTCTAAGAGTGAATTTGTGGTTAATAGGACTTTAACTTCAAATAAATAAATAACAGACCCACAAACCTCAATTCCAATGTTTTCTCAATTAACCACTAATATTATTTAAGTCAAAAGAAGATTGTCGACTTGTCCGTGGCTGGTTGGGAAGAGCCGCCGGCACCGTGGGGTCGATGGCCTATTATCGGCATTCCCGATACACCGTCGAATGATGGTGGGGTCATCGGTCCGTTACTGGTTGTAGGAGAATCTGGAAATGTGTTGCATTTAAATTTCCTTCAATTACCATTATTAATAAATTTACTTCATAACTTAAACTTTTTTTTTAATTTCTGAATTAACGCCCTCTAATTTTATTTGTTTGTCGTACCAAAACAAAACACAAGAAGAAAGGGAATAAATAACAAAATTACAATAAAATTGAGAGAAGTAATTAATACACTTGACAAACTATCAAACCCGACATACAGAAACCAATACAAAGTCGCCAAATCGACATTCCTTTGTTAAAAAAACATTTTCTTTTGATGTTAAAAAGAAAGACAAAAAAAACTCGAGACACACACAATTTATAATACTAGATAAAACTGGAATTGGAATTGTATTTCATTGAGATGATATTGTGATACATTGTACATCCAATTTATAATACTAGAGAAGTAAATGCATCTAGAAACTATACACTTGGAACTACAACATTATTAATGTTATATTCCTTGAAACTCTAAAGTGCCTCTTACCAATATTCTTGAGACCCCAATATTCTATTTCCAACACTCCCCCTCAAGTTAAGTTATGGGATTTCCGATACTTAACTTGCGAAGAGCCTGTGAGAAATCTTTTGCTCCAACTGCCTTTGTCAGAATATCTGCAAGTTGATCTTTAGACCGAACAAATGGGAACTCAATAATTCCCCCTTCAATATTCTCCTTGATAAAATGTCTATCTACTTCAACGTGCTTTGTTCGGTCATGTTGAACTGGATTTTCTGCGATACTGATCGCGGCTTTATTATCACAAAAAATCTGGCAGGTCTTCTGTGATAAAAAACCTAGCTCACCCATCAATCTTCTAAGCCATAAAACTTCAGTTAATCCATTCCGAATTCCTCTAAATTCAGCCTCTGCACTTGACAATGCTACGACCTTTTGCTTCTTGCTTTTCCAGGTGACCAGATTCCCTCCGACAAACGTGAAGTAGCCTGAAGTGGATCTTCTGTCAATCGGGTTTCCGGCCCAGTCAGCGTCTGTGTAACCATGGATTTCTAGATGTTTTCCACGTCTGAACATTATCCCATGATCAAAAGTTCCTTTGAGATATCTAACGACTCTCAATGCTGCTTCTAGATGATCATCTTGAGGTTGGTGCATGAACTGGCTTATCACGCTAACTGCATAAGCTATGTCAGGTCTGGTATGTGAAAGATAAATCAGCTTTCCTACCAGTCTTTGATACCTTTCCCTATCTGCCAAATTAGCTCCTTCTGTGATTTGAAGCCCATGATTAACAGCAATTGGCGTGACTGCTAGCTTGCATTCCATCATGCCAGTTTCTGCCAGCAGATCTAATGTATACTTCTTCTGATTTATGAAGATTCCCTCTTTTGATCTTAGGACTTCAACTCCCAGAAAATACTTGAGTGCCCCCAAATCTTTCATTTCGAATTCTGTCGCCAAATTCTTCTTAAGCTGCTCTATCTCTTCAAAATCGTCTCCTGTGATGATCATATCATCGACATAGATTAGTAGACACGTGATTTTATCCTCTCTCTTCTTCAAGAATAGAGTGTGATCGGCATTACTCTGCAGATAGTCGTACTTCTTCATGGCTTCTGTAAATCTCCCGAACCAAGCTCTCGGAGACTGTTTTAACCCATACAAGGTTTTCTTCAATTGGCAGACTTCTCCATCTTCAAAGTCATCTTCGAAACCTGGCGGAGCTTCCATGTAGACTTCTTTTTTCAGTTCACCATGCAAGAATGCATTGGTGACATCGAACTGGTGCAGGGGCCAATCCTTGTTTGCAGCTATAGAAAGCAGAACTCGAAAGTATTCATTTTTGCCACTGGTGAGAAGGTTTCAGAGTAATCAACTCCATAGGTTTGAGTATAACCTTTAGCCACGAGGCGAGCCTTGTATCTCTCGATGGTTCCATCAGGTCTTCGTTTGATGGTGAAGACCCACCTGCACCCCACAGTTCGTTTCCCTTTTGGTAACCGACATTTCTTCCACGTCTTATTTCTTTCCAGGGCTCTCAATTCTACCATCATTGCTTCTCTCCAGTGTTTGATCTTTAGGGCTTCTTTCGCAGTCTGTGGGATTTCTTCTTCTCCATATAAGGCTGCCTCAAAAGCTCTTGCCAGTTTTGTTAGATTTGCCTTTGCCACACTTCCAATTGGGTATCTTTCCCGTTTACTTGGTCTCTCTGGTGTGTATCTTTTGGGAGGAATACCACGGGTACTCCGAGGTGGCATAATATACCGCCCCGTATCTTCATCTATAATCTCTTCCATTCTTTCTTCTGTATTGACAGGGTCAGCAGTAGCAGTAACAAAGTTCTCGACAAGATTGTTTACCTCAGATATCGGAGAGGACGGTGTTGGAGCGCCACCTTGAACCACAGGTTGAGATGTGTTTGAGACAGACTCGGCGGCAGTATTATCTGGCTCTGGTGGACCTTTAGTGGGATTATGGTTATTTGACATAAGCAGCCAACTTATCGAGTCAACACTAGTTATTTCCCTCTCCCCCTGACTGGTAAGTTGGGTAGTGTAGAAAAATTCAGATTCTAAGAAGGTGCAATTTATTGTGGTAATCACTTGACGAGTTTTTGGATCGTAGCACCTATACCCTTTCTGATTGACCCCATACCCAACAAAAACACATTTGGTCGCACACGGGGACAGTTTTGTCCGCTCGTGTTTTGGAACATGGGCAAATACCGAACAACCAAAAATGTGAGGCTTAAGAGATAGGGGTGGAGGAACTTTGGACATGCTAGATAACATCTGGATGGGATTTTTAAGGCCAAGGGCTTTGGTAGGGAGGCGGTTGAGGGTGTAAACCGATGTAGCCACGGCTTCCGGCCAGAAAAAATTTGGTACTTTTGAATCTAGGATGATGGCTCGGGTCATTTCAAGGATTATTCGGTTTCTCCTTTCGGCTACTCCATTCTGTTCGGGGGTGTAGGCGCATGAAGTTTGATGGATTAGACCATTGGTGGTGCAAAATTCTTTCATTTGGGTATTGACAAACTCTCCCCCATTATCAGACCTAAGAATCCTAATTTTTGTTTTGAATTGGGTGAGGATCATTGTGTAAAAGTAAGAAAATTTGGAAAAGACATCTGATTTATTTTTAAGAAAATACACCCATGTCATGCGAGTGCAATCATCAATAAATAAAACAAAATATCTAAAACCATTTCCACCCACAACTGGAGACGGACCCCACACATCAGAATGAATTAAGGAAAAAATATCATCAACTCTAGAATTACTGGGTTTGAAAGATTGTCGGTGGCTCTTAGCCAAAACACAAGTCTGACAGTGCAAAACAGAATTTGTATCTAGATGCGAAAATAAAATTTTTAAATAACTAGAAGACGGATGCCCTAACCGCCTATGCCATAACCAAGCTTCCCGTTCTGAAGTTCCGTGAGCCAGCATTCCTTTGCCAGTTTGAGCCGTCTCGTCCACATAGTATAACCCATGATGCTCAGTGCCACGCCCAATAGTCGTCCCCGTCCGGATATCCTGTAGAAAACAAAATTTTGGATGCATTAGGAGAGTGCAATTGAGTTCTCGTGTGACGTGACTGACAGATAGTAATTTCTGAGACAAAGTCGGCACAAATAGACAATTTGAAATTTTCAAGGATGGTGATATCTGAATAGTTCCAGATCCCTCGACAGGTGTAAATTCCCCATTGGCTGTTTCAATGTAAATCCTTTTCGATTTAGTCAACTCTTCAAAGTCGGACCTATCGTAGGACATTGTGTCAGTTGCCCCACAATCAAAAATCCACCCTTTTTCATCTGTCGGATCTATTTTTGTGACTTTACATGCAGTGGATATTTCGGGATTATCTCTCAACACAGAAAAACGATTTTGGATCGAAATAGGGGTGTTATGGCACTTAACACTAATTCTGGGGTTATCAAACGATTTAGGATAATTATGGGGTCTGTCATGTAAAAGGGTGGGGGCAGAAGTATAATTATGAAAAGTGGAAGGGTTTGAGGGCAAAGCCCCAAACCCTTTACCTTCAATAGCCTTAGAAAACGAGGCAGAACCTCTCGCCGCCTCCACTCCTTGGTCATCGCCTCCTCCATTCACGCCCCACCACCCGCCGCCGGTCGAGACCTCCACCGATCCGCCGCCATCGTTTCCGGCGTGGGTAGCCCCTTGGCTGTCCGTCGGGGCAACAAATCCGTTGCCCTCTTCTCTCCCTACCGCCATTTTTCCTTTTCCGGTTGAGCTCCGATTCAGTTTATGCCCATCCTCCCACCATTCCGGAAATCCAACCAATTTGAAACACGTTTCTTTGGTGTGCTTCGTCATCCCGCAATGGGTACAATACAACTTTGATTTGTCGATTCCTCTCCGGTTTGAAGAATTGTTGCGAGATTGTGGTGGTGGCGGTGGTCCCCGATGAGGCGGCGGTGGCTGCGTTGCTCTGTTTTGGCCGCCGAACTGAGGCGACGGTGCTCCCTGGCGAGCACCAAAGCCCGCGCCTATGTCGGCGTTGGTGGGCTTGGCAGTCGGTCTCCAGATTCCAGCCCTTGCTTCTTCTTGTTTGATGATGCCGAAGGCTGTCTCGGCAGTCGGTTCATCCTTCAACATCTCCCTTCCGAGGTTGTCATACTTGTCATCCAATCCGGCAAGAAATTGGTAAAGGCGTTTAATTTCTTGTTCCTTTCGGTAAGTATTGATTGCTTTGTCGCAACAATCATACGGACAAGGTTTCCGGGCATCTGTGTTCACCCACAGATTTTGTAAATCGCTCCAGTAACTTTCAAGGGACTCGTTCCCTTGAACTAACTTGTTCGCCTTGATTTCCAGATCGTAAACTTGCACAGGGTCAGCCCTGATTCCAAATGTAGTGTTGAGACTTTTCCACATCTCCTTTGCTGTCTGATGTTGAGCGAATTGAATCACCAATTTTTGATCCATATTCTGGATCAACCATGAGAAAACCGTGAAATCTGCTTCCTGCCATATTTTGAACTTTGGGTCGTCGGCTTTTGGAGGATCCTCATCTCCTTCGAGATGATGGATTTTCCCTCGACTGCCAACGTTGATTCGCATGATTCTTGCCCAAACAGGGAAGTTACTCCCATCGAACTTGAATCCAGTTGAGACGTTTTCAAAGGTGTTTGTCATGTTGAATGATACTCACTTGATTTTGGCTGTTTTTGGGTGTAGGTTTGAAAGATTTCTGCCGGATCTGTAGTTGAAAGGTTTGGGAAGGTTTGAACAATGATGAATCTTAATTCTGAGTTCGATTGAACCACAGAACCGTTGCTGCTCTTGATACCATGATAAAACTGGAATTGGAATTGTATTTCATTGAGATGATATTGTGATACATTGTACATCCAATTTATAATACTAGAGAAGTAAATGCATCTAGAAACTATACACTTGGAACTACAACATTATTAATGTTATATTCCTTGAAACTCTAAAGTGCCTCTTACCAATATTCTTGAGACCCCAATATTCTATTTCCAACAATTAATACACTTGACAAACTATCAAACCCGACATACAGAAACCAATACAAAGTCGCCAAATCGACATTCCTTTGTTAAAAAAACATTTTCTTTTGATGTTAAAAAGAAAGACAAAAAAAACTCGAGACACACACAAAAGAGATTTATTGTTGGGATTCAATCACTGTGATCAGTTGGCCTTCCTGCAGTTTTTCCTAATCTCTCCGCTGGATCCGGTGAGAGGGCTAATATCGCCCATCTTGATCATGGCTGCGGCGAAGTCATCGGCGAAGGCTTTGGGGTTCTTGCTGTAGGCCTCGACGAGGTTGTCGGTGGAGCCGCCGTTGTAGAGGACTTGGTCAGAGTGTAAGAGGCCCTTCTTGTCAAGGAGGTTCTTGTAGTAACTTGCGTCGAAGAAGGTTGGAGATTTGAGGTCGAGTGGGGCGAGATTGTTGTCTCCCGAGCCGCTTGTTCTAGGACAGGATCCCTGCCTCGTGCGAGCGAATGACCCGTCGATGTTGCTCTCGTTGTAGATGCGCCCTCTGAACGTCGTGCATCTCGCTTGCCCTATCGTGTGTGACCCTACACGTCACATCATATCATATCGCTATCACTTGTGTTAAATGAGATACTAGTCAAATAGGAGTTATTTTTTAGGAAAAAGGTCTCAAATTCTGAACCCACTTTAACATCTCTATCCATTATTGAATAACTCAATTTTCCTTTTTCATTTGTCCATCAATAATTATCTTATTTCATTTTTACTATTCGAGTAACAAAAATGTGACATTTAATTATGCACGGAGTGAGTATAATTTAATTATGATCATGAATGAAACCTGATAAGACGACCATGTCCTTAGTGGAGAGTCCTAGGTTTTGGAACCTATTGATGAGGTTGTTGAGGGTGGAGGTTGGTGGTGGAATAACGCCACTGTTCGCGGCGGCGAGGCTCGCTGTTTTCGAATCCCTTCTTCCTAGTTTCACGTCCCATGTGGGTCCTCCAAGCTGCATTCATATTTTCTCTGTTAGTTCTTAATTTTGTACTCCCACTATCCCCTGACATGTGTCCCACTTTGGCCCGATATGGGTTTTAAGAAAGGTAAGAGAAAGTGAGTTGAAAAGTTAAGTGATTTGTGGGTCCTAATTTTATGTATTACTTTTATAATAAAATATGTGTGAAAATTAGTTGGTCGAATGTGAAGTCAATAAAAAAAAATGGTAAGAGTGAAGTGAGACAATTAATATGGGACAGACCAAAATGGAAAACTGGAGGACGGAGAGAGCAGTAATTAATTTATAAACATGAATTAGTTACTGACAATAACGGTGGAATCACGAGCCGCAATGGCTAAGATGTCCGCACAGGAGACAACGCCGGGGCAGACAGACTCCACCTTAGATTTGATGTCGTCCACTACGTTGAAACCCCGGATGGAGTTAACGTTGGGATTCGCAGTCTTCTCCCCTCGTGACGACGATGTGTCGTCTAGGAGTACTGATCCATCGCAACCCTATTAGTATTTTCATAAGTATAATTAGTAATGACCATGTAGTAAAATTTAATTCAAAAAAAATACTACTATGAAATTCGTAAATCATTGTACTTGTACAAAGCAGTCGTGGAAGTGGAGACGGAGGAGTGAGGCGCCCATGCGCTTCTCCTTATCGATGGCAGACTTGACGACGGATTTAACGGTGTCAAACACTTTGGGGCATGTTTTTTTGTAGTAGCCGGTGCTCAGCTGAGCAGACGCGCCGCTTGTTAAGAGGGCCGCCGTCGCGAATAAAGCGGCGAGCACCACTATTGATCTTGAAGAAGCTGCCATTCTTAATTTGGGTTTGTGACTTGTGAGTTTGAGACTAGCTATGTGTTGTGTGTGTATATATAGGAGCATTTTGCATGGATTATGAATATGTCAGCATTATTAAATCGACGATTATGTCAAATTAATGATTAATTACGAGGTAAAACACGTTTACTTGGACGACAAAGCAATGCAATGCAATGCAATTAAATTGAGAGGCAGGTGGAGAAATTGTCAAAATTTGTACTATTAAAATTGGATTTCAACCATATAATCAAGTTGGGTAGCCTTGTCGGGTCGTTAGCCTATTTCATCAGTTAATTTCATGAAATAATAATATTTCGCTAGTTATAAATTAAGTGAAAACAAATATAAGTACTAATTATAGTGAAGCGATAGAAGTACATATGATGCTTTGCACAGTTAGAATAAAAATCCAAGGCATTAATGTGTGTTACACTATTTTGTAGTACATGAGTAGTACTATAGTCAATAATGATTTTATTAAATTACAATTGAAGTAACATCCATCACTTTTTTTCTATCAATTGAAACAATAACACTTCTACTAGTGTTTTCAGAGTACCAAATCTCATACGTAAGTTAATATTTAGAAAAAAAAATCCTAAAATTAATATATAAAATAAAATGTAATTTTTAAACATTATATAAACTCGATAAGTTCATGGTGATTGGAATATTATAAGCAAATTAATATTGTGTTCAAGTGAGTAATATATGAGTCAAAGCTTAATACTCCCTCTATCCCATATTTCTCGCACTTTTCTATTTCGGCTCTTCCCAAACTACTTACATTATTTCTATTTAAGTAAGAATCATGATATTTAATTAATGTATTAGAGTTAATTGAGTATTCTATTATTAAATAGTCTCTCGTTACACTTAAAATATTAATTTAATTATATTAAAAATTCATTCTCAAATCAATGACTTAAAATGAAAGTGGGGTAATATGTGAGATAGAGGGAGTATAACCTTTTCCCTAGACTTTTGTGTGTTTTTCTTTAATTTATTTAAGTTTTGGCCAATGGGATCATTAATTTTACCTCCCCACGTTACAAGATTTTCTTCCACTTGTTGCATGATTGTTGTAGTTTAGTAGATCTCAATCAACTCGACCGAAATCTGTTTAAAGGTAATGAAATTCAAAATCTCTCCCACAACAATTTTTTTTCCTACGTTTTGGTTCAGTTAATTTATTAGGATAAACTCCCTTCTTTCAATTAATAGAGTCATTTTTCTATTTTAAGAAGTTCTAAATTAATTGAGTTAATTTTATTTTTGGCAAAAAGTAATTCTCCTTTTTACTTTATTTTCTCTTAATTTTTCCACTATCCATTTAACACACTATTCTTAAATTATATGTCAAAAAGAAATGTCTTTATTTACAAGGAACAGATTCAGTTTCAAAAAATATTCACCGCATCTAAAGAAAATATATATAACAAAAGATGTTTATAAAAAAGTTGAACTAGTCGAACAAATTAAAGTCTTTGGGGAGACGGTTAATACATCAGTATCACAACTGGCCAATTAATTTTTGTTCAATCAAAGTTTGTCTTTTTGAGTTTATCTTTCGTTCAAAGTTTTTAATTGCTCAAACACAGCTAACGTGATTGCGATTGTCATGAATTTTTGTACATGCATTCACAGAATATTATTGGAGGAATGCGTGTCTATGCTGCGCTGTTAAAGTCAAAATAACTTACGTAGAAAATTAATAATAAATTAGTCGAATTGGTCACATACAACATTATTTGCTACCAAATCTTATCAACCAATCCTTGTTTTATCATTTTTATATATTTTTTTCTTTCTAAGCGATATTGTCAACACCTAATTCCTAATGCAGTATGTGATTTGAAATTTCAACAGTCATTAAATAAGACCATGCATGATAGTTGTTAATTAATTGGGGTAGATTAATCGGATTATAATTTTATTGGGTTAATTAAAAATTATCTGCTCTAACTCTTTAAATTTAGCAATGTTTTGGGCTGCATTGACATAGTGACATCCCTATATGATGCATACAAATTTCGATAAACTAATTCTCGACGATACAAATTACATTCGTCACTGACTCCACTTTTATGTGTATGTGTGAAATTAAAAATTTATGTTTCTGATGATAAAATAACCTATGCAATTGTTTGAAATGTTAAGACAAGTTAGATTCTTATCAACCAAAAATTTGTGTCTAGTGTCATATTTGTATCTTAGTTGTGTTTTGGTGTGTTTATATAAGTAATGCATGACTTATCTAATGAGCTGATACAAAAATTTGCAGTAGATGTATCTCGTATTTAATGATTATAACACTTGGATTTAAATTTTATTTGAAGCAAAAATTTACAAGTATCTTTATTTTATTCAACAACTTTATATGTTTATTTACAATTCTCATTTCTTTACATAATTCTAATTAACTAGATCAGTTTGATTGAGAAAATGAAAGAAATTAGTAGTATGAAAGAAATTAGTAGTATTATACTATTATTCATTTCGTTCACAATTTAAAGAACCATTTTAATTTGGCACAAATTTTAAGATATTATTTGACATTGCGAAAAGAAGTAAATGGAGAATGTGAATGTTGTTTGGGATCCATTTTTAGTGGAGTACTAGTTTTACAATGAATTTTGAGCGTAAAAAATTAGTGAAATGTGATATTCATAAATTAAAAATGAAATAAAGTAACTAAGTTTTTAAATCGTGGAAAACCCAAAAAATATTACTATGTCATGAATTACACTTGATGCATTTTTGCTCACGTCATAATATTTGATTCTTAATGAGAGTGTTTTATCATTGATTGAGTTCCTTTATATACTTTTCAGTCGTAAAACAATTGGTTTTTATATTTACTTCGCAATTTTAATACAGTGCATTTCACCATTTTTATACTTCTATTTATGTAACATCAGTTTTCTAGTAAAACGATATCATGTCGTAAAAATATAAAACGACATCGTTACAACAGGATAATGTTTTGTCCACATTATATTTTCCAGTTATTACATCAGAAACTATTTCTCTCACATTTTAAAATTTAATTGAATTTAATTCAAAATTAATTTTGTTATTTATTGTATTATACTCCCTCCGTTCCATAGTAATAGAGACATTTCATTTTGCGCACTCATTTTAAAAAAATAATTATAAATAGTTAAAGTTGAGAAAAAGTAAAGTAAGAGAGTGAATATTGTAGATAAGACTCTTCTCTGCATTATTCTCTCTCGTACTTTACTCTTTCTCCACTTTAACTATTTAATATCATTTTTTTAAAACGAGTGTAGAAAATGAAATGCCTCTATTACTGTGGAACGGGGGGAGTATGTAGCAATAAGAAATAAGTGATATAGAAATTTTATGTCAAATCGTAACATGATTTCGAGCTTGATTCGAATTAATTATACAATATTTAGTGAAAAAAATATTTTTTTCTTAAATATTCAAATATTTAAGTTCAAATTTCAATTTTTTCAATGTTTTAGAAAATGATTAGTATGAATTTATTTTATATTAATTAATGTTTATCAATCAATTTCAATGTAAAATGTTAAAAAAAAGTTCGATTATGTACGTACAATTATGTACATTTGTCACTACCCAGAAAGAGAAAAGTCAAAATTATAATTTAATTGGTTATTTCTAAATTCACGGGATTGAATTCGAACAAATTCCATGATTTCTCTAACAATTTTCCCACTTTTTAGTCTTAAAAAACATTTTTTTTTTTTTTTTTTTTTTTTTTTTTTTTTTTTTTTTTTTTTTTTTTTTTTTTTTTTTTTTTTGTATTTACTACTTTTATTAAAATGTACTGCTTCAACTTTTATACTTCTACGTATTTGTATAACATCGGTCTTTAAAATCTTCATTTTCTTGTAAACATCACGAAGTTACACTCGAAATTTGACTTTTATTAGTTATCAATAATTCATTTTATAACTTAATATTAGGACCTAAATAGTTTTGATTAAAATTAATAAATTATTATAAGGGTTATGTCTGCGGACCCAATTATAGGGCCAATTAATAGAATAAGGAGTGGAGTATATACTTGGGGTTATTCTCATGATATAGGATAAACAATCATAATCTATGCTGTGCATATATTATTGAACCAATAATATTGTGTAATATCATCACTTGGACGATTAAACGAGACATATCACATCTATGTAGACTATAATAAAGCTGCCTGAGCATCTAATTTTCCACAAATAAAAACAAAATTAGCAATTTTCCACATATCTCAACTATTTCATCTTTTCTTCTTGCTAGTTTCTAGTGAATTCTCCACAATTATTTTTATTATATTTTTTTAATTAAAATCGAGACCTATCAGAACCTTTTGCTATTAAATGCTAATTAGAAAAAAGAATATCATACTAGTATACTTATACATAAGAATATCTATGATAATATTGGTTAGTTAGCTAGTTCTGTCCGTAAAGCGTACTGCATGCATTAAGTATTTAAAAGAAATTATGATAAGGATCCGTATAGATTATGATCTATTAATCTAAGATTCATATCCTTTGATGATGTTTGATCTTGCATTTAAAAAAAAAACACAAAGCAATAAAAGAATAAGGTGGATCTAGGCTTCAAAAATTAAATCCAAAAGATTTGATGGGAGACGAGAGACGAGAGACGAAGAAAAGTAAATTTGATATTAGCTAAATCCATTGATGGAGAAAACAACTCTAAGCAATCTTCAACATACTAGATTCAACTAATGACTCCACTATTCAAATGAAATCACAAACCCTTGATGATGCACAACTTGATCATGCTTGATTGGATCAATTGATGATCAAGATTGGATAAAAACCCTCAAAGGGGAAACAAATCTCTCAAGCATCTAATTTCATCATCAACTCCCTTGGAAAATGAGGAAAAATACTATTTATATCTTGAGTGACCCACTTGAGTGTTCTTGTGAATATAGCATGTCTGTTTTTGTATGTTTGTTTAGTCTTCTCCCACTTAGCCCATTGCATGATCTAAGTATTAGAAGTTTGTGTTTCCCGTTTTGTGTTTTGGTTTTCATATTTCTTTTGTGTTTAACACTAACTACCCGGTTTTCCACTTCATCAAGCAAGCTTGAAGACAAGTTAAAATGAAGTGGGAGGGGGAAGTTAGTGTAGTTAGTGTTAATATGTGTTAAATATTGTATATATATATGTTGGTATGTTGGTATATATGCGTTAGTCAGTCAGAGTGTCAAAGTAGTTAGTGTATAATCTGGCAAAAATGAAAAGCATGATCCCTTTAGTAAGAGTGAGTGAAGAAAGAATGCATGTTAATATGTGATACCCCTCCCTTAATAAATTGAAGTCAGTTTGGATGAAGTGAGGACGATGGAAAAGTCTTAATTTAAGCCAACTGTGAAGCCCTCTAAAAGTGAGTTAAAGCCTAGAGTAGAACACTTTCTACTTACAAAAAGAGAAAAAAACAGAGAGGCTGCCATATGAAGCTAAGAGGGAGAATGACATAGGGTAGTGAGGACTAAAGGCAATAGGAAAACTAGTTGAGCTTAATTCTTTCGAATCTGCTAGACCTACCACATTGGAAAGACACCCCCTAGTAAACAATTTGAGCCTGTACTGAATTTTTCCCATCTTTTGAAACCATAAGCTTTCATACCATGTGAATAAGAGAGACAGGAGTGGAGCAGCTCACCAATTGGGGTAGGGGATAAATTGATAAACATGGGAAAGAAAGAAAAATATACAAGAAAAAGGGCTGGAAAAGTTGTAACCTGACCCGATAGTAAAAGATTGTAGAAAGAGAAAAGGGCAGGAAAAATTTGTAACCTTCCAGAGAAAAAGAAAAGAAAAAAAAAGAGATAAAAAGAAAGGGCACGAAAAATTTGTAATCTGACTTGGTAAAATAAAAAAGTGAAAAAAAAGATACAGGGCATGAAAAAAAATGTAACCTGATCCGGTAGAACCAGTAGAAAAGGGGTAAAGGAATAAGGCCAAAATGGACAGGGAACATCTCCGTTGTTTCCAATTTTTGTCCCTAAGTTCACATGTCCTTCGCATATTTTTACTTTCACTTTTTGAACTTAGAACCCCTAGGACTCTGAACTGTTCATAATATAATCCCCTGACCCCATTACAACCAAAAGAAAGACCTCAAGGAACTGTCCTTTATCAGTAGAACTCTAAGCATCAGTGGTATGACAAAAAAAATGAGTTAATGGTCCTAACGTTTCTGGTGAGGAATGAGTGACCAAGTGAATCCAACAGTTGGTAAGAATAAAGGCTATCTTGACAAACTGACAGACTAACCATATTAAACAAGAGAGATGGAGGAATCTGAGACTGCAAACAATTGGAATGATCTTAAGCTTGTGGGACGGATGCTAGAAGTTGAGCCAGTTTTGAGTATATATGCGTTATTTTGTTTTGTGTGTTTTCCCTTATGTGTGTCCGTGTTCTGTTTTCTTTGGACAACATCAAGTCTAAGAGTCTTTTATTTCTTTCTTTTTAGAGTCAGTCATTTGATAACCAATGTATTGAAACTTGCCTTATTTATTTTATTTTGTCTTTCATATTTGAGGACAAAGTATTGTTTAAGTGTGAGCAATTTGATAAGGCTCATTTCATGCATTGGTTTTGGGTGATATTACATGTTTTTTAGGGAGATAATGCACAAATTTGAGATTAAGTGTGCAGATATCTACTGGATCAAGTAGATGGTGCAAACTGACCGAGCAGATTCAGATTGAGCAGAAATGGATCAGAACTGCAGAAAAAGTGGCCTAACTGGTCAAGGAGACAGAATGACGGGATGGAGCAGAAGTGCAGAAAAAGTCACCTTACATGACAAGGAGACAAAATGGCGTGCTGACATGAAAATCCTCAATTACTGCAAGGGTAAAATGGTCAAATCGGACGAGAAATTTCCTTAGGGTTGAAGTTGAAGCTGTTCTATAAATAGAAGCTTTCCACAATGAAGAAGCAGGAGCTTTATAGGCGCTTAACGCCACAGCTCTCGTAGCTTAGTTTAGTTTAGTTTAGATAGTGTACTATTTTTTCTGCTTAGTTCTGTGGTTTCAGCAAAGGAATTGACGACTTCGACGTTGGATCCTTGCTTTCTTTACCGCTTTTGAGACGATGTAGTTAGATCTCGAGTTTCATCGAGGAATTGACGACTCCGCCGTCGGATCTCGACTTATTTCCAATTTTATGAAGCTTTGGTTCATTTTCATGCTGTTGATGCTTATTACTCAGGTTTCTTGGATGCTTTTCGCAATTGGTGGCTTAGATATTTAGATTCATGTTGTTTACATGATTTCTAGTAGTTCAGAGGTTGAGATCTAGTTGTTCACGTGCTCGATTTATGATATTTTTTAGTTTAGGTGATGCATGTAAGGTCAATCTGTGTTCATTTCACTTTCTCCTAGACCGAGGATAGTAGATCTGGTAGTTCTAGCTTTAATTTCGCATTTACGTCTCATTTTGAAGCATGCTCTGTTTTATTTCGTCAATGCTTCGTTCCATGCTCTGTTTTTACTTGGTTGTTTGGAGAAGATTACGTAGAAGTTAGTTAGAAAATCAGATCTATCTTTTGCTTTTGCCTTTTGCTTTTCAAAGCTTTTCTGCCGACCCTAGCTAGTTTAGGAAAAATGGTCCCCCCTTGCTTTTGCATATTTGTCTGCCTATTTTGAGAAAGTTTCAGCATGTGTTCTATGTAGTTTAACTCCAGTTTACAAGTTGCCTTGAGTTTGGTTGTCATGCAAGTGTCCATACTTTTCCCATCTACTAGGTTAGTTAGATAGAGTCCAGTTTAATTCCGTCTAGTCAAGTAGATTAGAGTCTTAACCCACTCAATGAATGCATGGCAGCAGCCGACCCCTTTTCCAATTGTGTCGTAGAAACAATCTCGAGTAGGTCCATAGTCCTTGTGGTTCGATCCAGCTCTTGCCGCTTATACTTAGTAATATTTGTTGAATTAGTGGGAAAATGATAAATCTTGTTAAAAGGAGGGACATGTGCATGCGACACACGTGCAAAACCCCACTCTTCACAATTCTCACCAAATTGCGTTGTTTTTATCCATGACTGTTATAGACGTGATATGTTGAAGCTAATTCCAAATATATGTAATCAAAACATAATTGTTATGTGTAATGATTACTCCAATAATTTTGTGTACGTGAATCAATTCGTTGATGTTGATGTCTACATGTATGCATGGCTTTCTTAACATTTTCAAAGAACCCTCAGTATCGAAATTTCCATTTAGAAAGACATTGGTTGTAGTTGAAGTAAATAAGAGAACGTTGGTTGTGTGTTACATTGGCAAAACAAGATACGCATTTCTTAAAATTGGAACAAGAAAATCAATGCCGAGTTGAGAACTCGAGGCAACATTTATTATAGAAGAAAAGAGATACTGATATTATGTAACTGTTAGATTTAGAGGGAAGCCAGAGAGGGCCTCTGGAAGACACACATCTTGCAAAAAGGAGAGTAGAGTGAGGGAGTCCTGTACTTGTCTTCACCTCCCATTATTGGCATGGGAACTCCTCTCTTGACGGGGCTCACATACCCTTCTTTGTACGTCTTCCCAAGAACTCCTTCGACGGCTTTCGACAAGCTAAAGAATCTGAAGGTGACCTCAAGATGAGCGAAGGCGTTATCGGAGGGCAACTGATAGTGATGGACCCTATTTTCCTTGTCACCGATTGGGACCACCCTTATGTCCATCTGCACTAACCCGGACACGGTGGCTCTGACCGTGTTGACATCCATAGTCCTCTCAATGAGGACTTGTCTTCCAGCAGAGGTTGTGGACCATTGGTCGATAGGGATTGATAAAGAGTGGCGATTCCACTTGACGACGATGGCGTTGGTGTTGTTGTCCCAATGGGAGACTCTTTTGGCGGCGAAGAGTAGCGTGTTTGTATCGAACATGAGGGAAAGGGCTTGAACCCATGTAAAGTCACGAGTCCTGCCCTTGGGCCTATTGCCAATGAAGTGTGCATTGATGTGTAGGTTTTGGTCGGAGAGAATGGCGAAGTTGTTTCCCTTTGATCCGTGGAAGTAGAACATAACGCCGTCCCCTCCCACAAAGCGCGGGTCGTAGCATATTGAACCCTTCTCGTTGCAGTCGGGCTTCCTCCCTTAAGTAAAGCCATGCACTCATCAATAGGCATTTTACTACGATTTTTAATTACTACTTCCATCCATTACATAGTAATAGAGTCATTTAATTTTCTGCACTCGTTTTAGAAAAATGATACTCCCTCCGTCCCAGCTCAAGTGATTGATTTCTTTTTGACCGTTGTTTTGCGTAGATGATAATAAATAGTTAAAGTGGAGAGAAAGTAAAGTAAAAGAGAAAATAATATAGAAGAGAGTCATATCTATATTATTCTCTTTACTTACTTTACTTTCTCTCCACTTTAACTATTTACTATCATTTTCCCTAAACACGTGCCGAACATCAGTCAATCACTTAGAGATAGGATAGAGGGAGTATTAAATAATTAAAGTGGATAAAGAGTAAAGTAAAAGAAAGAATAATGTAAAGAAGACTCATCTACGTTTAATTACATTTGCAGGTAGCTTGGCATCTGTTGCTGCAGTCGATAAAGCAGCCCTTTTGCTTCCTGTTGTTCTTGGGCTTCCTCTGCGGGCAGTCGGACGGGCAGGTCAGCGTCTTATGTAGACATGCTCCCACGCCAAGGCACTTACCTCTTTCCTGCCCGGAACTTGGCACTGGTGATAATGATTCGTAATTACCGGAAGGCACACGAGTAGGTGCGGACGGCCTTGTTTGTCTCTGCCCATTTTCTTCCTCGTCGTTGCCATCATCCCCATCGCTGTTGTTGTTGTTGTTGCCGTTGCCATTGCCATTGCCATTGCCGTTGCCGTTTCCATTGCCGTTTCCGTTTCCATTGTTACCTCCAAAGTTTCCATTGCCATTTCCGTTGCCGTTGTTACCTCCCATATTACCATTTCCGTTGCCGTTGCCATTGTTACCTCCCATGTTACCATTGCCGTTGCCGTTGCCATTGTTGGGCCCCGTGTTACCATTTCCATTGCCGCTGCCGTTGCTATCGCCTTGGGCAACAATAATGCCTACAAACAGCGCCAAAAGGGCTGCCAATATGAAAACCCTTCTCACCTTCATTTTTTTCTGGATTCAAACTCAACTTTTTCTTGTTATAACTCTCTATTAAGTATCTATAGTACTACTAAAAATGAAAGTGATGATGAATTTAGAGACCAGATTGGATCAATATATATAGGCTATGAGAAGTGGATGGATGAACAAGCATGTGCAGTTCAGGTAAAGTAGCTGAATTATGGGGGTTGAGATGCATGGACTTTCTACATTCTAAGGAAATTATAACAGCTCATTTAATATAATTAGTTCACCTTTGATTGTTTCTGCTGCAAAACCAGCTCGTGTGTAAGTAATTCTCCTAGTTGACTTTAACCATCTTTATGATCCTATAAAGGTCTTTGTTACGTTGAATTCATTTTACTTCAGCTAATTAAACAAGTATGTTGCCTTCATGAATGATTATATCTTTTCTAACGAGGTTCCACCTGCATTTTTTCACTAGATTTGCCTCTATATAATGCAAACAGAAAATAAAAATAGCATATAGTTTATGCGAATTTTAATTTGAAGTTATGACTTTTTTCTCTTTTTTGTAAAAGTTGCTCATTTTCTTTGTGTGAGGAATCGGCCAATTTATTAGAGCATAGTGTGGAATAATCTTAAGACATTTTTAGAATATATCAAAAGCTAACAATAATAATATCTTTTGTGAAGGAATTTATATTGCATACATACAGAATTTTAGGCTTAGGATAAAATAATACATAGGCATTATTATTTGAATTTGAATTTAATGTAAATGATTAGAATAAAATTATTATTTGATGTACATTTACACTAAAATAAATTGGTTTAAATATGTAAGTGGTTGGATATGTTCTAATACAATTTAGTATTAAGTGTAAATTAAGAGTCAACTTCAAATTTGGTCCTGAAAATATATTTTACATCTTTTAGATTCGTGAACTTCAAATAATATCACTACGGGACTATGGAAAATACAAAAGATCATCGTCTATTTCCTTTTTATCCTTTTTTTAGCCATGGGTCATAATATGGCACAAATGTAAAATTCACTTACTATTATTATTTTAATTGAAAAATTCATATCTTTATTATTCAAATTTTTGCATACAGAATTTTGATCGAATTCTTTTTTTTTGTTATACGAAGGTTTATAAATAAAATTATTTTATTATCCATATTACATAAATTACTGTGAAAATATATTTTATTTAGTAATCCCTCCGTCTCACGAAAGATGTCACTTGTGAGACAGCATGAGATTTTAGGAGGTTTTGTTATGTGTGTTTGATAGAAAGAGAAAATAGTAGTAATATTTATATTATTGTGAAAGATAATTTTTTCATAAAAATGGAAATGTACCATCTTTAATGGGACAAACTAAAAGAGAAAGTGAGACATCTTTTATGGGACGGAGGGATTATATAATAGTTGAAATTTGTAAACATATTAACTAAATAAAAATATATTTTAATTATTTATATTTTCTTTTTAATACTCTAGTTATAGTGGATGAGATTTAATATTCTTATTAATTTTTTCATGTAACGAAATATTCTTATACTTCCTTCCTCCCATAAAAATTATTTTCTTTTCTCATTGTGAGCTATTCCACAAAAATAGTCATCTTTATTTTTGGCAAATATTTCTCTCTTATGAAATGAGTCTCATTCTCCACTAACAAAACTGCAGTCACTTTTTTCTTTCTACCTCTCTCTTAATTTACCAATTTTCATTAAAAACTCGTGTCACCCCCAAAGCCTCTATTTTTATGAGACTGACGGATTATACTAGCTCCGTCCCACACTAAGTGTCATATTTTTCCATTTCGGTCCGTCCTACAATAAGAGTCACATTTCACTTTTACCATAAATGGTAATTAGACCCTACATTCCACCAACCAATTCTACTCACATTTTATTATAAAACTAAAATATATAAGTAGGACTTATAATCCACTAACTTATTCAACCCACTTTACTTTATATTTCTTAGAATAAAGGCCAAAATTGGTCCTGAACATATGCTCATTTTACGATTTTAGTCATAAACTTTATCTTTTGAATTTTTGCATCCTGAACATTTCAAATCCGGTCACAATTGGTCCTGGACTAACTGTTCCGTTAGTTTTTAACGGTCAACGGGTTTAATCTCGATTTTGACTAAATTCGAAACAAGGAAATCAAGTTTGCAAAGCAAAAGATTTTCAAATCAACAAGAGATTCACAACTAAACTCGAAACATAAAGAAATAACAATTGTTTTGCCCCGCGGGCGATGTAACATTGAGTTTTCTAACTATGGCAGCTTCCTTGACCCAACGACGAACTACCCTCGGCTAATGACGGAGTCTTCAGGTGATTTCAGCTAAGGGCGAGGAACGAGAAGTATTCTTGCACAAAAATATGCAATTAAGCTCAACAAACTAACCAGTAACCAAGGCCTAGAATACGACTTGTCAAACTGCTCAAGTATGAAGAAACAAGTCAAAACAAGTTATAAGTCGAAATCTGGCATGGTTACTCCCCTGATCAACCTAAGACTCTAAAACTAAAAAGACTCTAAAAAATAAATTGACGCAACACAAAGGAAAAATAAAAAATAAAAATAACACGTAAATACATAGAACAAGCTATATTTTCAACCAACCCTCCCCTCCGGTCCTGACTTCAACCCGGTTCTAAGCAACTTCAACTTCGACCACCCTCCTTTTCAATCCCAGCCAATACATCAGCTTGTCAAGTTCGCCCAATTATTAGCCAACACTGGATTCGCTCAGTCACTCATACCTTACCAGGGATGTTAGGACTGTTCTCTCATCAATGCTAGACCATAGATGTGTCGGACTCAGATTTCACTAGCAGCTCCTAAAGTTCTTTAAAGGGTTGTAATAGGGACATGGGTTTGTAATGTACAGGGTGATTGTTCCTAATGCTCTATGGTTCAAAAACTATTTTATTTTGATCGATGGAGGAATGGTGAAGGTTCGGGAGCATCCGACAGGTTGACCTTTCTTCTTGGTTTGATCTTCCGCGCCTTATTCTCTTTAACTGGTCAGCAAACTTATCAGTGGCTTTGCCATCTTATTCGTTCTTCCTTTTTTTCATGGATCGGGTATTTCTTTTGGCCTTTTCTTTTTCTTTTTCTTTTTTTTTTTTTTGTGTGACCAAGTGTTGTTCTGGTCATTTTCTTTTCTTTTCTTCTAAATCTTTTTCTTCCAGTTGGGTTCTGTGCTTCTGCTTCCTAGTTAGTTATCTTGCCTCGTACCCTTCACAAACACCTTCCCTTGTGGCTTTTAAGGTTCAGAAAAAAAAAAAGAGTTACAAAGTCTCAAAGATGGTTACAAAGGGTTGGGGTTTTTTTTTTTTTTTTTTTTTCCGGGTGGGGTTTACTATTGCCCTTAAGATTTGCTGCTCGCGGTCACGTTGCCCTAAACACCTTATGGTAGCCACTCTCTATTTTTCAAGTGTTTAGCGGAAAGTGGTTCCACTTTAGGCTTTTAACTCACCATTTAGGAGGGCTTTCGTATTTCGGGTTGAGACTTAACTTATTTTTTCATACTTGCATCCTTTATACCGGTCATGATCTAATGGGGGAAGTGGTTTCAATTTTTAGCATACTTTGTTCCTATCAATCTCTCTTGCCATCAGTTTGAGTTGGTTGAGTTTTAAGCCCATTCATTTAACACATACCCTTAAGATTTGCCCTTTATACCGGGTGGGGTTTACTATTGCCCTTAAGATTTGCTGCTCGCGGTCACGTTGCCCTAAACACCTTATGGTAGCCACTCTCTATTTTTCAAGTGTTTAGCGGAAAGTGGTTCCACTTTAGGCTTTTAACTCACCATTTAGGAGGGCTTTCGTATTTCGGGTTGAGACTTAACTTATTTTTTCATACTTGCATCCTTTATACCGGTCATGATCTAATGGGGGAAGTGGTTTCAATTTTTAGCATACTTTGTTCCTATCAATCTCTCTTGCCATCAGTTTGAGTTGGTTGAGTTTTAAGCCCATTCATTTAACACATACCCTAAAAAAACTATCCTAGACTTACGACTATGACAACACATATATACATATCGTACTGGCCATTATCCCCCCTCCCACTTTACGTGTGCTTGCCCCCAAGGTTGGGCAGTGAAGTGGAAAATAAGATAAGCTAGTACGATGACTCACGTAAACACATAAAACATGGAAAACATACTAAGTACATAAAAACTTCTCACACTTAGACTATACAATAGGCTAAGTGGGAGAAGGTGTAAAGACACACATGAATCAAACACACTTATTAAAGCATGCATTACGAGTTGTGAATCCTTCTCTCTCACACTTAGACTATAAACTAGTCTAAGTGCAATGAATTAAGGTTGACGTATGCTAACACATATACCTAACTAACATGATTAACTAAAATAAACATTAAAACAAAACAAAATAAAATAAGAAAAACTAAATGATAAGAAAAACACATCGTACCAGGAGCATTGGGCAGCTCCTTAGAAACTAGGTAGTTCGCTAGATCAGCGAACTAGGGTTCCCCTCCTACTTTCTCTTTCCCTTTTCTTGTCGTCTCCTAATAAGTAAGTTTCATAACCTTTTCCCAATCAATAGGTTGAGCGGCGAACGCTACTTCACATAGATGTTCCTCCAGGAGTTTATCTTGCACGTCCTCACTACTCTCCCATTGTATAATTCTACTCAAATAATCCGCGACCTTGTTGTTGACTCATCTCTTATCTTCAACATTCCAATCGAATTCTTGCAGCAGGAGCACCCACCTGATCAGTCTGGGCTTCGACTCCTTCTTCACAATCAGATACTTGATTGTTGCATGGTCAATATAGACAATTACCTTAGATCCCAACAGATATTTTCTTAATTTCTCAAACGAATACACGACGACCAACCTTTCCTTATTAGTCATGTCGTAGTTTTTCTGAGCTTGATTCAGTGTTTTTGATGCATAAAATATCACATATCTCTTCCCATCAGTTTTCTGACCCAGTACAACTCCCAGTGCATAGTCACTCGCATCGCACATCACCTCAAACGGGTGATCCCAGTCAGGAGCATGGATGATCGGGGCCGATACTAACTTATCTTTGAGAAGTTGAAAAGCTGACTTGCATGTTTCATCGAAGACAAATTCCACATCATTTTGCAGTAGGCGGGTCAGCGGTTGGGCTATCTTGGCGAAGTCCTTGATGAATCTCCGATAGAATCCCGCTTGGCCTAAAAACCCCCGTATCTCCTTCTGGTTAGTAGGAAAAGGCAATTTATATATCACTTCAACATTTGCCTGGTCCACTTGAATTCATCTCTCCGATACTACGTGGCCTAGTACGATGATCAAAACCAGGTTCTTCTCCTAAAGATTTCGTTACAATCCTCCAGCAGATCAAAGAAGATGCTCATCATGCATCGTTGAAAATTCCCAAGAGCATTGCATAACTTGAACGACATTCTTTTGTACGCATACGTTCTAAATGGGCAGGTGAAGGTGGTTTTATCTTGATCCTCTGGGTTCACGTAGATCTGAAAATACGCACTGTACCCATCTAGGAAGCAGAAGTATTGTTTCCCCGTCAACCGCTCTTACATTTGGTCTATAAAGGGTAGGGGGAACCGATCCTTCCTAGTGGCGGCATTTAATTTACAATAGTCGATGCACACCCGCCATCCAGTGACCAGTCTGGTAGGTACCAGTTCATTCTTTTCATTTTTTACCACTTGGATCCCCGGCCTTTAGGGGACCATATGAACCGGACTGACCCATTCGCTGTCTGGAACCGAGTAGATGATTCCTAGTGACAACAGTTTCAGGATCTCCTTCAAAACCTCCTCACGCATGTTGGAATTTAACTTCCTTTGTGGGACCCGATGTGTCTTAGCTCCTTCTTCCAACCTGATATGATGCATACAAACACCTGGACTTATTCCCACTAGATCTGTCAGGCTCTGAAAGTTCTTTTTCTTGTTTCTCAGTTCACACAAGTTGATATATAAAATAAATGTAGATTGATCAAGAAGACGCTGACCAACTGATCAAGACAACTCCTAGGCAATCTACTTGTCATCGGGTGCACTAATCAGAACGAGAACTGCTTTCAAGACCTTAACCCACAATACAATTAACTAGTAAAGGGAAGTAAGGGTCGAATCCCACAGAGATGAAGGTGTCTTGACTTGTGTTTGGGACATTTGGGAGATGGCTGCTGCCATGCTTTAAGAGTGGGTTAAGTTTAATCTACTAGACTGGACTACTTAACTGACTGCTATCTAATTGATCAACTTAAAATAGACTATTGAAGGTACACTGAAAGTAAAACGGGACCACTGACTTAATAAAAACGTTGCAAATAAAGCTGAAACACGGAAAAGGTGACAGAGACTGCTACACTAACTAACTATGATCTTCTTCTTCCCCAAACAGACCAAAATAGACTAGCTAATCAAACTACGAGAGTATGTAGCGTAAAATAGGAAATCAACCAAATACATGCTAGATCCATGCAATTTAAATGAATTGAAGGTAGATCTACAATAACTACTCTAGTTTCATGCAAGCTGACATATGTAAGCTTAGATCCGATATAAATCTAACTAAGAACAGCTAAAACTAAGACATCAAACAACGATCATAATATTACGAACCTAGATCCAAGCAATCAACGACAATCAAACATAACCAAACATGAATAAAGCTAAATCAAATGCTGAAACTCTAGATCCAACTAAACATCCATAATTGCTGCTACTCTGTAGTGTGTAAGTGAAAATGATGGATTTCCTCTTGATCACATATGATCAAAGGAGAGATATATATTTTTCACAATTCATTCCTATATTTATAGGACGACTTAGGCACCAATCCCTAGGGCAAGATCCTCATGATTTGGCATTAATACCCTTGCGGAAAAGGGAACTCCTTCTTTCTCTCTCATCTGACTCATCCTTTCGCACTCCATCATGTTTGGACTCTCTTAATCAGTTTGCACAGCTACTCACCATGGTCATTTCACTCTCACTGTCTTGATCAGTTTATCCCAATTCTAGGTCATTTTTTCCTAATGCATCCACTTGATCACGGCACACTACCACTTCATTCCTTTTCATTCCTGCACACTTAAATTTCCACTATTTCTAGCATCAATTCCCCAATTAGCATGTTAACCACCATTAAACCATGTATGAACCGAGCCTTATCAAACTGCTCACACTTAAACCATACTTGTCCTCAAGTATAAAAGACCAGATAAAAGGAATACGGCAAGTTGCATGCATGATTTCCTTGACCAACACTTAAGAAAATTAAAAACAATCTAGACTGACTCTATAAGACTAAACACGAAATAGACTCAAACACACATAACACACAGAAACTCTTAAACACATATGCACATTTACATGTCTGAAATTGCCTTAAGTCTTAGCAACCTTCCCCACAAGCTCGAGGTCATTCCAATCATTTTTGCAGTCTCAGATTCCTCTCTCCTCTTTGTTTAGTCTAATCAGTCAGTTTGTCAAGATAGCCCTTTTGCTAACTGTTGGATTCACTCGGTCACTCATTCGTCAACATAAATGTTAGGACCATTCACTCATTCATTTCGCCATACCACCGATGCCTTGAGTTCTATTGACAGAGACTAGTTCCTTAAGGTCTTTCTTTATGTTGTAATGGCGCTGGGTTTATAATGTATATAGGTAAGGGTCCTAGGGGGGTCCTAAGTTCAACAAGTTAGTAGACATATGAAGGGCATGTGAACTTAGGGACAAAATTGGAACAACCTCCCTATTTACAACTCAAAATTCCCCAAAATTTGGAGATGTTCCCTAGCCATTTTGGCCCTATATATATTTTTCTAACTTCTCTTCTTTTTCTCTTTCTTTTTTGGGTCAGGTTACATTTTCTCCTACCCTATAATTATCACAAATTTTCTCTTTTCTTTTCTTTACTAAGATTGTACTTGCATATTTTCTCTTTTTCTTCTCTTGCCTTGTCTGGCTATTTCTTTTTATTCTATCCCCCTTACCCTAGTTGGTGAGTTGTTTCATTCTGTCCCCTTCCTCACATGGCATGAAGGCTCATAGTTTCAAAGGAAGGTGAACTTCAGTGTAGGCTCAACTTGGGTTACTAGGGGTGCCCTTACAATGAGGCTGGTTCAATAAGTTCGAAAGAATTAAGCTCAAAGTGGTTGTCCATATTGCCTTTAGTCCTCACTAGTCTATGTCATTTACCTCTTAGCATCAAGTAGCAGCAACTCTATTTCACTGTATAGTAGAAAGTGTTATGCTCTGGCTTTTAACTCACATTTTAGAGGGCTGCACATTTGGTTTAAAATTTGGGCTCTTCCATCATTCTTACTTCATTCAAACTGACTTCAACTTGTTTAGAAAGAGGGGTCTCATAAATCAACATGCATTTTTTTCTTCACCCACTCTTGCTAAGGAGATTATGCTTTTCATACATGTTTTCCTACACAACCTATACAGATACAAACTTGACTGACTCCATCGACATGCCAACTGACCTATCAACTGACCCAGAGGATTAACAAATGAGAGCTCAATAGGTTCAGCAGGCAAACATGCATAGTTAAGTCAAGTTATCCTATTATCATGCTCCTATCAACATACTCCACACTAACTCTCCCTTCCCCCTCTCACTTCATCTCAACTTGCCCCCAAGCTAGTACAATGAAGGGGAAATAGGGCAGTTAGTGCTGCATTTCAAAAAACATCAAAACCATATCAACAAACACAACTTCTCACACTTAGACCGAACATCGGGGCTAAGTAGGAGAAGACATCAAAACAACGCAAATAAAATCATGTAAACAGGCAACAAACTTCTCACACTTAGACTGAGCTTCAGGCTAAGTGTGAGGGAGTTAAACGGACTCTCGCTATCAACAAACACATACACACATATTAACAGAAACTAAAAACAGAATACTAAAATACTTGGTCAAGGTGGTGGTGGTGGTGGTCACTTCTTCTTCTGACTGGAAGTCAACATCCTTGGGGTCCGGTCTCTCTATCGCCAGCTGCCTCTTGCTACTATGCCCTTGTGCTACGGATGGGGGTGCACCTTATCTCTGGAGGTTTTGATTTATGGTCATTAGGACCACCATTTGCTCCATTGTGTAGACAACTCTTCTTATCTCATTTGTTTGGGCTGTCATCGACTCTTTCCGTGCATCACCATCCTGGACAAATCTCTGCACCAGTGTCTCCATCTTTTTTCTCCACTCATCTACATGCTCAACTTGCTCGGCACGTGCAGCAGGAACATCAATCTCCTCCTGCTTTTCCTCGGTAAAAGTACAACCTTCCACCTTTCCACACTATAATCTGCACATTGATGAAGAATTTTGTGTCGAACAACTCCGGGTCTAGGCAGAAGGTATTATTAGGTGTCCCTCTTTCCATCTTAAGATCTAGACATTTCCTAACATAGGCACCCAATATATGGCAGACATTCAGGTGACGGGACGAACGACTGGCAATGGCATGGCAGGTTTTGGCAATCTAGTAGCCCAGGTGCACCTTTATCTGTTCCTTCATGCACCACATAAATTACAGTTCAGCTACTGTAACAGTGCTGGCGATGTTAACTTGGCCTAATAGATTGTAGCCCAAAAAGACTTGAGCTAGGCGCAGAATCAGTTCATCGATTTGGTTAGCTTTGGAGGGTAGTAGGCTTGTATTCAGGAGTGTTCCTTGGCGTGATCAATTCCCAAGCAGCTTGCTCGAAATTTGGGTTGTTCTTGGGGCGACTGATGTCTCTTGCAAACCATTCGGCTTCCTGGTCCGCAGTGTATAGGCACTCTCCTGTTGCACAGCCTGAAGATGATCGATTTCACATCTAGATCAGTTGTAGTCTTGATGTTGAAAATGGTGAAGAATTCTTAAGCTAGAGCCACGGGCACATCCGACATGTCGATTCTAGTAACAACTCAAAGCCAATTCCTGTGATAAACTCCAGGAACTTCGTTTCAGCACCAAGCTTCTGTAAGGCTGGCTGTGCAACTTCTTCCTAGATTTCGGTCTCTTGTTTCCAGCTACTCTCTTGGCACATTCATCATTCGTCTTGGGGTCGCTGAACTGTACCATCTATGCGACAGACTTCTTGATCTACAACTCAGCCTCCTCTAGCCTTTGCCTTGACCAGCTATGGGCTTCATCATTCATTCATTTTGACCTTCGCTCAAATCTCAGTGCTTCTTCTCTCTGTCTCACCTCTTCGGGATCCCTCTCTTGGATAACCACAACCATTGATGGTTGTCTAGAATTCTTCTTTATTGGGGTAACAATGGCTTTCCCCTTCCTTTTTCTTTCCCTTCTCTTTCGGTCACTGTCAACTACGTCCTCAACTGGCAGCCCAAACTTCATCACTGATCAGGATGAGAGCACAGTACATATCAAGTATTTCACAATCTTCAGGTCAAGAGAATTCACTAGATCACAGGGTCTAGGAGATCATAAACCGGACAGACTCTGGTCGTTAGACTCACTCTCAGTCAACTCTCAAAAAAACCTCAATCCGCTACACTAATGGCTAGTATAAGTAAGCAAAGGATCGATCCCACATAGAAGGATAGGACGCGAGTCGGAATTTAGATGACTTAGAAAAGGGGGTTTGGTTGCTGCCACACAATTTTGGGTTGAGAGCTTTAACTACTAGACATGGGAAGATGTAGAATTACCTGATCTAAAAGCTAGACTTAGGAAATGGACTTCCTAAACACAACTAAGCAAACGAAAGCATGTAGTGGGGACCATTTTCCTAAAACAGAAAAGTACGGATGAAAAGATGCAGCAACGAAATTCTGATTCTAACTAACAACGATCTTCATCTCCCTCAACGAAATAAACATAAACATGTAGAAAACAGAGTAACAAAACAGATCGGAATAGAGCATACCTAATCGGACGTCAGAAATTACGATTAACCGGAAAAAATAAGCACATCTACATTACTAGGTCAAGTAAACAAAAAGAACAGTAACAAACATTCATAATCATGCAGAATTTCATCACCTTGTCTCAGATCCACACGTTGAACGCTTAATCCACTCCGGATCCAAGCAATCCGAACTCAACAACAACCAATTCCACCTCCTTCATCCCAGATTAAAACAATTCTACTCCGATCAACAACGATTAAACCACGATTCAACTCCGATCCAACAAGTCAAATGCGAAAAGCATCCAAAACAAGTAAATAGCACAGATCAACATCAATAGTAAACCAAAACGAAACGATAACTTCCATAGCAACATTATTCGGTGATTCAACACAAATTCAACAGACGTCGAGCTTTAAACAATGAAGACTCGGCACAAAAACCACAAAAATAAAAAGTAAAATAGCAATTGTATCTTCGCCCTCCTTGAGGACGGTGTTACACAACGATGAAACAATAGAAACCCGATGAAAACCCCTCTGAATTACCCCATTCTAGTGTAGTGTGTAGAGAAAAGTGTGTGAAAAGAGTAAGCTTAAGAGTTGGACCGTATGTATGATGATGATTCTCTTTGATGCGTGCTCCGCTATTTTTAGACGGGAATTTGGTCTTCTAGAGTCTTCCCTGAATTCTCCATTTTGCCCTTCCTAGAAGTCTCCTCCGTCTGGTGAAAATGATGTTCCTTTGCTCTCTTTTCTGCTCGATTCCTCCGCCTGGAGGATGTCTTTCTTCATTTCCTAGCCCTGGCAGATTCTCTACACACCTGAACTTAAAAAAATATGTGTTAGACCCTGGAAAAAGCTGAATTTACCCCTATAACCGATGCATGAAATTGGCCTTATTAATCACCCTCTGCAGCAGAAGCTGTCGGGCGTTATGAACAAGTGGCATTTCGACATTATCCTCATTAAGGCTCTCCACTTCTAACCCCTCAAATGCTCCCAATTTTATTTCCTCAACACTTGTACCCTCTAGCATCCAGCATCATATTCCCCCTCACCCCTCCGACGCCGACTTCTACCTCCCTAGTCTCCAACCCCCCTCCCCCAACCCCGCCGCCTAATTCCATCAATTCGGCTCACAAATGTCGCCGCCGACATCAGATTCAGCGTATGCTCCACGAAAAAGATGACCTGTTGCCGTTGTAATCTCCTCCACCGCCGAGATTGAGCTACTGGCGAGAGCGTATAGAATGAAGGCAACAAGGTCATAGGCGTGGATTGCATCTTCAGCAGTGACATAGGTGTTGAGCTAGTGTCGTATTTGCTAATGCGGCTCGCGGATCTCGGCCACCCACTTCCCCCAGCTCCGCTGCCGGACCTCTGTAGCGGAGCATGCCGTTGTCCGCTCTTACCTTTTCCCTTCTTTCCACCGACGGCGACATTTCGGGCTTACCCGTCGGGCTATTCAGCCAAAAAGCTTTCGAAAATAAACTCTTGTAATCAAAATTTTCTTATATAAAATAATTTTAAATATTAGATATGTTTATCGTATTAGTTTTAAAATCACATATTTTGTTCAAATTTTTGTGAATTTTCATACGTATTAATTGGAGATTAATACATATTAGGAAATAATTAAAGAAGAGAGCAGTGAAGAAAATGGCAGCGTGAACCATAGAGAGGCACAGAGAAACCATGAGAATGATAAAATAATTTAATTCTTCATTCTTAATAATAATGAAATACTCCATACATATTTATAATATATATGTTTATCGTATTAGATATACTCCATATATATTAGATATGTTTATCGTATTAGTTTTAAAATCACATACTTTGTTCAAATTTTTGTGAATTTTCATACGTATTAATTGGAGATTAATACATATTAGGAAATAATTAAAGAAGAGAGCAGTGAAGAAAATGGCAGCGTGAACCATAGAGAGGCACAGAGAAACCATGAGAATGATAAAATAATTTAATTCTTCATTCTTAATAATAATGAAATACTCCATACATATTTATAATATATATATGGTACAAAAAGATCTCTTAAAATAAGAGAACTAAATCAAATTCTAACTAGCTAAATCAAATATAATCCTAACAGCTTATTAAAATAAATAATAAAAATAATACAAATTAGTATATTCTAGATTCATGGAAAAAATTAGATTGACGTGGAAAAAATATATATGTATCAACCCCACGGTTAAAAATCACCTTATCCTCAAGGTGGAAATCATAAAAGCACAATTGAGAAAATGACATCAAAAGACGGTGACATTGACCGGATCTCTTTTTTTTATCTCCTCCGTAGGAATAAGCACATCTTACTTGTGAGAGTGGCTGGAGAGAGCGGATCATGTTGGACGAAGATAATTGAAAAAGTAAAATCTTCATCATGAACAACGCCCTTACTCGAATTACCTTGTTCCTTATTGTCTGTCATGTCTTGATCATCTTTTGTCACGTCCACCGATGGTTCAACCATAAGCGTCTCCAAAGTGGAAATCTCAAATATGGTGGAAAGTTCCTTAGGCAGCTCCTCAACTGATTTGGTGGAAACCTCTACAAGCAGTTTCAAAGCTTCTTTAGATTTATGTGCAGATTTGTGTGCGTATTCATCTGAAAGAACCAACGATACATATTAATTGGAGATTAATACATACATAGAAAATAATTAAAGAAGAAATCAGTGAAGAGAACCGTGAGAATGATAAAATATTTTAGTTGTTCAATTTTAATAATAATGAAATACTCCACACATATTTATAATACGTGTTACAAAAAGATCTACTAAAATAACGAAACCAAAGCAAATCCTAACATACTAAATAATTCTAACAGCTTATGAAAATAAATAATAAAAACAATACAAACTATATTCTAGATTTATGGAGAAAATTAGATAATGTGGAAAAATATTCATATAAAACATGATTTGTGTTAGAATGACAACCCCTCTTAAAGTGACACCGTGGCACCACTTATACAGCAATATTATAAACGCTACACATCAATATTACAAACACTACACAACAATCTATAGATTGTTATATAGCGTGTCGGATATTGCTGGACAAAAAAAATTGTTGTATAAAGAGCAACAAATTGTTGGCCGTCTTTTTCAGATTTTTTAATTTTTTTTTTGCCACGGGGCAGCTTATTATTCGTCCATGTATACAAATGATTGGCTAGGAATGGTGGTATGGTGTTATTTGAAGGGATGGTGGCACCCTAACATGCCCCCATAAAACATTCCTCGCCTCGATAATAATTGAGAGGAGTCTTTCATCTTGATCAACTACAACATAAACAAAGATAAATCAAAATTGGAACAATCAATTTGAATTAAAACTTGTGTTTGTGACATTATTTGGCATTGTTCTTAATCAGTTTTTTACGAAAATTAGAAATCATATCTTACATGAATCAATTTTAAAATGATAAGTATATTACAATCTTTATTTTTTTTCAGAAGTTAATATTCCACAATAGAACTATCAAAATTAAATCGTGCTAATTGTAACCTAAAGTAACTGTTCGAATTTAAGAATAAAATGTTGCTTTTGCAAAATGAGCATTCATAAAAAGGTACTCACATTAAAAGAATGGAAAGCTGCCCTTCTCTTTGAGTTGTTCACAACTTCCGGAAACAAGGTTAGAGAATAAAAATGAAGCATCAATATCAATTTCAATGTTAATGTCAATGTAATATAATTTCATTTTCAAGATTCCCGAAATCCCTTAATTTTAGATTTCGTTACTCTTTTCCACATCTTAATTGCTAGCCTTTGACATTATAGATGATAACTGCAAAATTGTGGTAATCTCATTGTTGTTTAGAATGAAACTCAAACACAAAATGTGCGATTAATTCCCATAATTTAATCAACACAAACAGTTGACAATCCCACACTAGATTTTAGACACGGTGAAATGAGTCGAAGTCATCTTTGCAATCGCTGTAGCGAGACGATGAAATGTACCCGCTAGCAATGGGTTGGAGTGTGGCGTAGTCAGGGAGTTGTTGTTGCTGTTGCACTACCAATAAAGAAAACTGAAAATCAGGAGTTGCCATCATATCTCCGATGATCCCGAGCTCCGGACACTCGCTCCAATCATTAATCCCGGCCAAGATCTCTGACTTTGTGTCGTGGTACCGCCCCACGACACACAAATTACAATTGTAGTCCTTCACCGATCCGATAACCTTTGTGGTGTCTATGGCGTCCCGCACCAGCTCCTCCGCGTACGTGACCCTCTTATTCCCCGCTGTCTTCGCCTTGAACTGGTTCACCATCTCAATCTCCATATTTAGGTCACCATGCTTGGCATGGTCCCACGGCCGTATCCAGATGAAAGTGAGGGTCACGTTTTGGTTGTTGATGAAGCTGGTGCATAAGGCGAGGGCCTCACAGTCATCCATGCCGCCTAGGAAGAGTAGGCAAATGTGGAAGGTAGGGCTATTGGGCCTAATGAACTGGCCTCGGTCGATTAGGATGGCGACAGAGCAGGGGGACTTTGACATCACGTTCTGGTTCACTGTCCTTACTTGCGGGGAGTTGAGCCCCAAGCCACCGTTTATGGTGAACTGCTTGTGGAAAGGGAGGATGACAATGTTGGTGGCTTGGTCGGCAGCGAGGGTGCATACATCGACGTGCATGCTCGCGTAGGGAGAGATAGAGGTGAAGTGGCGGACGACGAGGCGGCCGGCGTTCCTATCTGATAGAGAGTTTAGGGCTTTTGCAGCTTGATTGGAGGTGGTGTCGGTGGTCTGTTCGAGGACTGCAGCGCCTCTGCCCTTGAGCTCCATGAGGCCGAGGGCGAAGAGCGTGATAGGCCTGCTGCCGTGCATGGCGTCAAGGACGGTGATGATGGTGGGGATATTGTCGGTGTCGTGGATGCAGAGGAGTATCCGCAACTCATCGTGGGGCTGGTTTAACATGATGGAGTTCTTGCAGATGCCCAAGTATCGAGATGAGGGGTCGTAGAGGTGTGCTATTAGAGGTCTGGCTATTCCGGTCATCATTAGCATTGATAGTAACAAAATAGAGTATGCTTCATGCCCTATGACCCCATCCTCGAACAAGGTGATGTAAAGAGCAGCTTCGATGGCGCCTTTGCAGCACATGATCAGAGAGAACACCGTGGCGTCTCTAATGGAAAACTTGTAGTAGAGGGAAAGGATAAATACAACGAGGAACTTAGAAGTGTAGCAGATGAGAAGAAGTATCCCATATGCAGATCCAGAAATAGATTGGATGGATGAAACATCCACAATAAGACCACTAATAACAAACTTGGCCGGAACAAGCACCCCAATGCTGAATGTCTCCATCTTAGTAGCTAGCATACTACCATCATTCTGAAGCGCAATGCCCAAGATAAAAGTGCCAAGCCCCGCTGGTTGCCCCAAAACCTCGGAACCCAAGCCGCATACCAACACCAACACCGCCACCACAACAAACTGTGACTGCTTCATCTGATCCCCCTCTGGAACACGATTAGCTACGCATGCGACCAGGGGACGGAGTATGAAGAGGATGACAAGGAGAAAAAATATGGAACTAATAATGGATATTATCATTGTGAACTGTTTGCTCATCAGATACACAACCACTCCACCAAAAACAAGAGAGATAGCATAGTTGCAAATGTCGCTCACTAGGGCCGTCAGTGTTGCAATTCTCCCGATCTCTGAGTTGAGAATTTTGAGGTCAGTCAGCAGGCTGGTGATCACCGGGAATGACGATATGGACGTTAGACTTGCAACAAGAGGGAGACATTGTTTTGTCAAGGGGTCAAGCTCCATGGTGCGAGTCACCATGACAATGGCACCCATGCCGGTAGCCAGAGGCACCATAAAGCAGGAAACGCCAATGACCACTGCGTATCTCTCAACTTTCTTCACCAAGTTAAGATCTGTGTGGACTCCGAGTATAAAGAGATACAAGATGAACCCTAGGTCCGCTGATGTTTCTAGAACATGTCTTCCTTCCGAAGGAAATATCATATCGCTGTAAGCTTTGATTTGACCCAAGCAAGATCTTCCCATGATGACGCCTCCCTATTTAAGATCACCAGATAAAACACGTGATATGATGGTAAGAATGGAAGAGAGGTGGCTCTTACGATGAGTTGTGCGCTGATCATTCCTTGCTTGCAAGGCCTAAGGAAGAGCCAAATAAGGCTTGTGACGAAGAAGATGAGAGAAATCTGCGCCAGGAGAAGTGGCACCGTGTAGGTGAACGGATTTCCCCCAAACCATGTGCTTCCCTGTGAATTTGTCATGTGAATAAATTGACATATCAATGTTTCTTCCCCATGTGGTCCCTCCACATTCCCTTCTGAAGCTGAAGTTTGTTTCACTGACATTATTCAAATTCTTACATGCATGCACTTTGATAACTCTTCTTTTTTTTAGATGAGAAATATGTTAGCAGGTCAGAGATAGGAGAAAAGGAAAATGGATAAGGTTTTTGTCAAAATAGGTTAATTGATTGATGTTCACAAAGTTTTATAGTATGCAATAAGGATGGATAAGCATGAGATAAGGAAATGTAGCTACAAATTTTCTATCAAATTGTGGACATGAGATCAAATGAAAAGTCCTATTATTAGTCTTAAAGTAATTCAAAATATAGGGAAAATGTGATTTTGCTACAATTCTTGCTATATACACTATTTGAAGGCTTGACGTTGAATGAAACTAAATGAGTGAAAATATAGTGATTGATTCTATGTACTATTTCTTATGGATAATAGAAAAGTGTGTTAATGTTGTGAGTTATCATACTCTCAGTCTTGAAGTATGTCCATTCCCATTGGATTTGGAGAAGGTTTGGTTCCTGAATCGAATGCTCAGTTCTCGCACCACTCCGCCAGTTCCCATAATCATGGCTTTATCTCTTTTTCAAAAAAATTCAAAAACTAGTAGTAGGATTACTATTTCATGTGTAAAATCCGAGAATGTCGCCCACGTAATTCTAATGAATTTGAAGGAAACTGTATTGAGAAGTAATCTATGTGGAACTTGTGATGCGTCTATTTGTGTTAGGGGTCTTGGATATGTATTGCTCGATAGTTTTACTTACTACATGACCCCTCTGGTTTCCATCCAGTTGAAAATCCTTGATTCGCGCCTCATAGATGGAAAGGTAAACCCTGTGATCTTGAGTGAATCCTTTTACGCACGACATCCATGATCGTATGAATTCCCTTGTTGCCATCTGTTTTCACAAATATTTTATATTGCAATCGTTTATTGTTTCCTTTGGCAACCTTGTTCTTACCCTTTGGCTATACTCCCTCAGTCACACAAGAATATGCATTTCAGTTGGGCACGGGTTTTAATCCACAATTAGAAAAGTAAAAGAGAGGTAAAAAGAAAAAGTAATTAAAATATTGTTAGTGGAGAATGGGTCTCACCTCAATCAAGAAAAAAGAGTTTCCAAAATTAGAAAGTACATATTCTTGTGGAACGGACTGAAAAGGAAAAGTGCATATTCTTGTGGGATGGAGGGAGTACTACAATTACCTTGTTATATTTGCAAATAGTTGTAGTGCTAATAAAATAGTCACTCCGTCTGTCCACGAATAGGAGTCCCGTTTTTCCATTTAGTCCGTCCGCGAATAGGATTCCTAGTTCATTTTTACCATTTAATAAGGTCTCACATTCCATCAACTCATTCCAATCACATTTCATTTAAAATTAATATACAAGTAGCAACTAGCGTCGCTGAACATTTTCTCAACATAATCTATGTTTCCGAATTGTAGGGATCCCACGTCATTGCATGTGCATATTGCGCGAACGCTACTTGAACTCTTCGATTCATTTCCGACAAATTTGTAGATGGATTGAAAAATGAATTTGTAAAAGGAAAGAGTGAGAAGTGTGAAAATTGAGAAGAAAATGTGGGTATTTATAGAGAAATATTTATCAAAATAATATAAAAAACAAAAAGAATGTTGTAAAAATAAATGGAAAGTGAAAAAAATTCCCTTGAGTTAGCCTTCACTAGAGTAATAAAAAAATAATACTCATAGGCATACTCAAACTTACGATTAAAGCTATTAGGAAGATATTGCTAAGGTAAACACATTTCATAGGATGACTTACTCGATCACTGATTAGTCATAAAACTAAGACATTGTAACCCCAAGGATATTACATGAATGACTGATAAACTAGAATATAGTTACTACCCTTTCTCAAGCACTAGGATATATTCTTTACCCCAATCAAAATCATTTGCCATGGTTAATATGATATACACTTGTCATGCATAAGCACAACTAATATCAAACTTAGTACACATTATAGCATACATGAGACAACTATCTCCGAAACTAGTCTCATAATTCTTAATCTCACTAAGCGTCAAACGACACTTGACTAGAGACAAGACAATTCCATATTGAAAGGTATAAACCGTTTCATGGAATTTCTAATGCTAAAATGTTCCAAGCAATGTATAGATATAAGATTCCTAAGAGAATCTCAACATTCTTTCTAGCAATCTTAAAAGGACTTAGATGCTAAGAATGTAATTAGTTTCTCTCAAATCTTTTATCTTAAACTGTGCAGACAACCAGTTTCCTACGCCAGATGCCAATCTTAGTTGTTTGCAACTTTTGTACCAATAATACCATATGTAATGCACTTTCAACTTCCTGGTGCTTACAACACTGCTATGGGCAAAAATCAAATTTTAGACATTTGACAATTTTGATAAAACACATATACTCTGATTTAGATGCTTGCCTAAGACCACGAAGGTCTTTATAAGCTACCAATCATGCGTTTCTTGCTCTTAATTACATATCTATTAGGACGTTGTAGTAGATGATTTCCTCAAGACTTCTATTTATAGAAGGCTGTCTTGACAATCATAATACATACATTCTAATTTATGTAAGTTCTAATAGACAATAGGATCAAATAAATCCTGGAACAACGACCGCGAGAAGATTGTTCTCTTTAGGTATACCCCATTGTCATTGTCTAGCCTTTTGAGATCCACATTCACACTTGCAAATATACTAGGTCCTACTGACTGACACAACCTATAGGTAGTATTGCAAGTCTTGTAAAACATGTTGTCTATCTTAGATTGTAGTTTGGAATCTATCACCTTTTCAAGGATGAATATCCAAATGAACCAATACTACATTGTAGTTAAAGAGATTATGTTCAAGTTAATCTAAGACTGAGTCTTACGACACTCTTAGACTCATGAACTTTTTATGTTCCTAAGAACGCTCCCACTACAACCTGGTACTCACAATCATAGGTCCTGAAGTTGATTTTATTAGTGCAAAAGTTTGCAATGGTATAATTCTTTGGTAATGTGGAAAATCCGATATCTCTCTCTTTATCTTGAGGGTTATCACGTTGTTAGGCTTGTAGTTATCTCTTGATCTTCATAAAAGAATTATATCTTTGAAGATTATAGAACTTTTAACCTTACATCATTTGGGACAAACCTTAAAACATGCCTCAGTACTCAACTCCAATTTCTTGGACACTTTTCTAACACGTGTTGGAACAACATTACACCTTGAGATGTGCTAGACTAGAGACGCTCTAGTCCACAACTCGTGTTTTGTAGAAGGTACTGATGTTGGTAGTTTCTTTAATGTTTATCTCATCAATGATAAGATTTTAATGAGTACAACCCATCACTTAATTAAACTTGTCTTAGAAAGACTTCGATTTCTTCTTACATAACTATCCCATTCATTAGAAGAATGCTTGGATTCGTCAATGGAGATTAGACTCCCACTACTGATCATAACCGTTTGCTCGTCTCCTTATGGTGTAAACCATTGAGACCTGCTAGTCTTTCTATGTCGCACTTCTATAAGTATTCTGAATATCTTGAATATTCAATTGATTCTAACTTATAGTGCATCAAACAGACATTCTCGACTTTCAAGCTATTTAACAAAATGTTAAAATCTTGATAGTCTAGATTAGTTCGAACAATTGCTAAGTATTTTCTTGGCCTTAAGACTAAGAGCTATAAATACTTTATCATTCAATGGTTAAGAAGTTGATGTGTTGTTGAATACTAACCTTGTCGCACTTATATTATTTTAATACTATGATGCTTTAAGCATCAACCATAAAACAATAGTTGAGCATTAATAGCTCCCACTGCAACAAAAACCTAACTGGATCAAGATCTCTTACTTAGAAGTTGCATTGTCATGTAAGTCATTGTCCTTCAATAAAATAGGTCAATCCAACTCACAAAGCATCTTTTCTTGCTTTAAACAAACTTTGATGACAATTCAGACTCTCCCATTTCCATATCTAGTCTTTTGTTCAAATGAACTAGGACTTAAGAAAAATGCAACCTTTATAAATTCGTCATCTATCATGTTACTTTCCTGTCACAGTAATATAACGACTATTATCTGAAGATTTTCTACTTTTCAGTTAAACCTTCTTGTAGTAATTTCTTATTACTTTAGGCGATGACTTGTGTCAGAAATACTATTTGAGTGATCAAAAGATCCTCAAAACATTCTGTCACTCTAGGATATTCCAATCGAATCATCTTGACAGATTCTATTGATATCCATCTTTCATCGTCATTAACCAAGACTTGTCGAGCTACTTAAAGGAAAATAGCTTGACCTTATTCCTCAAAGAGCTTGTCAAGTACATGCATAATGCATTCTCGAACATTCTTCGTGGAATTTTGTCGAGGAAATGGAGGACATGAATCATTGAGTATAAACTCCAAGGTTTTCAGCGATGAGAATCTTATCCATTTTCGTTTCCGGTCTACATAATTTTGGCATTCGAGTTTCTTTAAGGATCGCAGACAAAATATTGAATGACATTATGAAGAATTGACAAATAAACTTATTATCACATACTTATACTTAATACATAATCACAAATAACCACAAAACAATTATGTATCTTACAACAACAAAATTTAAAAAATTGTACCCTCCAAAGGAGGTTTATACGCATTAAAATTTTGACAATTTTACTGGTCACAACACCGACGAATAGTCCAGAGACCACAAAACATGGCATGGCCGCCTAATGTTGCCTAAGCACGACCATCAGATTTAGCATTACAGAATTTTATCTCTACAACACACTCCTATGATAATGTTCATGTGCTGATGACAAAATCAAACTATCTCATAAATTCTGATTGAACCCTGAAACTCGTAGTTCCTTAGGATTATTGTCCCCACAAAGTGGGTGGCGATAATATTGGGAACCACTTTATAGTTCATTTATTTATTGTGTGAGAAGTTCGCCCGCCCTTATGAACTTACTGTTTCGTAGGATTATTGTCCCCACAAAGTGGGTGGTGATAATATTAGAAACTAGCTTCACAAAATTTGGCAGACCAACCAATGGAGACCGTATACAACGCACTTGTTGTAATCATCACTTAGATATTTGTATGGTTTTTGCATAATTATCACATAAGCAGATAAAGCAGATAATCCACTTGAAATATATAAACACCAAATAAACAGATAAATCCATTTAATGCATGACATTTAAACACACATGATAATCATCGACAATTATTTAATCTAGTCAAGGGAGAATCAATTAAATAATTAAGTTTTATATTGGACAATAATTATCCAAATTTATTTAGAATTTATCAAGATAGTGTTAACTATCTAAATCCATTTAGGATTATTCAAGATTTTATTTCGATAAAATCAAATCCTACAATTCAAGATAACGTTGATCTAGGATTATCATTATTAATCGTATTAAGATATTACTAGATGGAAACATTTCCATCATAATCCTTAACATAAATAAAATCCAATCAACCAAGATTTATACAAATCTTAATACTATTTAGAATAAACATCCAGAATATATCAAACATTACTTAGGATTTCTTAGATAAACAAATTTATCTAGATCCAATTAAATAAGGATTTTCTTATATATCATTAACATCCTAATCAATCTAGGACATAAATCCAAAAGATAAGGATAACTTGGATTAATACTTATTTTAATCCATCTAAGTTTTGTCTTAATAGAATTAAATCTATTCAAATCTATAGGATAAAATAAATTAATATAAATGGTTATCCTAATTCAACTAGGATCTATTTGGAATAAATCTATATAAATCTATAGAATAAGATAATATTATATTATGATTATTCAAATCTATCCAAGATTTATCTAGGAACAAATCCATATAAATCTATAAGATAAGAATAAAATATTATATTGTCATTATTCAAATCCATCTAGAATTTATCTATGAATAAATTCATATAAACTCATAGGATAAGAATAAAATAATATTATATTTATCTATCCAACTAGGATTTGTCTAGGGATAAATCCACATTAATCCATAGGATATAAATAAAAATTAGATTGTCATTATCCAAATTTAACTAGGATTGATCTAGGAATTAAATCCCTACAAATCCATAAAATAAGGCTAAAATCTATAATTAATCCATGATTTAATACAAAATCAAATCATATATAATATATAAAATCCACAAGTTATATTTAAATCTAATTTCCAAAATAATCTTGAATTATTTCCAAAATTGAATCCAAATATATGAAAATCCTAATCAATTTTGGAAAGCGAAGTCACGGGCGAGACGATGCGACGTCGCACGGGTTGCGCATAGGACAAACCCTAGTTTCACGCGCTGTTGGGGCTGCTCACGGAGGGACGCCGCTGCTGCCCGACATCGATGCTGCTGCGTCGTCACTGACGCTGCTGCTGCATCGTCGTCGCTGCTCCTGCGTCGCCTCCGACAGCCCTTTCGGCACCGCAGCGTTGAATTCGCCGCTGCTCCTGCTCCACTGCAGCGCTACCGTCGCTTCACGAGTCCGGGAATCTGCCAACGGGCTCCCACTCGAGCTGACGGTGCTGCTGCATTGCCATCTTCGCAGCAGCTGCTGCACTTTTGATCTCGTCACTGCTGCGCGTACAGATCGCCGGTGCTGCTGCCTTATATCGCTGATTCTCCAATCCACGCAATTCAAACATAATGAATTTTTACGGCAATTGCCGCAATTCATTCCACGTACAGGTAATTGGAAACAGAATATATTGTGTATGTAATTAAGATATTTAATCATTTATACCTCCGTCCCCCAAAATTTGCTACACTTTGACCCGACACGGGTTTTAAGAAATGTAATGGAAAGTGAGTTAAAAAAGTTGGTGGGATGTGGGTCCTACTTTTAAAGTATTAGTTTTATAATAAAATGTGAGTAGGAATGAGTTAGTGGGATATGGGGTCCACTACCAAAAATGGTAAAAGTGAAGTGTATCAAATTTTCAGGGACGGACCGAAATAGTAAACTGTATCAAATTTTCAGGGGCAGAGGTAGTACATAGCAATTCAAAGCACGTACCCCAAAAAAAATTGGAGCGATCATTACACATATTAGGAATTAGATTTCTCATAACACGTCGATTTGATATTCATGGATAAAAACAACACAATTCGGTGAGAAAAGGTTTCGCAAATTATCCAAACAGGCAACATTTAAAACATGCATTCAAGAAATTCACATAACATGAAATTAATCCACATAATCAGAGCCAAAAAATTGGCTCTGATTTTTTGGCTCTGATACCAATTGCTGGGGTTTGGTGCCCCTTGCACAGCGGAAGACTTGCACAAAACAAATAAATCAGATACGGATCTATTTGACCGATTATGCGATTAATCAATTCACATGTTAAACAGATAATTGCATGCTAGAACGCAAATAATTCATGCTCATAGAAAGTAAAACCTAAAACATGAATTCTATGGTTTAGGGTTACCGATTTTGATTCTCCAAAGAATCGACGATTGCTCGCGCCTTCTCCACGTGATGATCTTCGATACTAGACCACGGATCTTCTCTCTGGTTCCCGAACTGTATCTCGATATCAGGGTGGGCTGATCTTATCAAAATACTAGGACTCGAATAAAGAAGACAAAAAATTCCTCACGGAGGAGGAGCTGAAATTTTCACGGAGGAGAAAATAACAAGAAAAAATCGTCTCCTTCTGTAGAGAGAAAGGATCGAAATTTTCATCATAAATAATAATCATTTCTGTCTCATTTATTCTCCTATTTATATTAAGTTCCTTTTGGGCCCAGACAGGGATCTATGAAAGGTTTTGGATATGGGCTCCCCCAATTAGATTTTTACTAATTAAATTGAACCCACAATTTAATACAAGCTTATATTGGAATATTACGAGCAGCCACTACAGAAGTAATATTGAACTCTCCCCATCCAAATCCGAAATTACAAGTAATTCGGGTTTCCACTTTGTTTATTATTTATTTTCCGCGCTTAAGATATAAATGTCCATTAATTAATTAATGTCTGCTATGAACTTAATTAATTAATATCTTATTAACTCCAAGAGTGGACTTAAGCAAGAAACATTTATTTATTATTCATAGAGTAATAAAACTCCAACTGACCAGTTTTCCGAATAATAAAACCTTGTTCGAGCTCCTCTTGAGGACATTATCAAACGAGACTCACCTCGCGCACGTTTCAACATAATAGCAATCCTAGCACCGCTAGATATTAATCACCACTACCCAATATATGAGGATTATTGGGTTGTGAAAAACCCGCATCATTTGATAAGTCAAAGTAGTGCATAATCAATACCGTATGCTCAATGCTAACATTTGTAGATTAAGAAATAGTATTTTATCAAGACCTAGTCTTTCAGTAGATAGCATAAAGACACGTCTTGCTGTTAGATCCGTTCAGTGCTATACCACACCAATGCCATCTTATTTCAGTAAGGCTTAGAAATATGCGGACTGACATTGCAACCTTTCACGATAGGTAGCCAAAGCCTATCTAGGTTGTGAAATTCTTCTTTCTCTTTTGCAAAGCATTGCATAGAACCGATTGTAGTTACCTTAAAGTGGACGCCGCCCACAACCAGTCTACTAAGCAAAAGACTTAGGCTTTGTTTGCTTCTTATACATTTAAATGTTTATAAAACATCTTATTAATGCACAAGCAAACACAATGTAATAATAATAGTGATTCTATTCGTGCGGAACTGCTCGAATAATACCGAATTGGGTTAAAAGTGGATTGTAGATTTTTACGTATACAAGCAAGATTCTATTCGCGCGAAACTTGCTTGAAACATGCTTTTCGGTATACCAAACCTAACTGGAACTACCAGAACCAGAACCAGTATAACCAAGGGCCTCAAAACAACAATCACAACCAAAACCAGAATCAATTCCAATCCCAAAGCCAAAATCAGTACCAGCA
>NC_062968.1:42276773-42302045 GCF_023119035.1 Salvia hispanica
AGCTCGCAAACTCGGTGGGCGAAATGAAAGGGAACTCAGGGAAACTCCCGTCTACAGTCCATGTACCTGAAAAGGCCAATGTGAGTAAGATCACACTGCGGTCCGGAACAGCCTATAATGGACCTCAACTCAAGAACCCTATCGGGGAGTCTAGTGGAGCAAGGGTGTTGAGCGACACCCTCTCAGTGGAAGGGCTCAAGAGGCCTCTGCCTCAGATGGAGGATCCGTTTTTTCTAGACAAGGAGCCTACTGGGGAAGGAAAGGAGGCAGAAACACAACCCAGAAACGAGCAACCTGAAGAAACAATATCCACATCGGGACCTCGAACCCAGGAGGCACCAAAGGAAAGTCCACAAAGGCTTATTTAAGAGGCTAAAGGAGAAAAACCATTTCCATATTTTTTGTTACGAAAAGGAAGAAACAAAACCCTGTGGATTTCATGTCGATCTTCAGGAAGCTGGATGTCACCATACCATTCCTCCAAGCCGTGAGACTGCCCCCTCTGGGGAAGTTTATAAAGGAGTTCATAGCCGGAAAAGCCCAGGAGGATGGAAAAATCATGGTGGAAGGGATAGCATCAGCTATTGTGCAGGAGAAACTACCACCCAAGAGAGCCGACCCAGGTATTTTTACTTTACCCACAACAATCGGAGATGTAAAAATCGAGCATGCAATGTGTGACTTAGGAGCATCTATCAATGTTATCCCGTTATCCATTTATAATCGGTTGAAGGGGGTAAAGTTGTCAAACACTAGGGTGTTGATCCAACTGACTGATATGTCATGTATAAATCCTGAGGGTGTGTTAGAAAATGTGTTGGTCAAGATACAAGACTTTACTTATACCGCTGATTTTTATGTAATTAAAATGAGTGAACCAGAAGCTAGGGAGTCTAGCGGGATATTGTTAGGAAGACCATTTTTAAGAACGGCTAAGACAATTGTAGATATGGCTGAGGGGACAATCTGCATTGATTTAAAGGTGAGAAATTTGTTTTTGACATCAATGAAGCCATGAAAAAGCCAATTGATTCTTAAAATCTATGCTATGTTGATGTTATTGACCCCCTAGTCCAAGAATTTCATGAGACCGAATTATTGCAGGAAAAACTCCAAGCCTTGGATGTGTATGCACAAGTTGATGTGGAGGCAGCTGCATGGTGTGATCTGATCAGTAGCCGAGGGTTAACTGACGAGGAGATCGAAGGAGCAATTACAGAATTTTGTCAGAAGTCGGAACTAGCGGGATCCGCAGGGGCTTTACTACCGACCAGTATGGAGGAGAAATCGGATGGTGAACATGAGCAAGAGGGGGATTCTAAAAAGAACCCTCTGCCTACAGACACACTACCCCCACAAGTGGAATTGAAGAAGTTTCCAACGAATCTTAAGTATGCCTACCTCGGGGAGGAAGACTCGTTCCCTATAATCATCAGTAACGGGCTACTAACCGTGCTGAGCAAAAACAAGAAGGCTATTGGATTGAGCCTTACGGACCTGGTGGGGATAAGCCCGGATGTCTGCATGCACCACATTAGGCTGGAGGAGGGAGCCAAGGCACATAGAGATTCGCAAAGGAAGGTGAATCCAAACATGCGGGAAGAGATACTGAAGGAGATCTTGAAGTTGCTCTCGCTGGGCATTATATACTCGGTACCCGATAGTGAATGGGTCAGCCCGATCCATATGGTCCCCAAGAAATCAGGGATCCAGGTGGTTAAGAATGAGAGGAATGAGCTAGTGCCCACCAGACTGGTCACTGGATGGCGAATGTGTATAGATTACCGCAAGCTGAACACCGCAACCAGGAAGGACCATTTCCCCCTGCCAATCATCGATCAAATGCTGGAGCGACTGGCTGGGAGGAAGTACTTCTTGTTTTTGGATGGGTACAGTGGCTATTTTCAAATTTACGTGAACCCCGAGGACCAGGATAAGACCACGTTCACCTGTCCGTTTGGAACCTATGCCTATAGGCGTATGCCCTTCGGCCTATGCAACGCCCCAAGTACTTTCCAACGATGTATGATGAGCATATTCTCGGATTTGATTGAAGATTGCATAGAGATCTTCATGGATGATTTCACGGTCTACGGAGACTCTTTCGACTCATGCTTGCAACATTTGGATGTCGTGCTGGAAAGGTGCCAAGCGAAGAGTCTGGTTTTGAATTTGAGAAATGCCATTTTATGGTTACAGAAGGAATCGTCTTAGGACACGTGGTATCAGAAAGAGGGATCTAGGTGGATCAAGCCAAGGTGGATGTCATATCCAAACTACCCTTCCCTACTGATCAGAAGGGAATAAGAGGTTTTCTGGGGCATGTTGGATTTTATCAAAGATTTATCAAAGATTTCGCCAAGATCGCCCAACCTCTTACCAGACTCCTCCAGAATGAGGTGGAGTTCGTTTTCGATGAGCATTGCAAAGCTGCCTTTAACCTTCTCAAGGAAAAGTTGATCTCTGCACCGATCATTCGAGCTCCTAACTGGGATCACCCCTTTGAGTTGATGTGCGATGCTAGTGACTATGCCGTGGGGGTCGTACTGGGTCAGAAGGTCGATGGGAAGAGGTATGTGATATTCTATGCATCTAAGACCTTGAATCAAGGCCAACAGAACTATGGCACCACCGAGAAAGAGATGGTGGTTGTTGTTTATTCGTTCGAGAAGTTCAGGCAATACCTATTAGGATCCAGAGTCACCGTCTATACTGATCATGCGGCCATTAAGTATCTCATCGCGAAGAAAGAGTCAAAACCCCGACTGATCAAATGGGTGCTGCTTTTGCAAGAATTTGATTGGGAAGTAGAAGACAAGAAGGGGGTTGAGAACAAAGTATCGAACCACTTGAGCAGGATAGTGCAAGAAGGGAACGGTGAGGATGTGCGAGATCGATTCCCGAAAGAGCATTTGTGTGAGGTGATTTTCTCCGCAAGGAAGATCGATTGGGAAGAAGTAATGAGGCTTACTGGGCAGGACGCAACAACCAAGGGCAAGGAGAAAGTAGGACAGGAACCCTGGTATGCGGACTTGGCCAACTACCTAGTGACGGGAGAGCTACCAATGGCGCCAAACGTGACAAAGGCTCACAGGATAAAGATCAAGAGTGAAGCAAAGTATTATTTCTGGGACGACCCATACTTGTGGAAGGCAGGAGCCGACCAAGTAATAAGGAGATGTGTTCCTGACTGGGAGCAACAGGATGTACTAACACATTGTCACTCCTTGGCATGTGGAGGACATTTTGGACCAAGGAAAACTGCAAGAAAGGTGCTGGATAGTGGATTCTACTGGCCGACTATGAACAGAGATGCATACGAGTTCTGCAAGGATTGTGACCGTTGCCAACTGACCGGAGGGATCTCCGCAAGGGATGAAATGCCACAAGTTCCAGTGATTGTTTGTGAAGTATTCGACATCTGGGGCATGGACTTCATGGGTCCTTTTCCCTCATCTTATGGGAATTCCTACATCTTGATGGCAGTCGACTATGTATCAAAGTGGATAGAAGCCAAAGCCACGAGCACTTGTGAATCCAAAGAAGTTACTAAGTTCCTCAAGAGTTATATATTCAGCCGATTTGGGATACCAAGGGCAATCATATCCGATCAAGGAACTCATTTTTGCATCCGTATAGTCGAAGTCTTGATGAAAAAGTACGGGGTTCATCACCGCCTATCTAGTCCTTACCACCCCCAAGCCAACGGGCAAGCGGAGATCTCGAACAAAGAGATAAAAAGCATCTTGGAGAAGACAGTCAACCCCTTAGAAAGGATTGGAGCACAAGATTGGAAGATGCTCTGTGGGTCTATCGAACAGCCTACAAAACGCCGATAGGGATGTCCCCATATATCATCGTTTTTGGGAAGATGTGCCACTTACCAGTGGGAATTGAGCACCGAGCATACTAGGCAGTTCAGCAAGTTAACATGGATGCTAAAGCCTGTCAGGAAGAAAGGAAGTTGCAGCTACAGGAGTTGGAAGAACTCAGATTGGAGTCATTTGACTCAGCCATGTGGTACAAGGAAAAAATAAAGATGTGGCACGACAAAAATCTGAGAACCAAGGATCTCCAAGTTGGCCAGAAAGTACTACTCTTCCAATCAAGACTGAAGCTAATGCCTGGGAAACTCAAATCAAAATGGGCAGGACCTTACATTATCACTGCACTACGTGCTAATGGAGCGGTCGAAATTTCAGGAAGTATCCCTAACTCTGCACCTTTTGTCGTAAATGGGCATAGGTTGAAAATATATAGGGAAAATGAAGAGATGTGTGTGGTGGAAGAAATTCCACTACACTTTAATAACGTCTAATGGCCAGTAGAAAAGGGGTTTGGAGTTCCACCTGGCCAACTTCATATAATTTGTGCCTATTGACCAGGTAGAATTTCAAACACCATTAATGATGATGTAAATATTGTGAATATTTAGTAATTTAACTTAAGTTAAGTAGGAAAAATGCCAAAAAGATTTTCAGATCTTAAATATTAATTTGGAATCCGTACTGACCACGAGGATACCACTTGGATGAAACTCTGAATTGTATTTAAGAGTCCTTTTATTGCTTTAATTCTATTTTTAGCTAAGTAAGGGAAAGAAATTGGGTAAAGTTTGAATTTTGGTGCGTGGTGCAGCTTTGCAGGCGACTACAGTGATTGGGACGGCGCGTGGAGCAGAGATGTGACAGGAGCGTCCAATCAGCTGCGGGAACGCTCAACCGCCTCCCACCCGAAGCGTCGCGACTGTAACCGCCTGCAACCGGTCAAAACCCTCAACTGCCCACCACATTATAAAATACCCAACCGCCTAATCCCCTTCACTTTACAAACCCTTACCTGCATTCTCTCACCTAGAAAACAACCGCTCTCAACAACCACCACCCCACTCCGAAAAAAACCACCGTGAGCCACCACCGGAAACAGAGTACCAACACCAATACAACTCATGGCAAGGGAGAAAGCAACCAGCAACCCAACACCTACCACCGGTGACAACACCCAAGAAAGCCGAGCGACGGCGGAGACGCGGCCGCCGAGTCCACAACGATCGCAGCCAACGCCGGCAATGGTTCCTTTGGACGCACTGGCGGAATATCTAAGGCAACAAGACCCGAACAAAGATTGGACAGCGACCCTGGCCGGATTTAGCCTGACCGAAGGAATGCCGGCGATACCAAGCCCTACCCCAACTGCGACCACCGTGAACCCACCAATCACCACTCCAAATACCTCAAACCCCACATCCGAAAAGACCTCTCCAACAGGAAGCAAGGGCTAATGACGGATGATGAGTTCCAAACGGTTTTGGGCGGAGGAGATAGGATAGTGGTAAACCCTGAGGAGGTGGCTGAGGTACTGGACCTCGCATCCCAGGCAATAGGAAGAGGGAAAACAATCATGGTAGTAGATGAATCAGAGGGGGTGGTCCACCAGCCAGTGGAGGAAATGAGAGAAGTACAAACCAAAGAACAGAAACAATGTGAAGAGGAGAGGCAGTAAACAAAAGAAGAGACCGAAAAACGACCAGAGGAAGCCTCAACAGTGTCTAAACCAAAGCTAGTCAAGAGGAGGCTAGTGTTGAAGAACGACCCCAAGGCAGAAAGGCAGAAACCAAAAAGAGTGTGACAGAGATGCTTAGGAAAATGGAAGTCCAACAAGGCAGGAGCAAACACAGTAGCAGATGCAGTGGGGGTCTCTAGCGAAGACGAGAAGACTACTCCTACAAAACATAGGGAGGAGCCCTCGACAACTAGCCAGAAGGACACCCAAATGCAACAGGGACAGTTTCATCAATGCCGACTGACCAGAAGGAAGAGGCTGACAAGGTGGCTGAGGGTCTGGACCTTGCATCAGAGTCAGTAGGTTGGGAGGAAGCGATAGGAAGTGATACTAGTACCCGCATGGTAACCGAGCCTACTGCTCAGGAGGACCTTTCAACACAAGCCGACGAAGAAGCAAAGGCAGAGGAAAATGAAGACAAGTACATCCAGGAAAGGAAAAGAAAAGGGAAAGCCTCTGCCAAGAAGAAGCAAGTCATCAAGAAATAGCGCACAGCCAATACCGGCATAGTGATCAAAGAGACAGAAGAGAGAAGGATGTTGAGTGACAATGACTACACTTCCAGCGAAGAGTCAGAGTCAGAGAGTGATATCTCTCTAGAAGGAGAGGAGTACCATGAGCAGCAGCTCCCCGATAACCACCAAGAACTAGTCCACCCGCCGGTAGAGAGGATTGTGTACCGACGGTGGCGGGTAGAGCTTACTTATGAGCTTATGGAGGACATGAAGCACTACAACACCAAGAAGCTTCAAGATGCATTTGACGACAAGAAAGATAGAAACAAGCAAGTCAAATGTGGAAAGTTACTCCACATACCCTCTCTGGATGAGTTATCTGTGCGTGATTCTTTCCTGGCCAATATGGAAGCATTGGGTTTTGAGTGGCTGTTGGAGAATAGGGACCCAGAGATATCAGTAAGATTAGCCAAGGAATTCTTCACTACATTTAGATTCCAAGTCACAACAGACCTAGACGAAGTGTCAATTTCCTTCAGAATATTCGGTGGAGAACTGTCCATGAGTCTAATCGAATGGACCGTGCGATTGGGGATGTGTAGCCTGGAGGAGGCTATAGGACCGGAATGGAGACACCGAGAAAGGGGGATACCAAGGCGCCATGTAGACTTTGAACCCCAAGAAGCCTGGGAGGAGCTAACCCACTCCGATGCTGGTCAGTTCGCCTCCACCACATCCAGATCCACCCACTTCAACAATTCCATGCTCAGACTGGTGCAACTCTACTTAGGCTACAACTTACTGGGACAGAGTAATTCAGCCGCCAGAACTTCTATGACCGAATTGTACATGGTGTGGTGCGCTAATCGCGGAAGAAGGCTGCATTTGGGATTCTGGACAGCCTACCAATGCCACCTGATAGCCACCCACCCAGCTAGGAACTTGTCCCTCTGCAACATACTAGGAGCCTTCGTGCGCAACAACATCATCATAACAGAGGTAGACGACCTATCTCCGATGTACATGGTCGACTCTCCTGGCCTGTTTCGATATACCCTTCTTCGTCCGCACAAACGTTGTATACTACCGAGAAGGAGTCCCTCAGTTCTACCCGATGGGAGAAGCCCCTGGTGGAAGGGCACAACAGGGCCAAGAGGGGCAAAACGAACAAGCGCAAAGGCTGAGGCAAGAAAGTCTGGAGAGGGCAGTAACCGAGCTGGCAGAGGAGAACAGACAATCACGGGCAGAGATGGCAAGGCTGACGATCCTGATGGAGAGTGTACTTAAAGAATTAGCGAGAGGAAAGGTAAGCACAGGAGCTGGAACAAGTGGCCATGGAGGCCAGAATGATGAACCCACCGAACCTGAGGAAGAAGAAGGTGATGAATCATAGGAGGCAGAAGACAACCAACCGGAATCCACTGAAGAGGAACCCAAGGAACCACCTGCACAGACCCCTGCGCCAAGGAGGAGCAGGAGGAATGTCTGAACGACCCCCCCCCCCTAAATGACCAGTTAGTTTTCTTTTTAATTTTCAATTTTTAGTTTTTTTATCTTTTGCTATTAGGGTAAATGTATATGTGTAGTCATGTGTGCAAACCCCATTCATAACACTTAGCCTATCTAATAGTCTAAGTGTGAGAAGTAAAGGGTTTGCTACTTTGGTGCATGTGTTATGTTAATGTTTTTTGTGTTCTGTCATATGCATGTTAACTCACACTTAGCCTACTGCGTAGTCTAAGTGTGAGGAGTTTATATGTTTATATATCATGTTTTGTAATATTCTGTTCTGTTTTGTTAAATCTATGTATATATCTAAAACTCTCCCACTTAGCCTATTGCATAGTCTAAGTGTGAGAAGTTTTTAGATATAGTATGTGTTTGTTATAAATGTGTGTCTGTCATACTAGCCATTCCCATTTTTCACTTCACAGCCCGTATCTGGGGCAGACACTTGTGAAGGGAGAGGGGGGAGCAAATGGCCAGTATGACATGTATATATGTGTTATTTGAGTCAGTGCATGTTAGTATTTTTAGGGTTTGTTTAGGTCTAGGATTTATGTGTTTTTATGAATGGGCTTAAAACTCAACTGCCTCAAACTGACGGTGAAGGGAATTGAGGGAGATAAGACATGCTGGAAAACAGAAACCACCCCCCACAGTAGCTCCTAGTCAGTATAGATGATGCAAGTATGAAGGAAAAAACCCATTCCTTAGGTCAGACACGAAAGCCCTCTTAAAAGGTGAGTTAGAACAAAGTGGAACTACTTTCCACTAAACACAGAAAAAAAAGAAGATTGGCTACCACATGATGTCTAGGGCAAGGTGACCGCGTGTAGCAAACCCTGAAGGCAATAGGAAACCACCCAAAAAAAAAAACCTATCCTACCCTTAGAACCCCATTTTCTAACCTGATCTATACCCTGAAATAACCCATCAGCCACTAGGACAGTGTGTGTGCAAGGTATAAGGCAAGGAAGCAACTACCCAGGAGGACATACAAAAAAAGAATCAGCTGAAGAAAAGAAAAAAGGAGAAAATCGATCTGGAAAAATTCCAGATCCAAAAATATAAGAAGGTATAAGGGTGGCAAAGCCATAGAAAAGAAAATCGAAGAAAATGGTCGCAGATACTTGACCACAAAAAGAGAAGGGAAGAAGAAGGAATAAGGGTGGCGAAGCCACAAGGAAGCTGCTGACCAGTTGGAAGCCAATGTCAGAAATTGTCCAGCCGAAGAAGAAGCCCTAGCCAGAAGCCTAAATGCACATAGTTCTCCCACATCAAAATAAGTAGTTAGTTTTTTGAACCTTAGAGCCCTAGGAACCACCACCCCAAACATTACAAACTAATTGCCCCGTTACAAGCCCTAAAGACCTTCAGGAACTGCATGTGAGATCTAAGTTCGAAACATCTGTGGTTAAGTATTGAGAGAAATCAGTCCTAACATCCCCTGTGAGGAATGAGTAACTGAGTGAATCCAGTGTTTGACCTAGAATTGAGTTATCCTGACAAGCGGATATACTGACTGGGAAGGAAAAGGGGTGCGGCGGAAGTTCAAGGCTGCCTAAGGCCGGATTGCACCTGATCCCAAGGGGAGGGATGGTTGAAAATATAGCCTGTTCTATGTGTTTGAGTTATTTTATATATGTTTATGTGTTGTGCCATTGTGTTTTTCTTTGCGTCAGAGTCTTGAGTCTAGGTTAGGTAGAGTCGGTCAGGGGGAGTAACCAGGCTCGAATTCGACTTATTTCTTTTTGTTTGTCTTCATGCTTGAGGACAAGCACGTGGTAAGTGTGAGCAGTTTGATAAGTCGTATTCTAAGCCTTGGTTACTGGTCAGTATGTCGTGAAATGCATGTATTATCTGCAAAACAGTTACTCAAGTGTGCATAATTAAGGGATCCAAGCCAGTAGGAGACGATTCAGGCGACGCAAGTGAAAAGAAGCGCTAGAAGGATGCAATACTGACCAGGAATGCATGCCAGAGAAAAGGCTCGAGATGGAGAAGAAGGATAGCTGGGATGATCATTAACAAGGGCAGAAAAGTCAAATCGAGAAGGAAGTCTACCCTAAAAGCAAGGGCAAGCCTCCCTATAAAAGAAGCCACTTGGAGAGAGAAAACACACACTCGGGTCGTTCACTCTTCACACTTAGTAGAATTCTCTCTAAAAGATCAGTCTTTCAGCATTATCCAGTCTCTCGTTCCTCGCCACAGCTATGGTCACTTGACGTCCAAGAATCTGCCGGAGAAATCATCATTCTACCGTTCCAGCCAGTTTGCCATAGTAGTATAGTAGTATCATCGTCCGGAGTGGCAAAACAATCGTTATTTGCTTTCTAGTTTTAATCTTTACCTGCTTTCTTCGTTGGATCTGTTGAAAACATTATTTTTGTTGCCTTTTGATGTACTTGGTGAAGATCCAAACGTTTAAGTTATGAAATTTCTATTTCGAATGTCTCTTTGGTTTGATTTTGCTTCATTCTGCCTAGGAAAGTTAGATTTAGTCATCGCTTTTAATTTTTAAGTACGTGCATGTGTTTTCCGTCGAGCAGTTTAGATCTGAAGTTATTTATTGAAATTTGTAGTTAGGTTTCAATTTAAGTTTTCGTGCATGAGTTTCATGTTCTGCGCTATGATCACCACCTTGCATGTTAGTTAGTAGAGGTAATCTACAGTTTCAGCTGTTCATCTTCAGTTAAGCATTTTAATTAATGGATCGTGAGTTTGAATTTATGAATCTGCGTTTAGTCATGGAGTTTGTGTTCATATGATTTCTGTTAATACTTGGTGAAGAAGAAAACATCAAAATCAACTTTTGCCTTGGACCACTTTTGCTTTTTAGTTTCTTTTGCTTTTGTCTCTTACTTTTCAGTTGTACCTTCCAGACCTGTCAGAAAGCCAACCAGCCACCAGATATACCATGTTGTCTAAGTTTCCTCTTTTAGTAATTGTTTACTTTTCACATGTCTCTAAAATACCTTGTCCCATTTTTTCACGAACACAACCACATGTCTGTCATTTTCACGCCTACTAGTCGGTAGAGTACCATCTTTATTTCTCGCCTAGGTAGAATCCCAACCCCAAAAGTGTGGTAGCTAACCAAAAACACCCAGGAATGTCACCGCAGTTATCCGAACGTGTCCATCCTTGTGGGATTCGACCCTTACCTCCACTATACTAGCCAGTAGAAGTGGGTTGAGGAAATTTATTTGACACTAGATTCGGTTGTCGTGCCAACGACTCAGCTAGGTTGGGAATCTTATCCTGATCAGTTGGATACACCCCTGCATTTACACGCCCGACCAAAAACCTAGCCCGTCAGTGACTCCACCCCTTTCTCCTTGCCTAGATTGAACCCTGCATGAGATTGGATAAAATTATGATTATTAGCATGAGATACATGCGGATGTGGGTGATTTCCATTATAACTATTAAAATTACCACCCCCCTGATTAGGGCGATAATTATTATCATAAAGCCTGTTGGGATCACCCCCATTATGGACATATTTGACATCTTCGATGACATTTTCCTCTTTTCCTGGAGCTTCTAATTTTTCAAGTCTTGCTCTGATGAATGCCAATTCTTGGAATGCCAAAATTTTGGATAAAAGTGGGCTAAGAAAAGATGGTCAATCATCCTCCTAAATCAACTTAAACACTATGTAAACTTAGGCAAGACTCAGAGCAAGTTCTAGAAACAAATACATGAATGCAGATAAATCAAACAAGAATGAAATTTAGGCTCAAATCCTTACAAGGTATAAACATGATACAAGGCGAACAAGCAATTCACTAATTATGCACCTTTTCACCAAACCATCAAATCAAATCATTAAGCCACACTTAAACATAGATGAAATGTAATATCATTGGCAACTCGATCTAAAGTGCGTCCCTAAGCATGCATGTTTCTAAGTTCTTCATGTTAAGTTCACGACATGGATTCAAGAAAACAGTTTTAGAACACAAGATTCTCCTACGGGGTTTTGAAAAACAAAAACAAAAACTTTAAAATAAAAAGAAAACCCTAAAACAAAAACCTAAGCTCACGGTCCACCACTTCATCCCCCCAAACATATTTACAACAAAGTGTAAAATAAGTTTGTAGAGTTGGTAGGGACGCGAGTGAACTAAAAAAACGTACCTTGAAAAATTTCGTGTCGAGGCCCGACGGGGCGAAATATCGAAAAATTTTAAAAAATCGCGCTGGAAATTACGCCCAGGTGGCGGCCCGCCGCGGCATTTCCGGCGGTCGCCGCGCAGCAACAGATTGTTCCAGCGAGCAGGTGGCGGACCCTGCGAAAAAATTTCAACGCACAAAAATTAAACTCAAACCAAAAATACTTAAAATTAAAGCAAAAATTGTCAAAAACATAAAAAGAAATTTTCTTAAACTATCCAAAAACATTGTACAAATACTCATTTAAAGTCATTGAGCTTGACTTCTTCAATCTTGAGGAGGAGGAGGGAAACGGGCATTGAGGTCGTCGAATGCACCAATAAGATAGGCGATGTCGCCACTCAAGGTTTGGCGCTCTTGTCGAGCCTCGGCGGCCATCCTATGGAGCTCTTCAATTTCACAACGGCGATGCATGTCTTCTAACCTTTGTTGCTCCCAAAATTGTTGCTCCGCCGTGCGCCAATCGCCTTGAGCCGTCCATCCTTGGCGGTTGTAGGCGTTCTCCCTTTGTTGCTCCGCCCAACGGGTGTCCCAAGTGTTGGACACGTTTTGCATGTAGGAGTAGATATCTCCTAGTTGGGCCGAGGTGTTTGCTTGAAACTCATCATTGGGATTCGGCCTTCCGCGGCGGCGGTTTGCTCGGGTTTGGCGGCGATGGCTGTCTACTTCCTCTTCTTCTTCTTCTTGGCGATGTTGGGGAGACGGTGGCGGCGACACTTGACTCTCTTGGGCGTGCGAATGTTCCCCTTCTTCATTGTAATGATCAATAGCATCGAAGGCGGAGTCATCATCGGCCTCGAAGATGGGGATACGAGCCGGTATATTCCTCTTCCTAAATTCTCCATTGATGGGGTTAGCCTCAATGGCTCTTCGGTGCGCCGGGGTATCGAGCTTCCAATTGACTTAGTTTGCCTAAACATCGACCTTAGTCAACTGTGGGATGGGAACGGGGAAGTGATCCCCCACCACTTGTAAGAAAAATCCTTGACCCCAATAATCGGTCTTTAACAGCGCCACCAAAAGAGCACCTCATAAGTGATAAAACGCTCCCCACCATCTTCCGTCAAACCGACAAAAGAAACCTCCAAGTGCTCGACGATCGCCATGATCAAACCCCCACAACAAATAACGCCTCCATCCTTCTTCGTGATCCGGTCCACATAGATAGTTAAAAGGGTTCCATAATCGAATCCCTTCTTGTTGAGGAGGCACCAAATCACATTCAACTCCGTTTGGGAGACAATTCCCCCATCGACCCTAGAAAACATAAGTTGGGTCATAGCTCGGTGGAGGTACCTCAAAACCAGGTTGCGGATCGAAGAAGATTTGGCATAACCCGCGGCGTGCTCGTGCTCATTCATTACCGCACCCCAAACCTCATCAAAGTCATATTCGTTGTCGGCCTCAGGGTTGGGATCGAAGCAATGGAAGATTCCGCAAAGCTCCTCCATGGTAAGCGAGTGCCACCGGTTGCCTAGGCGGAAGTCCATGCTAAGTGGGATGTTTTTCCGACGAATCATGGTGACCTTCAACGAGCTTAGGAACTCAAGAGTATACTTCCTAAAAGACGGCCACTTCCTCTCGAGCATGTATCGAAGGCCGTTCCCGTCACCCACGTCACACAACGCCAAAAAGTCCTCCGCGATCCCCAAAGTTTGGAGAGGGTAATCGTGGGGGTACCTTGAGGGCACCGTCTCTCGCGCCGACAACTTCTTCCAGATAGCCTTTTTCTCGTCCGAGGCAAGGCTAATGCCATAGTTCTTTGCATTTTCGGGCCCCTTTGATCCCATTTTCCTACAAAAGAAAAATACAATATTTAAAAAGTACGCCAACAATGGGAAATCAGAGGTTCCCCCAAACTTGCACTCTTATATGCAATACCAAAGAATATACATATAGGTGCAAGTTAGGTGGTCATATCTTCCTAGATGGTAGCATGGAAACATGTAGAACATAAACATCCAAACTAGGAAACAAAAATCCATCCCCCAATGTGAATTCATCAACAATCTCTATGAAATACTCAAGTAGTGCAATTCATGGAAGTAGCCTCACAATGCTATGAACATGATTACAACTTATGAACAAGTATAAACAAGAAGGAATCACTATTCACAAAGCTTCAAACTATCACCAAAACACAATATCACCATGGAAATCCAAAAATAAGTATACACTATCATCCCCCATTGTACAATAAGAGTTTTCACCGAACAATTCATCTAAAACATGCCCAAATACATGAAAGAAGTGCAACAAAGCTCAGAAATTGAGTTAGGATTCATACCTTGTGTTGATTGAGAATTGGAGGAGAATAACTCTAAACTTGGAGAGAATTGAGAGAATGATAGTGTGGGTGTGTGAAATTGGTGATTTATAAAAGTGGGGGTTGTGTGCAAGGAAGGAATTTGAGAAGGAATGGGAAAAGGAATGGAAAACATACCTTTTAAATGGATTTCCCGTCTCTGGACAGTGTGCGGCGGTCGCCGCCGCACGGGTCATTCAAAAACTGCGCTTCCTAGCGGGCCGCCTCGGCCCGTCCAGCGGTTCCTCCGGCACAACCTATCCTACTGATGCACTTTTTATTAGCACTAAAAATACCTGCAAGTATACATGGTAGATCTAGTATAGCTAAAGGTCAGTACCGTGATATCGAACACGGGGAATATAATTGCAACTAGCTATTATGTACTAAGCGTCAAATACTATCTAGAGAAACAAGAGAAGTTTTGGGTTTTTGAAACTAAAACAATTAAAAGCAATCAAACAACTAAATGCAATTAAATCACAAAGATAAAATATGAGAGATAAGAGAATTCCATTGATGTGCGTTCACAGTTATGGTTATACAAATTCCAAACTACAATACCCTAGCACAGTTATACTTTGATAGGACGAGTCACCTAGCTTATGCTCATGCAATACAAACGTTGATTACAACATTAGGGTTGTCAATCCTAACACGTAACTCCAAAAGCTCCTAAGACCCTTGAAAAGTCCTCGCTCTCAATTAACAGTGCCGTTTTAAGGGAAGCTAACTGTAGCGTCTACTAAGTGAATCTAACTCGCTAGAACTCTGTCACAGTTATGAAGCAAGCTATATTAAATCATACAAGATTGTGTCACTCTATCATGCAACATCAAAACTACTTAGGGAAGAAACAAAGTAAAAACAAAACGGATATTAAATAGAAAATTAGAATTATATAACTAAAGTTGTTACTAACACATGCAAAGAATCCTATGAATTTAGTTAGACATAATTGAATAAGCTAAAAACATAGATTGAAGTGAAAAGTTGCGTATATATGCTTGACAAGGGGGCTATTGAAGGGTTTAATTCTATGAATGAGGTTATGGGATATATATAGGCTTGACAAGGATTTAAATTTGGTAATAAGTTTCCCCAAGCATTAGGAAAGATGTAATTTTCGTTCCCCACAGTAGAACGAAAAGATTTGGCTTCACAAGGTAATAACTCTCTCCACAGAACTCCGATTGAAGTGATTCTTGTACCATCTTGAAGATCATTTCAAGTCGAAGAGAATGGTGTGTATAACGCCCCGATCGTAATTCTGGATCGCCGGAAAATTGAGTTTGAAGACAGTTGTCGCGCGCCGCATTGTTGTGGCGGGCCGGCGGTCGTCGCGCGCAGTCCAGAAGCTTCTGACTCTTTGTGGCAGTTACAACGCACTTCCCGGCGGTCGCCGGGCGTGTCTTTGTCACCTCTGAGCGCCGGCGGTCCCGGAAGTGTTGCGGTGTTCGCCGGAGAAGCTCCAGATTTCCTATTTCGCGTTTTTACTCCCTTTTTATGCTCAAATATGCACATTTCTCACAATACATGTCAAAATACCAAAATAGATAATATATGCAAATAATGGACACGTAATGCAACTTTGACATTAAAAACAGAGAATTCCATGGATGTGCGTTCACAGTTATGGTTATACAAATTCCAAACTACAATACCCTAGCACAGTTTATACTTTGATAGGACGAGTCACCTAGCTTATGCTCATGCGATGCAAACGTTGATTACAAGATTAGGGTTGTCAATCCTAACACGTAACTCCAAATAGCTCCTAAGATCCTTGAAAAGTCCTCACTCTCAATTAACAGTGCCGTTTTAAGGGAAGCTAACAGTAGCGTCTACTAAGTGAATCTAACTCGCTAGAACTTTGTCACAGCTATGAAGCAAGTTATACTAAATCATGCAAGATTGTGTCACTCAATCATGCAGCCTCAAAACTACTTAGGGAAGAAACAAAGTAAAAACAAAACGGATATTAAATAGAAAATTAGAATTGTATAACCAAAGTTGTTACTAACACATCCAAGAAATCCTATGAATTTAGTTAGACATAATTGAATAAGCTAAAAACATAGATTGGAGTGAAAATAATTGGAACATAAAACTAAAGCAAATAAAACCCGTAGGTTGAATCCTTGTCGTTCTTGATGTTCTTGAAATCCTTCTCCAACCCCTTGCACAATGAAGAACTCTCAAATTTATGCTATGGAAGTAATTGGCAAAAAGATGATGAAGAATTAGGGTTGGAGGAGGAGCTATGAAAGCTCCCCTTTTGGGGGCTATGGAAGGGTTAAATTCTATGAATAAGGTTATGGGGTATATATAGGCTTGAGAAGGATTTAAATTTGGTAATAAGTTTCCCCCGAGCATTAGGAAAGATGTAATTTTCGTTCCCCGTAGTAGAAGGAAAAGATTTGGCTTCACAAGGTAATATCTTCTTTCCTTCTTCAAATTTTCGCCTAGGCTGCAGCTGGCAGCTTTGCGCGGCTTTGGTAGAACGGACATAACACTCTCCAAAGAACTCCGATTGACTTTATTCTTATGCCATCTTGAATATCTTTTCAAGTCGAAGAGAATGGTGTGTATAACGCCCCGATCGTAATTCTGGATCGCCGGAAAATTGAGTTTGAAGACAGCTGTCGCGCGCCGCATTTTTGTGGCGGGCCGGCGGTCGCCGCGCGCAGTCCAGAAGCTTCTGACTCTTTGTGGCAGTTACAACGCACTTCCCGGCGGTCGCCGGGCGTGTCTTTGTCACCTCTGAGCGCCGGCGGTCCCGGAAGTGTTGCGGTGTTCGCCGGAGAAGCTCCAGATATCCTACTTCGCGTTTTTACTCCCTTTTTATGCTCAAATATGCACATTTCTCACAAAATATGTCAAAAAATACCAAAATAGATCAAATATGCAAATAATGGACATGTAATGCAACTTTGATATTAAAAACGGACCAAATAATGGTCTTAAAATAGTGCAAAATGCGAGTGTATAACCTGTACATGTGAAAACACGTGTGGCGACCGCCGTGTTAAGTGCGGCGACCGCCACGCGTTAAATATATTTTTTTTAAATAGAAAAACGAAAATAAAGAAAGAAAAGAACAAAACTAAAGAAGTTGGGTTGCCTCCCAACAAGCGCTTTTGTTTTTAGTCGTTAGCTCGACTTGAAGTGGCCCACTACTTGGGCGGATCAGCGACCCAAGTGCTGAAAATTGGCATTGGGAGCAACTTGGTCCCTAGCTTCTTCTTCCACTTGTATTTCCCCTTATTGGTTTTGATAACATATATCTCGGGGTCCTCTTTGGGTGCTTTCTTCCACTCGGGGTCCTCCCAACATAGTATCGTCCTTTTTAGGGGAACGTCTTACCTCGTTGACAATGTAAATAGTGGAGGTAGTAGGATACTCCACTTCAAAGGGGTCTTGGGGTTTGGTCAAATTCGTGACCATGATTGCCCTACACTGCCGTTCCATTTTTGCCCGCTTTGCTTCCTCAAACTTGAGCATCTCGTTCTCGATCTTATAGGTGGATTGGCTATAGTTATCACTAATGTTGATCTCGCCACGACCTACATCAATCAAAGCTTTGCAAGTAGCAAGAAAATCTCTCCCTAAGATTAGAGGGACGTTCTTGTCTACTTTCATGTCAAGCACAATAAAGTCGGCGGGAAAAATAAAATCATCGACTTTTACTAAGACATCCTCAATCATACCTACAGTTTTTATGGACGAGTTATCGGCCAACCTGAGTGTTACGTCTGAAGTTTTGAGTGGCCCAATGTTGAGCTTTTCGTAGTACTTCAGTGGCATGAGATTGATGGAAGATCCTAGATCGCATAGGGCCTTGTCAACCTTTCCCTCTCCAATCCGGCATCGGATAATGAATTGGCCCGAATCTCTCTGCTTCATTGCCTTTTCTTTTTGGATGATCTCGCTGCAATGATGCGGTAGCTTAAGGTTGGCTTTTGTTGGCTTTCTCTTCCTCATCACCGCCTCCCTTAGTAGCTTTGCATACATAGGTATCTCTTTGGTTGGAAAGGTAGCACAATCCCATTGTGCCGCATGAGTCCTTGCTGAGTGGGTGCTTCTGCCTTGTCTGTGGCGGCCCGCCGCGGGGTGTGCGGCGCTCCGCCGGCCGCTGGGCAAACTCCAATCGGTACTTCAGCGGCGGGCTACTGTAGCGGTTGCGGCGGTCCGCCGGTGGCTGGGCAGTCCCCAGTTTTCTGCTTCGCCACCCACTTCTTGTTGATGTCATCCACTCGTGCGGCTGCCTTTGCCCTGTCCTCATCCAACTTCTTTTGGATTTGCTCCATTTGAATGTTGATGTTGGCTATGGCAGTTGAGATCGTATTCATTCCTTGCTCGAGGTTGTTTATTTTAGCTTCTACCACTCCGATCTTGGTGTCATTAACCTTCTTATCTTGTGTGATTACTTCCAAGATCCTTGTGATTCCTTGGTCATACTTCTCCTCCTTCTTGGTTGTTTCAAATACTCCTCCCTTACCAACGCTAAATCCTGCAGGGGGGTTGCAAGTAATTATTACTAGAATAAGAGAGATTAGGATGAGGTCGGATTCCATTAAAATTATTGAAATTACCGCCCCCTGATTAGGGTGATAATTGTTATTGTAGTTTCTGTTGGAACCGCCTCCTTGCATGTAGTTGATCTCTTCCACTATCGGGGCAGGAGTTTCGGGTTTAGAGACCGCTATGATGGAGGTCGGTGGAATCGGATCCTCCTTCCTTGATGTATCCATTTGGTCCACCCTAACTCTGAGTTCGGCCAATTCCTTCGCAAAATAACTTTCCTCGGCCTCTTCAATTGCAGCTATCCTCTTCATGCTATGCCTTTCTTTCGACCACCCCCTGCTGTTGGTGGAGAATTCCTATATTACCGCCATGGCTTCTTCACCCGACTTCCTTAAGAATCCTCCATTTGCACCTGAATCAAGCATAGCACAAATCTTCTCGTTAAATACATTATAGAGGAGAGCTTTGAAGCAAGCAAATGCCTCATAGAGAGGCTCATCATGGCCTTGGATGAACTGGAAGATCTCGCTTTTGAGCTTCAAGATTGTGCCCGGCGGATAGTACTTGTCGAGGAAGGCAGCTACAATGTCCTTCCATGTGGAGACTTTTTCTATGGGCATGCATTCAAACTACTCTTTAGCAGAATCAGTTAATGAAAATGGGAAGAGTCTTACCCTTATGACATCGTCATCGACACCGTTTAACTTGAGAGTGTTTGAGATCTCCACAAATTTAGAGAGATGGCGATTGGCATCTCTGTAGCCCTACCTGCAAAAGGAGTTTGCTCGACCCTTTGGATAAAGGCATGCGTAACTCGAAATTGTTAGCATCAATACGAGGTCCTTCTGGAAAAGTAATCATATTCCCATGATTGAACAGGTTCATCACGGGTTGTATCTTCTTGTTCTTCTTTTCCAAAGCCTCGCGGGCTGCCCTTTCCGCATCTCTCTCGTCCATTAGCAGCTTCACCATTTCTTGCAGCTTATCGATGTCTGTTCGGTCACCTATTGTTCCAGATCCTTTTTCACTTCTTATTTTCCTACGAGTTCTTTCAAGTTCTATATTGAGCGGTTCTAGGTTGTCCTTCCCAGAGCGTGTTCGCATACAAAACCTGCAAAAATCAAAAACAAAAACAAATTAAAAACTAAAAATAAAAACTGAAAGCAATTAAATTCCAAAGTAGTAAAATTATCCGTTTGAATATATCACTCCAAAGTGAATTGTCTTCCCCGGCAACGGCGCCAAAAACTTGATGCACTATTTTTTAGCAATAAATAAACCTGCAAGTATACAGAGTATATTTAGTATAGCCAAATGTCACAACCGGATATTGAACACGGGGAAGGCAAACACAAAGTGTCTATCCTCTACTAAGACTCAATTACTATCTGGAAAAGCAATAGGTTTTGGAAAACTTTTGAAAACTAAAAACAATAAATAGCATATAACAACTAAATGCAAATAAAACACGGAGATAATCGATAGAGATAAGGGAATCCCAGGGATGTGCGTTCACAGTTATGGTTATACAAGTTCCAACTACAATACCCTAGCACAGTTTATACTTTGAAAGGACGAGTCACCTAGCTTATGCTCATGCGATACAAACGTTGATTACAACATTAGGGTTGTTAATCCTAACACGTAACTCCAAAAAGCTCCTAAGACCCTTGAAAAGTCCTCGCTCTCAATTAACAGTGTCGTTTTAAGGGAAGTTAACTGTAGCGTCTACTAAGTGAATCTAACTCGCTAGAACTCTGTCACAGTTATGAAACAAGCTATATTAAATCATACAAGATTGTGTCACTCAACCATGCAGCATCAACTCAGAGAATCCTCGAATTACCTGTCGTTGGGCACACAATCACTTCCTTCCCCTTTCAAAACCATCAACCCGCTATGCTAAAAGATTAGTACTGGGAAGCAGGGATCGAATCCACAAAGACGGATGTGTAAGTAAACATGTTAAAAGACCTGGAAACTATTTTTGGCTGCCTCAATCGAAAATGGAAACTTTGAATATCGCTGAACGATTCTCTCACTTAAGGCTGAAGTACTTGGTTCATGAGAGTTTTTTTTATGGCAGGAGCATTCAGTGCCTGCGGTGAGGCGCGACCCACAAGCGACGAAGGGGGGCTAGGGAAGGCCGACGTTGTTGTTCCCCTCCCAAGGGCAGGTTCTTACGCGGATCCCCGATACCATCAGATTTTTTACCGTAAACAGGCTCTTCAATCGAAAGAGCTATAACGTAAAACGAAACCAAAGCAACAAATTCCATAGCAAGTAGTGCAATATCCAACAGAAACTGAGCAAAATACGACCGAACTTTGAACAACGAAGTCTCGGGAAATCCAGAAACATAAACAGAAAGCAGGTAAAGAGATTGTATCTTCGCCTCCCGTGGAGACGGTGTTACACAACGACCGATAAATTTCTGAACCGTAAACCCCTACAATGATTCCCCTAAAAAGTGTGTGTAGAGAATGAAAAAGGCTGAGCTAAGAGCTGATGGTGAAAAATGCGGATCCTCTCATGTTGGGTGTGTGCTCTTATTTATAAGGGATGGAGCTTCTAGACTCTTCCTTGTGCTTCCCATTTTGCCCTCCTTTCGGATGCTCCTTCGTCTGGTGAACTCCTCCTCTTTTCTGCTCACTTTCTCTGCTAGTTTACTTCTCCAGGTGATCCTCTCCTTCTTCCTGGATCTGGCAATTTCTCTACACACCTGGCTTATAAAACCTTGTTAGACCCAGGAAATCACAGAATTTATCCCCATAACCAATGCATGAAATTAGCCTTATCATGTAGCAAGTCAATAGATCATCACAAATGTGTCACTCAAACGTGAAACACTTATCCAGAACTTTGAACAGAAATTAAGCAATGAACAAAATGAATAACAAAAATTGGAATTATATACTCCAATAAAAGTTACTAACACATCAAAAAAATTCTTATAGTTTAGCTACTCATAGACAAATTGTTGTACAATCTTTAGTCTTCTCTTGTCTTATTCCAATCTCCAAGAATGGTGGATGGAATGATGGATGGAGGAATTAGGGTTGAAGAGTGTAGGAGGAGCCTTGGGGACAACCCAATTTTGGTGGCTATGAATGGTGAATATTATGAATTAGGTTATGGGGTATTTATAGGCTTGAAAAGGATTTAAACTTGGTAAAAATTTTCCTTCCTTGAATTTCCGCCTAAAATTCTGCACTTGACAGCTTTGCGTGACTTTGGTATAACGGCCATAACTTTCTACACAGAACTCTGATTGAGATGATCAAGGTACCAACGCGAAGCTCTATCAAAGACAAAGAAAATCGTATTTAGCACGCCCTGATTGGACTTCAGTGTCGACGGAAAAGTGAGTTTTGAAAAAGTTGTCGTGCGCGACTAGCCCTAGCGGGCAGCTGGACAGCTCTAAAGCTCTCTGGACTTGTTTCATCGACCGCTGGCATGGGTCCAGCGGGCCGCTGGGTTGCCTTCATCTCTAGCTTCCAGATTTAGAGCTCTCTGGACTTGTTTCATCGACCGCTGGCATGGGTCCAGCGGGCCGCTGGGTTGCCTTCATCTCCAGCTTCCAGATTTTGACGTTTTTATGCCCTTTTTCAGCTCTATTTTTCACATTTCTCACAAAACACATCAAAATACCAAAATAAATAAAATATGCAAATATTGGACATGTAATGCAACTTTGACTCTCAAAACGGACCAAATAATAACCTTAAAATAGTACAAAATCTAAGCGTATCAGATATTAGGAAGATAATTGATACTCCCTCTATCTCAGCCTAAGCAAGATTTGCCACAAGAATTTAGGTAGTGGTGTCTAGTGAATTAAATTATTAATAGTAAAGTAGTGGAGAGAGTAAAGTAAGAAAGAAAAAGAGAGAAAAAAGTAAGAGAGAAGAGACATGATAGAGTATGAGAGATGAGTGAGTTTATTGTTGCCAAAAAAGGAAATGTCTCAATTAGATTGGGACCTACCAAAAAGGAATACATCTCACTTAGGCTGGGACAGAGAGAGTATCTTTTACCTTATTTTATGTTTCCTTGTATTGATATTCCCTACCCTAAGCCTATATAAGATGTATAAATCATTGTGAACGAATATATCAGAAATTATCCCATCCTTCACGTTTCTACAGTATACTTGCAAGTAGTTGTAGTGCTAGAAAATAATGCATCAATTGTACAACGCTTACCAAAACAAATAAAATTCTGTGGAGAAAAAGGGAAAAAGTAAAATTGCTATTTGCACCACCAAGTATTACGACGGCCTTAACAAACTTTTCATGCAACTTTGTCGTCCAGCGTAGTTGCTACCTCAGAGACAACAAGTAAACGAAGTAAAACTTGGTTTCAGCGGATTTTGCGGCGATATTAGAGCTACATATTTAAGCATGCACAATTAATGCACAGTGCACCTATTCACTCCCTCATTCTCATTCTCGCCAATGACAACAAGAAGAGATCACATTGGCTCTTCAGGCTGGGTCGGCGTCCCCTTTGGTGTCGAGGATGTTGTAATTAGAGCCAAGAATGAGCATCGCCACCATGAACTATCGGCGCTGCGGAATCAGCTAGGAACCTACTATTTGGACCTGTTGTATCTGAAGCAGCGATTATGATAAACAATGGTGTTGCACGAACAGTTTGTTAAGGTTGTTGCTTAACTCGGTGGCTCAGTTCCATTTTTCCACATAATTTTATTTGTTTCGGAAAGCATTGTGTTCTAAAGTTGAAGATAAAAAATTTCCTATATTTCAATGCAATGAACTAGGCTTTTGCATAAATATTTGTACAAAATCGCATAGAACCATATAGATATATTTTGCATGTTTGAATCTTCTTAATGAAGTGACTATTGAGGATATCGTATTTAGAGCTGAGAATGAGCATCTCCACCATGAACTATCGGCACCACAGGATCAGTTGGTAACCTATTCGGACATGTTGTATCCGAAGTAGCGGTTACTGAAAAATCCGGACTTCCGACTCTCTACTCTCTTCTCTCTTTTCGTTTATCATTGAGGTTTTCTCAAGTTGGATTGTCAAACTGATCCAGCTGGCCAATTGTACACCTTCTTCCTGTGAACACAGGTGGGTGAATCCAGTGGAGATTCAAGCTGATCAACTCAACTTAATCCTACTTGAATGAGATGAATAGAAGAGTTCAAAGACGTGTTTTCAAAACCTTAACCCACAATACTATTAATTAGTATAGGGATGATGTGTTTAACATTTGTTGTGGGCACGAATGGGAATGACTGCGGCCACGCTTTCTAAGGGTGGGTTATGTTAAACTACTTGACTTGAGAAATTGAACTAGCTAATCTGATCAACTTGCTATGGCTTAAGTAAAATCTACTTGATCAACTCATACTAAAACTTTCCTGAAATGGACAAACAGCATAAAGTGGACGATTGTCAGTCTCTTGCAAAACGTATGGTAAAGTAAAATTTTTCTAACAACTTCATCTACTTCATAGGCCAACATGAAAAACAGAGTAAAAGAAGATCTGAACAATAAAACATCATAACAACTTGTAAACTCAAATCTACTCCTAAAATCTAATCTACATCTACGTAAATAAGAAACTAACCCACACTCTTGCAGAAATCGCAAATCAACCTAGATCTAAACATCATAACAAACTTTATCCATAATTTTCTTCGCGACTAGACAGAAACATAACTCGAAAACTCAGATCTGAACAAATCAAAATGAAACAAGACACTTGAGCTAAGATATGCATCATAAAATAGAAACCGAAAGCAGATCGAAAATACCATGCATGAAAACAGAACATATCAACTGGAACCGAAGCCATAGCTCTAAATTTACTAAAACAAAAGCATCAAGAGTCGATAACATCAAAAGTAAACTGAAAGTAAATAAACAAAAACAGAAATTGTTTCATTGCTCCTTCTGGAAGCGGAATAGCAGGACAAGCGATTGAAATGCAGAAAAAACATCACCAAACTAAGACTAAACTATACTAAATCGGGAACCAAGTGTGTGTGCAAGGGAAATTAGGAATATGAAGTAAAATGAGCTCCGATTTCAGCCTAGAAGAGAGCAGAAATCCTAAAGATGTCTGTGTGATAATCGTAAGACCACCCCCTTCTTCCTCATGTTGGGCTTCCTTTATATAGAGAGGAGTAGGACTCTGATCCCTAGGGTGTTAGGTTTGGTATACTGAAAAGCATGTTTCGAGCAGTTTCGCTCGAATAGAATCTTGCTTGTATACGTAAAACTCTATAATCCACTTTTAACCCGATTCAGTATTATTCGAGCAGATTCGCACGAATAGAATCAGTATATTATTACATTGTGTTTGCTTATGCATTTATAAGATGTTTTATAAACATTTAAATGTATAAGAAGCAAACAAAGTCTAAGTCTTTTGCTTAGTAGACTGGTTGTGGGCGTCGTCCACTTTAAGGTAACACAGTCAGTTCTATGCAATGCTTTGCAAAAGAAAAAGTAGAATTTCACAACCCCGATAGGCTTAGACTACCTATCGTGAAAGGTTGCAATGCCAGTCCGATTATTTCTAAGCCTTTCCGAAATAAGATGACGTTGGTGTGGTATAGCACTTAATGGATCTAACAAGCAAGACGTGTCTTTATGCTATCTACCGAAAGACTAGGTCTTGATAAAATACTATTTCTTAATCTACATACGTTAGCATTGAGCATACGGTATTGATTATGCACTACTTTGACTTATCAAAT
>NC_062968.1:42302145-42320989 GCF_023119035.1 Salvia hispanica
TTATTTATTTTAATATAATACAACGATGATTCGCTACCTACGTTATGACATCATTTTGGTTGATGTTCGTATTGCCAAAATCTTGATTGGCTGCAAAATTATAACAAGACAATATTATGATAAATAACTATCAAAATTTAAAAGTTGGTATGCAAAATCAGAATTTCGTGAATGCTAATCGTGCATCTGACTACTTGCATGGTTGACAATCAAGAGTCCCCAAGTTACGGTGAAGAAGTTTGAAGCGCCAGTGAAAATTTCATCAGGCCAAGTCACAAATGAAGAAGCATCTACAAGTGGTTCTATACTGCGGAAGTTGCAAAACCTGCTTTGCTGCCGCTATTTCCGACAACATCTTCGAATGCTTCTCCGACCAAGGCGCCACCATAGACAACACCCTACATATAAATTATTTTTTTGAAATTTTGGGATTAGTCTCAAATTAATAAAGTTTTTGTTGTTCTCATATGGCAAGATTTATATGATGTGTTTTTATACTACTAGCTTGTTGTTTGTTTGTTTTTAATACTAATTTATTTTGGGAAAAATAGGATACATATTCAAACATGCAATATTTATCAGTATGATTATGTGCCAACATTAATGCAAAGCCAATTTCATCACACTGAAAAAAAAGTACTCCTTCTGTTCCCTCATAATTGAGGCGAAACTTTTCAGCACAGAGTTTAAGAAAGGAATGTTGAGTGTGTTAAATAAATAGATAAAAAAGTAAGAAAGAGAAAAAGGTAGAGAGAATAAAGTAAAAATTAATAAAGTAGAGAGAGTAAAGTAAGAGAGAGAAAAAAGTTACTCCCTCCGGACCACTTTAGGAGTCCCAGTTGAGATCGACACAGGTTTTAAGAAATGTAAAGGAAAGTTGGTGAAAAAAGATAGTGGAATTTGGGTCCTAATTTTTTATATTAATTTTATAATAAAATGTGAGTGTAAAAAGGTTAGTGGAATGTGGGGCCTAATACCATTTATGGAATATTCCAATCGGGACTGCTATAGTGGGACGGAGGGAGTACTATATATGGAAATGACTCAACTTTGAGGGAACTTCCCGAAATGGAAAAATGACTCAACTAATTATCTTCAACTTCAGAATGTACCGCTCCTACTAAAACAAAATAAAATTTTAAAAATAAAATTACTAATTATGCCACCGAGATCAATTTCATGCACCGTGCACCTATTCACACCCTCACTCCTTGTGTGCCGATGCCCTCGCTAGTGCCGAAGTTGTCGAATTTGGGGCCGAGAATGAGCTCCGCCCCCTGATACACTCGTATTTTGTGATTCACTTTTTATTAGCACTAAATAAACCTGCAAGTATACAGAGTATATATAGTATAGCTAAAGGTTAGTGCCGGATATCAAACACAGGGAAGACGAACACAAAGTTTCTATCCTCTACTAAAACTCAAATACTATCTTGAAAAACGATTGGGTTTTGAAAACTTTTGAAAAACTAAAAACAATAGAAAGCATAGATCAACTAAAAGCAGATAAATCAAGAGGAAGACAATAAAGATAAGGGAATCCCAGGGATGTGTGTTCACAGTTATGGTTATACAAAATTCCAACTACAAATACCCTAGCACAGTTTATACTTTGAAAGGACGAGTCACCTAGCTTATGCTCATGCGATACAAATGTTGATTACAAGATTAGGATTGTCAATCCTAGCACGTAACTCCAAAAAGCTCCTAAGACCCTTGAAAAGGCCTCACTCTCAATTAACCGTGCCGTTTTAAAGGAAGCTAACTGTAGTGTCTACTAAGTGAATCTAACTCGCTAGAACTCTGTCACAGTTATGAAGCAAGTTATATTAAATCATACACGATTGTGTCACTCAATCATTCAGCATCAAAACTACTTAGAGAAGAAACAAAGTAAAAACAAAACGGATATTAGATAGAAAAAGGAATTTAAACTTGGCGTTTTGGCTCCCTTTTTCGGCTCAATTATGCACATTTCTCACAAAACACGTCAAAATACCAAAATAGACAAAATATGCAAATAATGGACGTGTAGAGTGACTTTGACATAAAAAACGGACCAAATAATGGCCTTAAAACAGTGCAAAATCCGAGCGTATCAACTCCCCCAAACTTACATTTTTGTTTGTCCTCGAACAAAACAATAAAGACACAAGAATAGACGCACGGAATGCACAAGGACTAGATGTCATAATTGCCTCAAAAGATGGAAGAACAGTTTAAACATGTATTAACGCAATCAAATCAAGCAAGGCTTATTAGTGCACTTTCATTACTAACTCGTGGAACACCTTGAATTCAAGCCCTCGCACGTGGCAAACTTCCAAAGATGGGAAGTGTTCTCTCACTCTCAAAGTGTATAAGGATAATGTGTACATAAGCACTCAAATCATACATCATGCAAAGTTTACCATAGGCTTGCTCAAAGTCTACTCCCTCCTCTACTAAATGTGATTAAGCTTCAAAAGTCCGAAAGGTCTTTATCTTTGGTTGTAATGTAGGCTCTTTGGTAGGTGAGGAATATTTGGCTAAAAAGTGACTAAAAATAAAAATATCCCAAGTAGAGTAAAGATAACTCCACTTTTCTAAACCCAAGACACTTTTAACACTTTATTTATCTCCTTCAACTCACTTTCCAATCCTTTGATTTTCTTTTCTTTTCACAACCTTTCACACATTTTTTTTTTTTTTCTTTTTTTTTTCTTTCTTACACATCCTTTCTTTTTTTTTCTAAGATCAAGCACATATTTGGAATTTTTCTCAATTTCACAACTTGTACTTTCTTTATATTAAGCACACTACTTTTTATACTTTCCTCCTTATCTCTCCAATTCCTTTACAAAATAAGATAGCAAAAACTAACTAACCCAAGGAATTGTCCCCATTATTTTGGCTTCCAAAGAAAAGGCTTAAAGGCTCAAACTTGGCTCCAAAGGGAAAAATTTTGAATTTTTGAGAGGGTCAAAATTTTGGATAAAAGTAGGCTAAGAAAAGATGGCCAATCATCCTCCTAAATCAACTTAAACACTATGTAAACTTAGGCAAGACTAGGAGCAAGTTCTAGAAACATATACATGAATGCAGATAAATCACACAAGAATGAAATAATAGGCTCAAATCCTCACAAGGTATAAGCATGATTCAAGGCGAACAAGCAATTCACTAATTATGCACCTTTTCACCAAACCATCAAATCAAAACGTTAAGCCACACTTAAACATAGATGGAATGTAATATCATCGGCAACTCAATCTAAAGTGTGTCCCTAAGCATGCGTGTTTCTAAGTTCTTCATGTTAAGTTCACGACATGGATTCAAGAAAACATTTTTTAGAACACAAAATTCACCTACGGGGTTATTGAAACAAAAACAAAAACTTAAAGCAAAAACAAAATCCTAAACTCACGGTCCACCACTTCATCCCCCCAAACTTATTTACAACAAAGTGTAAAATAAGTTTGTAGAGTCGGTAGGGACGTGAGTGAACTACTGAAAAAAAACGTACCTTGAAAATTCTTGTGTCGAGGCTTGACCGGGTGAAAGTTGAGAAACTTTGGAAAAATCGCGCTGGAAAAATACGCCCAGGCGGCGGCCCGCCGCAGCATGTCCGGCGGTCGCCGCGCGACAACAGAATGTTCCAGCGAGCAGGTGGCGGACCGCCGCAGCACATGCGGCGGTCGCCGCGTAGAGGTCAGAGCCTGCGAAAAAAATTTCAATGCACAAAATTAAACTAAAACCAAAAATACTTAACTTAAAACAAAAATTGTCAAAAACAAGAAAAGAAATTGTCTTAAAACATCCAAAAGTATGATACAAATGCTCATTTATAGTCATTGAGCTTGACTTCTTCAATCTTGAGGAGGAGGAGGGAAACGGGCATTGAGGTCGTCGAATGCGCCAATAAGATAGGCGATATCGCCACTCATTGTTTGGCGCTCTTGTCGAGCCTCGGCGGCCATCCTTTGGAGCTCTTCAATTTGTTGACGGCGATGCACGTCTTCTAGCCTTTGTTGCTCCCAAAATTGTTGCTCCGCCGTGCGCCAATCGCCTTGAGCCGTCCATCCTTGGCGGTTGTAGGCGTTCTCCCTTTGTTGCTCCGCCCAACGGGTGTCCCAAGTGTTGGACACGTTTTGCATGTAGGAGTAGATATCTCCTAGTTGGGCGGAGGTGTTTGCTTGAAACTCCTCATCGGGGTTCGGCCTTCCGCGGCGGCGGTTTGCTCTAGTCCGGCGGCGATGTCCCTCGACTTCCTCCTCTTCTTCTTCTTCTTGGCGGCGTTGGGGCGGCGGTGGCGGCGGCACTTGACTCTCTTGGGCGTGCGAGTGCTCCCCTTCTTCGGTGTAGTGATCGATAGCATCGAAGGCGGAGTCCTCATCGGCCTCAAAGATGGGGATGCGAGCCGGGATGTTCCTCTTCCTAAATTCCCCATTGACGGGGTTAGCCTCAATGGCTCTCCGGTGCGCCGGGGTGTTGAGCTTCCAATTGGCTTGGTTCGCCCAAACGTCGACCTTAGTCAACTGCGGGATGGGAACGGGGAAGTGATCCCCCGCCACTTGTAGGAAAAATCCTTGCCCCCAATAATCGGTCTTCAAGAGCCCCACTGAAAATAGCACCTCATAAGTGATGAAGCGCTCCCCGCCATCTTCCGTCAAACCCGCGAAAGACACCTCCAAATGCTCGGCGATTGCCGTGATCAAACCACCACAACATATGACGCCGCCATCCTTCTTCGTGATCCGATCCACATAGATAGTAAAAAGGGTTCCATAGTCGAATCCCTTCTTGTTGAGGAGGCACCAAATCACATTTAACTCCGTTTGGGAGACACTTCCCCCGTCGACCCTAGCAAACATAAGTTGGGTCATGGCTCGGTGGAGGTACCGCAAAACCGGGTTGCGGATTGAGGAAGACTTGGCGTAGCCCGCGGCATGCTCGTGCTCATTCGTCATCGCACCCCAAACCTCATCAAAATCATATTCATTATCGGTCTCGGGGTCGGGGTCGAAGCAATGGAAGATTCCGCAAAGCTCCTCCATGGTGAGCGAGTGCCATCGGTTGCCTAAGCGGAAATCGATGCTAAGCGGGATGTTTTGCCGGCGATCCTTTGTGACCTTCAACGAGCTTAAGAACTCGAGAGTATACTTCCTAAACGACGGCCACTTCCTCTCAAACATGTACCGGAGGCCGTTCCCGTCACCTACATCACATAATGCCCAAAAGTCCTCCGCGATCCCCAAAGTTTGAAGAGGGAAATCGTGGGGATACCGCGAAGGCGCCGACTCTCGCGCCGACAACTTCTTCCACATAGCCTTTTGCTCGTCCGAGGCAAGGCTAACGCCGTAGTTCTTCGCGTTCTCGGGCTTTCCCTTTGATCCCATATTCCTACAAACGAGAAGTACAACAATTAGAAAGTATACCAATAATGGAAAAATCAAAGGTTCCCCCAAACTTGCACTCTTATAATCAATACCAAAGGATCAACATGTAAGACATGTAAGTGCAAGCTTAGGTGTATAAAACTTCCTAGATGGTAGCGTGGAAACATATAGCACAAAATCATCCAAACTAGGAAACACAAATCCATCCCCCAACGTGAATTCATCCCCCATGCAGAGACGTATCAACAATAGATCAATACATATCAACAATCTCTATAGGATACTAAAGTATTGCAATTCATGGAAGTAATAATAGCCTCATAATGCTATGAACATGATTGCAACATAAAAACAAGTAGAAACAAGAAGGAATCACTATTCACAAAGCTTCAAAACTTATCACCAAAACACAATATCACCATGGAAATCCATAAATAAGCATACACAATCATCCCCCATCATAAAATAAGAGTTTTCACCGAACAATTCATCCAAAACATGCTTAAATCCATGGAAGAAGTAGAACAAAACTCAGAAATTTAGTTAGGATGCATACCTTGTGTTGATTGAGAATTGAATGAAGAACTCTAAACTTGAAGAGAATTGAGAGAATTATGGTGTGGGTGTGTGAAATTGGTGATTTATAAAGGTGGGGGTTGTGTGCAAGGAAGGAATTTGAGAAGGAATGAGAAAAAGAATGGAAAACTTACCTTTTAAACTGCATTCCCGTCTTCTGGACTGCGCGCGGCGGGCCGCCGCACGGGCGTTCTAAAACAGCGATTTCTGGCGGGCCGCCGCGGCCCATTCAGCGGTTCATCCGGCCCGCCCTAAGCCTGCCCTAAGCCCGTCCTATCCTGCACATGTGAAAATACGTGTGGCGACCGCCGTGTTAAATGCGGCGACCGCCACGCGTTGAATTTTTTTTTATTTTTTTTTTTTACAAAAACGAAAACGAAAAAAATAAAAGAAAATAACTAAATCAACGAAAAATTGGGTTGCCTCCCAACAAGCGCTTTTGTTTTTAGTCGTTAGCTCGACTTGAAGTGGCCCACTAATTGGGCGGATCAGCGACCCTAGTGTTGAAAATGGGCATAGGGAGCAACTTGGTCCCTAGCTTCTTCCACCACTTGTATTTCCCCTTATTTGTTTTGATAACATAAATCTCGGGGTCCTCCTTGGTTGCCTTCTTCCTCTTTTGCTTCTTTTTCTGCGGGATAGAGGTGGAGGGGTTAGTATCGTCCTTTTTGGGAGAACGTCTTACCTCGTTGACAATGTAGATAGTGGAGGTAGTAGGATCCTCCACTTCAAAGGGGTCTTGAGGTTTGGTCAAATCCGTGACCATGATTGCCCTACACTGCCGTTCCATCTTTGCCCGCTTTGCTTCCTCAAACTTGAGCATCTCGCTTTCGATCTTATAGGTGGATTGGCTATGATTATCGCTGATTGTGATCTCGCCACGACCTACATCAATCAAAGCTTTGCAAGTGGCAAGAAAATCTCTCCCTAAGATTAGAGGGACATTCTTGTCTACTTTCATGTCAAGCACAATAAAATCGGCGGGAAAAATGAAATCATCTATTTTCACTAAGACATCCTCAATCATACCAAAAGTTTTTATGGTCGAGTTATCGGCCAACCTGAGTGTTACGTCTGAAGTTTTGAGTGGCCCAATGTTGAGCTTTTCGTAGTACTTCAGCGGCATGAGATTGATGGAAGATCCTAGATCGCATAGGGCCTTGTCAACCTTTCCCTCTCCAATCCGGCATCGGATAATGAATTGGCCCGGATCTCTCTGCTTCACTGCCTTCTCCTTTTGGATGATCTCGCTGCAATGATGTGGTAGCTTAAGGTCGGCTTTTGTCGGCTTTCTCTTTCTCATCACTGCCTCCCTTAGTAGCTTCGCATATTTAGGTATTTCCTGCAACGATTCAACTAGAGGAATGTTAGTATGAACTTTACAAAACATGTTCAAAAAATGTTTGAACTGCTCTTCGAGCTTAAACTTCCTCTTTGGCTGGAAAGGTAGCACAATCCCATTGTGCCGCACGAGTCCCTGCTGGGCGGGCGCTTCTGCCTTCTCGGTGGCGGCCCGCCGCGTAGTGTGCGGCGGTCCGCCGGCGGCTGGGCAGACTCCATTCTGGGCTTCAGTGGCGGCCCGCCGCGTGGTGTGCGGCGGTCCGCCGGCGTCTTGGCAGTCCCCAGTTTTCTGCTTTGCCACCCACTTTTTGTTGACGTCGTCCACTAGTGCGGCTGCCTTTGCCCTATCCTCATCCAATTTCTTTTGGATTTGCTCCATTTGTGTGTTGATGTTGGCTATGGCTGTTGAGATCGTGTTCATTCCCTGCTCGAGGTTGTTTATCCTAGCTTCAACCACTCCGATCTTGGTGTCATTAACCTTCCTGTCTTGTGCGATTACCTCCAAGATCCTTGTGATCCCTTGTTCATACTTTTCCTCCTTCTTGAGTGTCTCAACTACTCCTCCCTTGCTAACATTAAATCCTGCGGGGGGTTGCAAGTAATTATTGTTAGAATAAGAGAGATTAGGGTGAGGTCGGTTTCCATTATAATTATTGAAATTACCGCCCCCCTGGTTAGGGCGATAGTTATTGTTGTAATTTCTATTGGGACCGCCTCCTTGCATGTAGTTGATTTCTTCCACTGTCGGGGTAGGAGTTTCAGGCTTAGAGACTGCTATAATGGAGGTTGGTGGAATCGGGTCCTCCTTCCTTGATGAATCCATTTGGTCCACCCTAACTCGAAGCTCGGCCAATTCCTTTGCAAAGGAGCTTTCCTCGGCTTCTTCAACTGCAGCTATCCTTTTTAGGCTATGCCTTTCTTTCGACCACCCCCTGCTGTTGGTGGCGAATTCCTCTATCACCGCCATGGCTTCCTCACCTGACTTCCTTAAGAACCCTCCATTTGCACCTGAATCAAGCATAGCACAAATTTTCTCGTTAAACCCATTATAGAGAATCCCTACCTGGTGGTCCACGGTGAAAACCATGGTTAGGGCACTTTCGGAGAAGGGCTTTGAAACGAGCAAACGCCTCATAGAGGGGTTCGTCCTGGCCTTGGATGAATTGGAAGATCTCGCTTTTGAGCTTCAAAATTGTGCCCGGCGGATAATACTTGTCGAGGAAGGCAGCTACAATGTCCTTCCATGTGGAGACCTTTTCTCTGGGCATACATTCAAACCACTCTTTAGCAGAATCAGTTAATGAAAAGGGGAAGAGTCTTACCCTTATGGCATCGTCGTCGACACCGTTCAGTTTGAGAGTGTTTGCGATCTCCACAAATTTGGAGAGATGGCGGTTAGCATCCTCTGTAGCCCTACCTGCAAAAGGAGTTTGCTCGACCCTTTGAATAAGGGGCATGCGTAACTCGAAATTATTAGCGTCAATACGAGGTCCTTCGGGAAAGGTAATCATATTCCCATGATTGAACATGTTCATCACGGGTTGTATCTCCTGATTCTTCTTTTCCAGAGCCTCTCGGGCTGCCCTTTCCGCATCTCTCTCATCCATCAGTAGCTTCACCATTTCCTGCAGTTTCTCGATGTCCGTTCGGTCACCCATTGTTCCTGATCCTTTTTCACTTCTTATTTTCCTACGAGTTCTCTCAAGTTCTAAATCGAGCGGTTCTAGGCTGTCCTTCCCAGAGCGCGTTCGCATACAAAACCTGCAAGAACCAAAAACAAAAACGAATTAAAAACTAAAATTAAAAACTGAAAGAAATTAAAGTCCAAAGTAGCAAAATTGTTCGTTTGAAGATATCACTCCAAAGTGAATTGTCTTCCCCGGCAACGGCGCCAAAAACTTGATGCACTTTTTATTAGCACTAAATAAACCTGCAAGTATACAGAGTATATATAGTATAGCTAAAGGTTAGTACCGGATATCGAACACGGGAAAGACGAACACAAAGTGTCTATCCTCTACTAAGACTCAAATACTATCTGGAAAAACGATTGGGTTTTGAAAACTTTTGAAAAACTAAAAACAATAGAAAGCATAGATCAACTAAAAGCAGATAAATCAAGAGGAAGACAATAGAGATAAGGGAATCTCAGGGATGTGTGTTCACAGTTATGGTTATACAAAATTCCAACTACAATACCCTAGCACAGTTTATACTTTGAAAGGACGAGTCACCTAGCTTATGCTCATGCGATAAAAATGTTGATTACAAGATTAGGGTTGTCAATCCTAACACGTAACTCCAAAAAGCTCCTAAGACCCTTGAAAAGTCCTCACTCTCAATTAACAGTGTCGTTTTAAAGGAAGCTAACTGTAGTGTCTACTAAGTGAATCTAATGCTGGGGTTTTGGTGCCCCTTGCACAGCGGAAGACTTGTACAAAACAAATAAATCAGACACGGATCTATTTGACCGATTATGCGATTAATCAATTCACATGTTAAACAGATAATTGCATGCTAGAACGCAAATAATTCATGCTTATAGAAAGTAAATCCTAAAACATGAATTCTACGGTTTAGAGTTACCGATTTGATTCTCCAAAGAATCGTCGATTGCTCGCGCCTTCTCCACGTGATGATCTTCAATACTAGACCACGGATCTTCTGACTGGTTCCCGAACTGTATCTCGATATCAGGGTGGGCTGATCTTATCAAAATACTAGGACTAGAATAAAGAAGACAGAAAAAATCCTTTTGGGAATAGGTGAAGAATTCGAAATCCTCCACAGCTGGAGAGTTCGAAATTTTTGAAAATTTTGAGAATAAAAATTGTGATTATTCTGTCTCCTTTATTCTCCTATTTATATTAAGTTCCTTTTGGGCCCAGACAGGGATCTATGGAAGGTTTTGGATATGGGCTCGCCCAATTAGCTTTTTACAAATTAAATTGAACCCACAATTTAATACAAGCTTATATTGGAATATTACGAGCAGCCACTACAGAAGTAATATTGCACTCCCCATCCAAATCCGAAATTACAAGTAATCCGGGTTTCCATTATTTATATTATTTATTTCCCGCGCTTAAGATATAAATGTCCATTAATTAATTAATGTCTGCTATGGACTTAATTAATTAACATCTTATTAATTCCAAGAGTGGACTTAGCAAGAAACACTTATTTATTATTCATAGAGTAATAAAACTCCAACTGGCCAGTTTCCGAATAATAAAACCTTGTTCAAGCTCCTCTTGAGGACATTATCAAACGAGACTCACCTCGCGCACGATTCAACATAATAGCAATCCTAGCACCGCTAGATATTAATCACCACTACCCAATATATCAGGATTATTGGGTTGCGAAAAACCCGCACCATTTGATAAGTCAAAGTAGTGCATAATCAATACCGTATGCTCAATGCTAACGTATGTAGATTAAGAAATAGTTATTTATCAAGACCTAGTCTTTCAGTAGATAGCATAAAGACATGTCTTGCTGTTAGATCCATTCAGTGCTATACCACACCAACGTCATCTTATTTCAGAAAGGCTTAGAAATAATCGGACTGACATTGCAACCTTTCACGATAGGTAGTCTAAGCCTATCTGGGTTGTGAAATTCTTGTTTTTCTTTTGCAAAGCATTGCATAGAACCGACTGTGTTACCTTAAAGTGGACGACGCCCACAACCGGTCTACTAAGCAAAAGACTTAGACTTTGTTTGCTTCTTATACATTTAAATGTTTATAAAACATCTTATAAATGCATAAGCAAACACAATGTAATAATATACTGATTCTATTCGTGCGAAACTGCTCGAATAATACTGAATCGGGTTAAAAGTGGATTATAGAGTTTTACGTATACAAACAAGATTCTATTCGAGCGAAACTTGCTCGAAACATGTTTTTCAGTATACCAAACCTAACATCTAACTCGCTAGAACTCTGTCACAGTTATAAAGCAAGTTATATTAAATCATACACGATTGTGTCACTCAATCATGCAGCATCAAAACTACTTAGAGAAGAAACAAAGTAAAAACAAAACGGATATTAGATAGAAAAAGGAATTTGCATAACCAAAGTCGTTACTAACACATCCCTAGAATCCTATGAGTTTAGTTACACATAATTGAATAAGCTAAAAACATAGATTGAAGGGAAGACAATTTGAACATAAACTAAAGCAAATAAAACCCGTGGGTTGAATCCTTGTCGTTCTTGATGTTCTTGAAATCCTTCTCCAACGCCTTGTACCAATGAAGTACTCTAGGTCTTGATCTCTATGAAGTATTTTCCAAGTAAAAGTTCTCTCTTTTTGATGAAGCTTGAGGTCTTATTTATAGGGAAAAACCATGCCTTGTTGTAGAAGGAAAAAAATCTCCAAAATATGGTAAAACTGGGCGCAAATCTAGGGCTTCTCGGATTCGCCGCCTTTCTCCGGCGGGCCGCGTTGGAGTCCAGAGAGTCTGTTCCTCGGCGGCGGACCGCCGCACGTCTTCCGGCGGGCGCCGGACGAGACTTCTCTTCCAAGCACATTTTTTCCGAGGCGGACCGCTGCATTGATATGCCCGCCTGGCGCCGGCGGTCGCCGCACACATCCGCGGCGGTCGCCGGTCGCCGTCTGACTCCAGATTCCCAAACTTGGCGTTTTGGCTCCCTTTTTCGGCTCATTTATGCACATTTCTCACAAAACACGTCAAAACACCAAAATAGACAAAATATGCAAATAATGGACGTGTAGAGTGACTTTGACATAAAAAACGGACCAAATAATGGCCTTAAAACAAAGTGCAAAATCCGAGCATATCATTTTGCACTGTATTAAGACTATTATTTGGTTCATTTTAAGTATCAAAGTTGCATTATTTGTCCATTAGTTGCATATTTTATCTATTTTTGGTATTCTAACGTGTTTTGTGAAAAAATGTGCAAAATAGAGCCTAAAAAGATAGCAAAAAGACAAAGATAAAAATCTGGAGTATTCGAGCCAGCTGTACCTATAGTGGTTTGCTTCAGAACAATTAAGCTGAAAAGAAGAACATGCTCAACGATCGCTGGGAAGTGCGCAGTGACTGCTCTGAGAGATCCAGTAGCGACAGAATAATTTGCAGCGACCGCTGAAACAATAGCAGCGACCACTGATCAAGAGGCAGAAGCTACAGGATGATTTAAAGCGACCGCTGGACAACGTGCATCGGCCCGCTGCGAATCTGCGGCGTACACATTTGCCCTACTTTCTCTCCAAGACTTTCTATACTAGAAGAAGGATTTACCATATCAAGGGAATTCATCAAATGGAACTTTTTGCTGCATAATTTCTAGAGATAATATTTGAGAGTCCTTTCCACTGTTCATCAAGATACAAGGCGTTTGATGTGTGGATTTAAGAGAAGATCAAAGCTACAAGATTGAACATTTGGGTTATGTCATTTTAGTTCTTATGTATTTTATATTTTCCATACAAACTATGTTTTTAGCTTATTCAATCATGTGCAACTAAACTCATAGAATTCAGGGATGTGTTAATAATAATTTCCCTTCAATTCTAAGTGTTGGATAATTGCTTCGCGTTTGAATGTGACACATTCCGTGATGATTAATTAACTTTTCTAGGCTCATTCTGCTTCTGCAATTTTAGCCCAACTTCATTAATTATTTTTTAGCTTTCTAGCCAAGGCCCAATTGCAGTTGTTTTCTTCTGTTAGCAGTTCAGGCACAATAAATCATACTAAAAGGTTGTGTTTTAAAAACCGAACCGGACTGGCTAATCTGATCGGTTCAGCCGCAAACCAGCAGCTTCTCCGGTTTGGTTTGGTCATTAAACCCAATACCTATTTGAGCCGTTTCAGACCGATAAACCGGCTGGTCAGGACAGAAACCGCTGACCGGTTGGACCAGTTTTCTCAAAATTTTGTGAAAAATCCCTAATTCAACTAGTTTATCTGCATGTTAAACTGCTTATCTCAAATTCAACTGTGCACCATCTTGCCCACAGTTCTTCCCTTTCTCCACAACTCAACAAAATAAGAATTATTAATGTTCAACTTACTTAATTCCAACTAAAAGTGAGACACAATTAATTGGCAAAAGTCTATATATCTACTCCGATGACTAGCACAAAATGAGTGGGAGCGTAAGAAATTAAAAGAAGAGTGGAGAAGATTAGCAAATTTGGAAGAAAATCTAAAAAAAAATGAGAGAGCGGCGGGTTTCAGAATGGATATAGGGTGGGGTGTTCTAAAGAGGCGGCGGAATGTGGGGATACAAAATAGGGTTAATGAATTTGGAATTTGAATATTTAATCCTATTTTATTTAAAAGTATCCATGCTTTTTATTCAATTAATTATAATACTCCATAATAACTTATAGTACTAATTGTTGGAATCAAATTAATGATTCACATAATTCATCACATAAATCACACATGTCGAATACGATTGATAAACATAAAGCGGAAGCGTACATGGATTCGGATTCATGGTGTTGATATTCTTGGTGATAACGAAGTATGGAAATTAGTCTTCTAAGTAACAACGCTCTCTCACAGATTCTCTGTAATCTGTAGAGTCTTGATACGTCTGATCAATAGGAATGGGAATCTATTGACCTATTTATAGGTTGCACTTGGGGACCATAACCATGTATTTAGGAACAAGTCCCTAACTTTATTATAACTATAATTTCACCCATAACAAAATTAAAGTTATCCAAAGTAGTATCTGCACAATAGTCCTCATACTTTTATAGATAATCGTTTGACCCTATAAGTTATAAAACCTTAGTAGATCACTTAATCGGATCAATCAATAAATAGTCATTAATATTATACAATCTTTAGACTATTATGTTGGACCATATTAAAATTTTCCAACAATCTCCCACTTTGGCCGACATAAAAGTCGCCAAATGATTGTACATTACTGAAATTGCGCGCTTACTATTTATATCAATCATCTTTACCGATCCGGTCTACTGAACATGTTAATATAGAACCAAAGAAGTTTAAGTCATAACACGTATACATGACTAAACTCATCAGTGATCACAAATATCAACACATCTAGCAACACAAATCAAAATATGAGTGTGCAGCATGAAAATTACATGCTATGTGATCTTTTGCATGTCTATTTTCAACTGGTCCTCTGAAACTGTAGTGAGATCAGATAATATCAAAGCATAATTCAAAGTAAGTAAAACCAAAGTAACTAAAGTGCACTTAATATAACTGAAATTCAATGTTATTACATAGATGAACATAAACTCCCACTAAACCAAAGTATCACAAGGTCGAATACCCATGTGAAATACATGCTCATGAAAAATCGAAGGCGGTAAACCTTTAGCAAAAGGATCTGCAAGCATGGAAGTCTAACCTAAGTGTTCAATTTGCAATTGTCTACTCTGAATTCTATCCTTAACAACAAGGAACTTAATGTCAATGTGTTTAGACTTCGACGAGCGTATGTTGTTGTTGGAGTACATGACTACGGACTTATTATCACAATATAACTTGAGTGCTCTTTCAATACTATCCACAATTTGCAGTCCTTGAATAAAGTTTCGCAGCCATACTCCATGTTGTGATGCCTCAAAACAAGCTATGAATTCTGCTTCCATTGTAGAGGTGGCTATCAATGGTTGTTTAACACTTTTCCAAGATATAGCCCCTCCGGCGAGCATAAAGACATAACCTGACGTGGATCTACGACTGTCTTGGCATCCAGCGAAATCCGAATCAGAATACCCAATGATCTCAAGCTGATCCGATTTCCTATAAGTGAGCATATAATCCTTTGTTCTTTGCAGATACCGCAAAACACGTTTGACTGTTTTCCAATGATCCATACAAGGATTACTCAAGTATATGCCTAGCATGCCCACTATGAACGCAATATCCGGACGCGTGCATACTTGTGCATACATAAGACTTCCCACAGCCGATGCATATGGAAGTAATTCAATTTCCTTTCTCGCAATCTCATTTTCGAGACATTGATTCAAACTGAATTTATCACCTTTAGCCACAGGGGTATCTCCTGGTCTACAATCTTTCATGCCGAATCTTGCCAACACTTTATCGATGTAGCTCTTTTGTGATAATCCAAGTACACCTAGGGAACGATCCCGATGTATTTGGATTCCTAATACAAAATAAGCATCACCAAGATCTTTCATTTCAAATTTCCTTGAGAGAAATTTCTTGGTGTCACGTAGTAAACCTACATCGTTGCAAGCAAGTAGAATGTCATCGACATATAGAACTAGGAAAATGAATTTGCTCCCACTGAACTTATAGTATATGCATTCATCAACAGGATTCGTTTCAAAACCAAATGAGATAAAACTTGATGAAATTTAACATACCATTGACGAGACGCTTGTTTAAGACCATAGATGGATTTCTTGAGTTTGCAAACAATCTTCTTTGGGTCACCAGACACAAAGTTTTCAGGTTGCACCATATAAATCGTTTCTGTAATGTCGCCATTAAGAAACGTTGTCTTTACATCCATCTGATGTAGCTCCAGATTAAATGAGCTACTAGTGCCATGATTATTCTAAATGAGTCTTTTGTCGAAACTGGAGAGAAAGTCTCGGTAAAATCGATGCCTTCCTTTTGAGTAAAGCCATTTGCTACAACATTTATTATATCCTAGAAGGGCGGTCGTGACATTTTTCCTTCTTAAACTGTTTTGCAGATGGACCCGCAACATTTCTGGAGGAATCGGGAAGAATCCTCTTCCCCTTAATGAACTCGGAAAGAATCCTCTTTCCCTTGTCTCTTTCTCGTTTACCCCTATAGCTTGTTGCTAAGTGAGCACTTTCTGTCTTACTTTGCTTCAACCTCTCTTCCTCTTGAACACAATGAGAAATCAACTCATTCAATGACCATTTATCCTTCACAGTATTGTAACTAACTTTGAAGTGATCAAATTGATGAGGAAGAGATATCATAACCAAATGCACTAGTTGATCATCACTGATCGTCAAATTAAGTGTCGTAAGCTTTGACTCAACTTTATTTTACCCAAAATAATACCCGCAAGTGTACGGGGCTATCGTAGCAAACAGCAAGCAAGAGTATATCGTATCCCACAGAGACAATTAAGTGTAAACCTAAGTACCACGAACCAATTTCAACTACTATCCAGACGATCGAGAAGTTTGGTTTTAAACTAACAACTACTAAAAACATATAAAAACAGAGATTAAAATAAAACACTTAAACAAGAGAACAAAGAAACAAGTTGCAGATAAAGATGAAGAAATATGCAGAATTCAAGGATCCGATGCACAACTCATAGCCTAACCCAATTGAAATCGATTTACCATTTAAAGTCTCCAGAATTGTTGAATCAATCACAAAAATAGATTAAACCCCCTCCCGAGGTGAGAAATCCGTAGATTAGGTGTAATAATTGAAGTCCCCTTCTAATTCTTAGACCTAACTCCTAATAGTTCAATTAGATTAAAGATCCCACTCAAAACCTCAACTCTCCCGAGTTTTATTGAATTAAGGTGTGAATAATTCTTCTTTCAAGGTTAAATATTTCATCTCCCGATTATTCTAAGAAACCCTACACTCCCAATTGGTGATCAAGCAATTGTTAGGAAAAAGCACAAGAATAATTCAAACAATTGCAAGAGCAAGATAAAAACGAAGTCAATTGGATTAAAACTATAAATCAATGCATCTTCACCAAGAATTCTACATAAAAGATGTTTAGCTACTCATGTTCATGGTAGAAAACAAATAGAAACAAGGAAAAACAGTGGAAATCATGATGCGAATCGCAATTGGCGGAGGAATTGAAGCTTGAATCTTCAATCTTCTTCCAAGAGTTCTTCACAAAGAGAGAGATGTGTTTTGTCGCTTGTCGAGAATGAATAGAATTGACCTAATTCTTCCTTCTTATTCCCCTCTTCAAAAATAGCGTTTCTGCTTTGAAAAACGTCAGATTGACGGACCCGGCCGGGTGGAATTAATCCACTGGAAATTCACCCGGCCGGGTGGGACTTCTTTGGTACTCTCTGGAATCTCGCAGGCATAATTACGCCACCCGGCCGGGTGGAATTATAGGGTCATAATTCACCCGGCCGGGTGAGATTTTCTGGACAGCGCAGTGTTCGTATAACGGCCATAACTTCTTCTACCTTCTTTGGTACTCTCTGGAATCTCGCAGGCATAATTGCGCCACCCGGCCGGGTGGAATTATAGGGTAATAATTCACCCGGCCGGGTGAGATTTTCTGGACAGCGCAGTGTTCGTATAACGGCCATAACTTCTTCTACCAAACTCCGATTGAGGCGTGCGAGATACCCACGCGAAGCTCTTTCGAAGACGAAGAGATTGATATGCATTAGGGGCTGATTAGACTTCAAAATATCCAGTAAATATTGTCTCAAACCAAGACTGCTGCACATCCACATATTTTGTACCTTTTTCTACACATTCTTAACAAAATGGTCAACATACCAACATAATAGAGAAGTAGATATAAACAAGTCCAATAATAGACAAATATGATCAAATTCATACATAATCACCCTCTAAAACCATGTAAAATCCAAGTATGTCACGCTGCCGCCACCCGTGGTATCTAAGCCCACGTCGGAACACCCTAGCCGTGCCCTCGCGACATCCAAATCAACCCGCATGCTCTCGAGCATCGAGTGAAGAAATATCTTCTCCATGGGGTCAGTGGCGGTCCTCCAATCTTGGAAGACCTTGTACATCTGAGCCCGCGTTTGGTTACGCGAATGGAGAGTGTACTCGAGTGGGGCGGCGGGTGGGAGGGCGGAGGACTGGACCTCGCGGGGCGATAGGGGGGATCCGCCCCTCGCAGCCCGTTGCGCCCGCTTCTGTCCAACCGGGCGGGGGCGACCAGGAAATGAAGGAGGGGATGGAAACTCCTCAGCATCCGGGGGGAGGTCGTGGGATCCGCCGCTGCTGCCGCTGTAGTCGCCGGTATAGTTCAGTCTCTGCTTCTTCGGCCACCCAGCGTCGCACCCCGCACGGAACTTCTCGGAGTCCTTCAGCAACAAAAAGCACTCCCAGAAGTGGAACTCCTTGTACGTCCCCGCCAAGGGGAACTGACTCTCGGCTATCCTCCGGGCGTCCTCCTCATTCTGCCCACTAGTGAGCTGACGGAGGGCGTTGGCGTACAACGCCGAAAAACGGCCGACCGCGGCCCTGATGCGCTCCCACCCCTTCCGGACCTCCTCCCCGCTGAAGTCCTTCCCGTGCGGGCAATGCCTCCTGTAGGCAGCTCTAATCTTCGCCCACATGTTGACGACCCGCTGGTTGTTCGCAACCAGCGGATCGTCGCACACCTCCAACCACCCCCTGGCCACCCCAGCGTACTCATCCTCCGTCCACTTCCTCCGGGGTGTCGTCAACAACGGGCTGCGTGATGGGGTTTGGTGCCCCTTGCACAGCGGAAGACTTGTACAAATAAATAAATCAGATACGGATCTATTTGACCGATTATGCGATTAATCAATTCACATGTTAAACAGATAATTGCATGCT
>NC_062968.1:42321089-42352669 GCF_023119035.1 Salvia hispanica
TATATTTTGTACCTTTTTCTACACATTCTTAACAAAATGGTCAACATACCAACATAATAGAGAAGTAGATATATACACGCCTAATAATAGACGAAATATGCTCAAATTCATACAAAACTACCCTCTAAAACCATGTAAAATCCAAGTATGTCAGCTTTGAAGCAGTGTTTGACATTTCCATAATGTGCTCCCTAATTTCCCCTCGGCCATTATACCTCATAGTCACAAGTTTATGCATTAATGAAGCCGTTTCGGCCTTTTCATTGCTTGCGAAATTCATATCAATGGTCTCGAGAAATTCCTAAGCAGTTGCTTCTTTCGGGACAGTACGGCGAAAGTTTTCAGGGATGGCATGTTGCATAATCATAAGACTCATGCGATTAGAGTGTTCCCACCACTCAAAGTTCCGTTTATCCTCATCGGAACTTTCATCAGTAAGAGGGGTGAGTTGCTCCGTCCGAAGTGCATAGTCTAAATTTGCAATCCCCAAACCAATCAATACTTGCTTCTCCATGATGCATAGGTATTGCCTTTTGGCACAAGGAATGGAATTTAGAAAACCAATAGCAGATTCTTGAGCTAGCAAAGAACAAATATAACAAGTAGGATAATAATTAGCTCACGTAAATAATAAGTAAATAAATTAAATAATGACAATTCCCATTTCAAGATGTCGGCACAACATTAAAATTTCATCTTTGGACAAAATAATTAACTTGCAAGTGACATCTTAATAGTAGTAATCAAATATATATAATCATTTCCTGTCAAACAATAAGTCTTCCTTTGGGCCGACTTAGTGTTCACAATGACTTAAGGATAATCTCATATTATTACCACAAAGTATACAAGAAACACGGCCAAATAACAATCTTCTTTTGGGCCGATTAACTATTCGCATGTATTTCAAGTACACAAATAACCAATACATTCCTAATAAATTAATCTATACATCAGAGCCCACTTTGGCGAGATAATGCTTTGATTAATTCATTTATAATAATAAACAACAAAAGCTTAAGTCATTAATTAATTAATTGCTTAATAACCAAAACAATTAAACGTGATTAATTGTTTTAAGTAATTGTTTGTACTGTAACACAAACAACTAATAAACTAAAATTAAATAGCATCTAATTTTGAGGCTAATAAAACTAAAATACGGCCCTTTCAAAAATTTGATTGTAGATGGCCCAAATTAAAAGAAATTATTGCAGTGGGCCCTATAGTTAAACCCAGAACTAAAATCAGTTTTCAGAATATTGTCGTCGCGCCGTTTCACGATAATATTGAGTCCAAATATTAAAATATATCTGAACTCAGCTTACAGATCGGCAGTCACCGGCAGTCACGCCATTTCACGAAGTATCACGCCGCTTCACGAAACAAGGCACTGTTTCACCGCCACAACTGTTGCCAACAGCTCCGACATCGCCGGAACTTGCCGGCTCTCCGTTCGTCGGAAAAAATGGATGGCGGCCAGAACTAATTGTATAATGAATTTGAAAAAACGGGAATATGCTTCGGCGGAAAAAGGCAGATTCATACTTTGTGAAGAATTGAAATCAAAACTCTATCAAAAATTTGTTCAAGTCTTTTCACGAACACGAGGGATGCAGGAATTCTCCCAAGTAATTCATCAAAGGAACTGGAATGGTGTTGGAGACCAAATATGCAATAGTTCAAATCATAAAATTTTTACGCATATAGATTTTCAATTCATAAACCAATCACAAAGAGGTAACTGCTTTTAAAGTCATCAACTTTCCATGAATTCCGATTTTTCCCACGAACTTTATTGTCGGTTGCCATTTTCCCATGTCAGGTTTTCTGATCTTATTCAAACAGTTTGTTTCCTATTAAGAAAATGTTCAAATTCTTTTATCTTACTATTGTTATCTTTTTCTTTGAAATAGTTTCGCGTGGGTACCTTGTACGTCTCAATTGGAACTCGGATGAAGAAGTTATGGCCATTTGATAAAGGCTGTGACCTTTGTGCGACCTTGTACTATCATAATGGCCATAACTTCTTCATCCGAGATCTGATTGAGGCGTACAAGGTACCCACGCGAAGCTATTTTAAAGACGAAGATAACGATAGTAAGATAAAAAAATTTGGACATTGTCTTAATAGGAAACAAACTGTTTGAATCAGACCGGAAAACCTGACATGGGAAAATGACAACCGACAATAAAGTTCGTGACATTACACGAACTTTTTAAAGTTCGTGGGAAAAACCGGAATTCATGGAAAGTTGGTGACTTTAAAAGCAGTTACCCCTATATAAAATATGTCAATATAATACATGTAGAATGTGAATATAAGCAATGTGTTAACATTCTCAAAGCATTGTGTTGACATTCTCAAAGCACTATGTTCATATTTTCGAACACTATATTGACATTTTCATCCAAAACCCTAATTTGGTAGTTTTTTTTTATCTTTTTCAATTTTAATTAATAAAAACAAAAATTAAACGTGGCAAATTGTAGACTACAAGTTTTCTAAAATCCTATAGTCTTATAGTTGTAGTTAGCAATTAAATGATGAGTTAGCGATTGATCACTCCCAAATATTATTATATGTTATGTATTTAATATATAGTATAGTTTTATATATACTCCATTCGTCCCACTTTAGGAGTCCTGGTTGAGTTCGGCAAGGATATTAAGAAATGTAAAGGAAAGTTGGTGAAAAAAGATAGTGGAATGTGGGTCCTACCTTTTTATATTAGTTTTATAATAAAATGTGAGTGGAAAAAGGTTAGTGGAATGTGTGGTCTAATACTATTTATGGAATATTCCAACCGGGACTCCTAAAGTGGGATATCCAAAAATGGTAAATCGGAACTCCTAAAGTGGGACGGAGAGAGTATTATTATTGCTACAGTATTCCGGTTCGACCGATCGGACTAGTTAAACTGTTAACCGATAGCTTCACCGGTTCACTTGTCGGTCCTGTTTTTAAAACATTGTTAAAAGGTAATAAGAAATAGTAAATCTTATCAATAGTTGAATATCTCTGCTGCAAACCAAATTAAAGTAAAATTTCGCTATGGGAATTTTGGAATGGTCTTAACTTAACCAAATTATAAAAAAAAAAAAAAAAAAAAAAAAAAAAAAAAAACTCATTTTATCGAATATATCTATACACCTTAATTTTCAAATAAGAATAAACATCTTAAATTTGATCTTCGCAATTATTCAATTGCATCGAATTTAAAAGATGACAACCAGTTTGTAGCACTAGCATCTTCACCAACTGCATTTAATAAGGAAAATAATTCACATTCATAAACCATCGGTATAACATTGTTTGGGGCACCAAATTGGCACCAAATTTACCAAATTGGCTCTTGTTTTCTGAAACTATCAGTATAACATTGTTTTTAAACGATAAACTTAAGTTGGGGGATAAGGTTTCAAATGCACAATTTTATCAACGCCGTCCCTTTCCCCACTCCCCCACTCTTTAGGGTACTCTGTTTGGGGCACCAAATTTACCAAATTGGCTCTTGTTTTCCGAAACTATCGGTATAACATTGTTTTTAAACGATAAACTTAAGTCGGGGGATAAGGTTTCAAATGCACAATTTTATCAATGTCGTCCCTTTCCCCACTCCCCCACTCTTTAGGGTACTCTTTTTCCTTTTGGGAATTTTATCCCAATGGATTTTCCCCTAAGAGGTTTTATCGAGGCTCGCCTTCTACCGCTGGAGGGTTCCTGTGTGTGGTTTCCGGGGTAGACCCGGATTGCCCCCACATAGGTATATCTATGTTTCCTTGTAAACCTCTACTTGACAAGGACGTTTGTCTAAGCCTTAGGCTTTTTAGGAACAAGCTCTTTGTTTGGTCTGTGATGTACAACGGCTTGATATAAGCCCTTGAGTATGCCCAAGTTTCAGTTGTATTGTGTTTTTCCCCACCCCGGCTCGCTAGCTTGACTAGTTGGTTGTATCCCTCAGCTGTACCCGAGTTATAACTGTACTTTTATTTATTTTATTTGATTTATTTAAAAAATAATAATTCGCATTCATATTATTATCCCTATTATGGTATTCCCCTTAAAACGGGAAATAGAGAGAAAAAAAAGAATATCCTTGCTTGATAGTCTGCATCGTCAAATATTAAATATTAGTATATTTTTTTATATAAAGCATGGGTAAGATGATTCGCAAATTAAAAAAAATATTACAAAATAATCTATTTAGATAATTATACGATTATTTTCCTTCATGATGATTGAAATAACAATATACTAAGAATGAATTGATTCACCAGCTGATCCAAATGAGAGCAAAGGGGTACATGCGTAAAGAAGTGCCCCAAATAAATTTCTACTTAGTACTCCCTCCATTCCATCTTAATAGGGGCGTTTCATTTTCTACACTTAATTTAGAAAAATTATAAGTGCTCCCTCTGTTCCAGGATAAGCGAAACACTTCTTTTGGCATGAAATTTAGGGAATTGATATTTAAAGAGTTAAAGTGAAGAGAGTAAAGTATAAGAGAGAGAAAAGTAGATGAGTGAAGAGAGAATAAAGTAGATGCAGAATAAAATAAGAGAGAAAATTTATTGCTAAAAGGGAAATGATTCACTTATGGTGGGACATCCCAAAAAGGAAAATGATTCGCTTATTTTCGGACAAAGAAAGTAGTTAAGGTGAAGAAAAAGTAAAATAAGAAAGAGAATAATTAAAAATATTCGTCTTACTATTTTATGGTTGCAATTATTTAACCGTGTTGCTCATCGAATTTAAAAGATGTCAACGAGATTAAATATTAAAACTAGAATTTTTTGTTGTAGCATCTTCACCAACTGCATTTAATAAAGAGAATACATTCATTTTTTTTTTCCTTTTATGGTATTACTCTAAAAACGGAAAATAGAGACAGAGAAGAGTATCTTACTTGACTTATTTCACACATATAATTATGTATAATGTTATTAAATATTAGTATTCATTTATAAAGAAGGAGTAAGATTAATAATAAATTAAATAAATTTGTAAAAGAATCTATAAAGATAATTATATGATTAATTTCTTTCATGATGATTCAAATAATAATGTACTAAAAACGCAATTGTTTCATAAATTAAAATAAATCCTAAACATGAATTTTATATTTAAATGATTCACCATTTTTTTATTCACCAAGAATCAACAATGACTTGCGCTTTCTCTATGTTAAGATCTTCTTGATAGTCAACCACAAATTATATGACATGTTAAAACATAAAAATGTATATCCTACACACAAGAATCACAAAATCTAAGTTGACACCGAAGTAAATATAAGTTGAAAATGAGGCATGGGTAGGTCCCACAAAAGAGATAATTTATGAGGAAAAGATCCATAAAAGATACTCCATCCGTCCCATATAAAAAAAACTCAATTTCTTTTTTCCATTCGTTCTATAGAAATAGTCTATAACCATTTATGAAAAAAATTTATCTTTTTTTACTTTATCATTTCTGTACCCCAAAGTCAACTACATTATTTCAACTATTTTTTCTTATTCTCTCATATTTTACCAATTAAGTATTAAAATCGGTGTCATCCCAAAATCCCAAAATCGAAGATGCAAATGCCTTGTATATATTCCCATGCATCACTCCCCACCAAACGCATTTACACTCGCATCGCATATATATATGCACAGTGCACTCACTTCCTCACTCAGCTCGCTCACTCACTCACTTCTTCTCTCTCCCAAATGGCAACAACAAGAGATCCCAGTGGCTCTTCCGGGTGGGCCGCAACCCCCTCTGGTGCCGAGGATGCTGTATCTGAAGATGAGAATGAGCATCACCCCCTTGAACTGGCGCCGCCGCATATTAATCTTAAAACCGATTCGGACTTCCGGCTGTTGTCTCCAAAGCAGCGGCTACGGTGGACCCCGGAGATGCACGAAAAGTTCATTAAGGCCATCGCCGAACTCGGTGGCCGATATAGTAATTTTACTATTTTACCTTTTTTCACGGAATTTTATTTGTTTTGATAAGCACTGTATATTCTAAAGTTGGAGGTAGAAAAAATTTTCCTATTTTTAAATGCGATGAAAAATGTTTTTGCAAAAATCGTCCCAATGAATACCAAAAATTCGATGGCGATACCTATGGTTGTCATGCTCGCTATTAAGATTAGCTCACTTTTAGATAATGTTAATTTAATTTGAAACGCTAATGTTTTTTGTTTACATAATTTGGTTTTTGATTAATTGTATGGTTGCAGAGGCAACGCCTAAATCAATTTCAAAATTGATGGGCGTAGAAGGAATAACTCTCTTCCATATCAAGAGTCATTTGCAGGTTTTTTATATTTTATATATTTTCTTTTTATTTTATTTTCACTGTATTTTGGTGCGCTTCAAAAATTTATCGAGTACCATTAATTTGAATTATTTCATGATTTTTATTTTCTAAATTGCAACAGAAATTCAGGCTTGGGAAGGCTGGATCAAAGATGAGGAAAAAGGATTTCTTACCGCTCAACTATTGTAAGTTCTTCTTTAAACTTTTAATACTATTATTTGTTATTATAAGGATGTAATGGTGTGTAATAAAACTAAATTGTCTCATTTCATATTTTATATTATGATTTTTACAATTGATATAAAATAAATAGTACTTATAGCATAGCTGATAATATCAAAAGATTCTCATTTATATTATAATATATTGAAAAATAAATGCTGATTAACTGTGCACGTCAAAAGATTCTCATTTTCCATTGAAGATGATTTGTAAATTGTAAAATTGAGTTGTATTGGATAGTATTATTATTTCTTATACATTATTGAGAATTTGAACGACATTTGTTTGTTGGCCATTTTAGACCAAAAAGGAGATGATATATTGCCACCAGTGAACCAGAGAGCCGAGGAATCTTCCGCCCCAAGTGAATTTAACATTAATGGGTAATACATCTTATAGTATTTATTTATTTATTTGTGTTTATTGGAGTTGCAAATGGAGAATTGAAGCTACAACTGACACAATGACAGAAGAATATGAATTTAGATTTGTAACTGAATTTTATTTTAAGCATTTTAATTACATAGCATAAAAAAGTACCTACTTATTGCATAATTACTTCTCACCACTAATCGAATCATACAGATGAATCCAATGTTGTTAGTATCTGCTAGGAATATATTAAAGATTCATAATTTTGGAAAATCTCATAGGAAGATTTTCCGAAATTAACATGTAAATTCCCAAAATAAATCTAAGATCGAACACAAATCGACACACGACTTCAAAATAAAGAGATATTTCCTATTCATGCGCAACACTCTTTACATACCCCAACGATGAATTTGAACTTTAAATCTTGTAATCGGATTCCCTTATTCAAATTTTGATTATTGCATGAACAATAAACTATCAAAACCCCAAATTTAGGAAATAAAATATTACGCATGGATATAAAACAGTGTATTCGAAAATCACAGTGTAGGTAGCAAAGATTTTGCAGTTTAATACTGATACTGTGTGATCTTATTCTCATTCCCTCATTTTTAGAATACTGTGTGGAGTAGCTTTCTTCTTTAAGAAATACACTGAAGGATATTTTCTAACTACAAGTTTATGATTAGTCTATAATGTTATAATTCCCCTGATTCATGAATGCAGAAGCAATATAGCTGGAGCTGAGGCGTATGGCAATATCCATCTACTAGTTGAGGTATATGTAGAATTTGAAATAATTATTTTATTCTATAGAGATGTACTTTCTTATATGTTTTAATTTTTTTAGAAATATTAAAATTGGTTTAGAAAATGTCAAATTATTTCTTCGTTTGATTGTGCAACCAATAAAGCGTTTGATTTTTATAGAGAGGTATATGTAGAAACGATGTCGAATTATACTACCTCCTTCCATAAAAAATAAACAAAGTTATAAATGGCACGGGTTTTAATGCATTATTGGTAAAGTTAGAGAGAAGAGGGAAAATGTGGTGGAAGTAGTGTTAGTGGATGTGGAATCCACATTTAGAATGATATGTGAGGTTAGTATTGACTTAAAACTTTCGATTTTTAGAATTAGTCTAATTTTGATGGACGGCCCAATATAGTAAAAAAACTTGTTATTTTTGTGGACGGAGGTAGTACGAAACATTTGATATTAATTAATATAAAAATAATATGACGATAGTTCGGTGCTTACAATATGGCATCGTTTATGTAGATGTTCAGAATGTCACGTAAGTAAGTCAACAAACAATGTCAACACCAAAATCTTGATTCGGTGCAAAATTATTACAAATCAATATTCGGATTTTAATGTTACTTGCGTGACATTTTGTTGATGTTCAGAATGTCACGTAAGTAAATCGAAATACCTTGATGGCCTTCATATATCTAACTACTTGTATGGTTGACTGTCAAGAACCCTCAGGCTGCAGCTGAGAAGTTTGAAACGCCAGAGAAAATTTCTGGCCAAAATCTAAAAGAAGCAGCATCTACAGCTGCTGGTGGTTCAAAATCGTCAGAGGCAGTGAAACCTACTCTGTTGTCGTTGTTCTCGACATGCAAATGGCCGGAATATCTCCATGCGAGAAGCCAGAATATTTCCCTGGGCTCAGACAATGCGCCCAATCTCCACCTCTCCGCCCCACAGTATCATCATCCTTAATGATTTAATCCTACTTTTATTGTGGTCATGAACTTATGGGATTAAACTCAAAATAACAAAGCGTTATATTGTCCTCATATGGCAAGATTTTGATAAAGCGTTCTTGTAATTCATAGGTTTTTTTTTGCGTATATCTGTTTAATTGTGCTCTTATATACTCACTACATCCCAATGTAGTTGAGTCGTAGCATTATTATTTCATACATAATTGGAAAAATGAACGAATTTTTTGTTTTTTGGACACTTCATACCCGAAAAAAATGATATATTGCCACCAAGGGGTGCGTTATATTGCTAACTTTTTAAGTTGATAACACCGCTAACTTATCAACGCAGTTTATTGAAAATGTCAAAATAATGACATTAAAGTATCAACACATAATGTCAACACAATATATTGAAATGTCAACAAAATTATGTGTTGACATATTAATGTCATCGCGTTGACATTTTTAATACACTATGTTGATGAGTTAGCAGAGTTAACAACTTAAGAAAGTTATCAATTGATCACGCCCCTTTCCACCAAAGTATCAAAGAGCTCAGGGATCTTTCACATGATTTAACATCTATGGGTAATAAATCTTATTTATTTATTTGTGGGTATTGGAGTTGCAAATTGTAAATTGAGGTTATAACTGACAAAAAAATATGATTTAGATCTGTAACTGTAGTAGAAAAAAGAGTAAAGATAAAATTTGGTCCTAAACATATGGCCAAAATACAAAATGGATCTAAAATATGCATTTTATGAAAATCTACTTCTAAACAAATGAAATCTTCGTTGGAGTGGTAATTTTTTTGACGGTTTTGTTAAATGCTAACGGTCATCGGCCCGATTAGTGATATTTTGATCTAACTAGTACATTAATACATAATTATTTAAAATAAATAAAATAAAAAATTCCAAAATAGAATTTCTCTCTTTTCTTCTCTCCCATCTCTCTCCTCTCCTTCCTTCTTCCTCAAATCGGAAATAACAATGTCTTACTCCTTCCGTCCCATAATAATATGGGCATATGATATAGTACGAGAATTAAGACAAAATTGGTAAAGTAAGAGAGATGAGGTGAAGTTCGTGTGGCAGTATTTTGGGGCGCCGAGGATGTGGGAGTCGAGGTTGATTTGCCAGAGCTTGGCGAAGTAGTCGACGACGATGAGGTCGGAGTCAAGTGGAACTATAACAATTGATATAATAGTAATAAGATAATTGGGCTTGCTTTAAATAGGACAATAACAGGATATACTTGTTATTGTATAATTGTGATTGTTGTTTGTATACTTGCTGTTGACAGGGTATACTTGTTATTGACTTGATATTGTGTATAATTGATATTGATTTATTATGTTTGATTTTAAACCAGAGAAAAGAAAAATATCAAAGCAAACTAGGAGTTATATTGAGATTAGCAGTGTAGACCAATTAAAAAAATTGAAAAAACAAAAGAAAAGTATAGAGGAAATACGAATAAACAGCGAAGATGAAGAGATGCACAATGAAAATAAAGAACATACTCACATAAAGAGGAATGACCTCCTTGTTAGCAGAGTTCACCTTAAGGATAAGGCCACTGTTCGAGGCCTTTGCCCCAATGTCGTTTATGACAAATTTCTCGGTATTATTACTCACTTTTAGTATTTTCTATGATACTATCTTCTTTTTTTCTTGATTTTGTATTTTCATGTCACAGTTTTTAAGAGGCCATTTTACACTGATTTTCTCAAGTTATGCTTTGAACGCTTTGAGGTTCCTCTGTGGTCTTCTGCAAGAGAGTAATTCTGATCTTCATTTATTTATTTCTTTTCCATTCATGTTTAGTTATTTATGAAAAGTATTTTATGATTTTGAATGCATGAATGCTCAAGCATATCATAGAAGGTGTTTTAACCAATATTACTGGTGGGAGTGCAAACAGAAACAAGTTTTTTATTCATTTGGGTAAGTAATGCAGTCACAGACCAACTTTGCATAAAAAAAAATGATTATAACAATTTATTAACTTTCCTTAATTACATGAACATGACCAAATGTATCTCTGTCGTGGGCTACTAGGCTAAAAGTGACACAGGATGCTGCAAAAGGACTAGCATATCTTCATGTTCATGAGGGCATGGAAATTCAGGTATAACTACTTTCTCTCTGTCGAAATTCGCCTCAACGTACCTCAGCATCGTAATTTTATATAAAGAGATGGCTTTTCGTCTAGATTATATTAAGAGATTTCAAGTCTTCAAACATTCTTTTGGATGAGCAGTGGAATGTTAAGCTCTCGAATTTCGGGTTGGCCAAATTAGGCCCTGCTGAAGGATTAAGTCATGTCTCTACTACTGAGGGGAAGATTACCCAGAATATTAAGTCATGTTATTGTACAGGACAGAGGAGCGTCTTTCCTTCACCCCCTCGTAGTTGAGGCCTCACCGCGAGTGGGTCAACAAGAGGTGGGTTCCCCTTTTGGATCCCTCTTGCTCGTCGTATAATGCTGATGTAAGCATCCTTTAAATGATACTTCTGTGAATTCGAATTGGTGATATATGGCCTTGATGATTAATTGTTTGAACCCGTATAAGTTGTGAAATATAAGTACTATTGTAGTCTATCTATTGTATGCTTGGATGTCCTATTTTGCTTTTTTGACAACTATTGCTCAAGTTAGATACATATATGAAGTATCAGAAGTAAATAAGTATCTTAAACCAATGTTTTCTTAGTAATTGAATCAACCAATTGTTTAATATTTCTCAAATGTGAAATCTGAAATTGACTTATCTCTGGATGTTATTGCCTTTTAACACAGCAGTTGTCACCTGAAATGGAAGCAATTATTGAACATGTCTTTAACTCAGGATACCATGTTGAAGCCATGATTGTGGAGATGGTTTTTATGGTGCTTGGTTCCTTGCAATTGTTCTTATAAAAACAGAGGCTTACAACTACTATATGATTGAGTACAAAAATTTGATGATGGCTTATAATTGTTGTTGATATGACTTGTATGTGTAGTTGAAGAATATACATCAATGATCTGAAAGTGTAGTTGACATGGCTTATAATTATTGTTGCATTGGCTTGTACGTGTAGTTGACATGGTTTGAAAGTGTAGTTGACATGACTTATATAATTGTTATTGACATGGCTTGTACGTGTAGTTGACATGACTTATAATTGTTGATGACATGGCTTGTACGTGTAGTTGACATATTATGTACCGTAGTTTACATGGTTTGAAAGTGTAGTTGACATGACTTATAATTGTTGTTGACATGGCTTTGTACGTGTAGTTGACATGGTTTGAAAATGAAGTTGATATGACTTATAATTGTAGTTGACATGGCTTGTACGTGTAGTTGACATATTATGTACCGTAGTTGACATGACTTGTATGTGCAGTTGACACGATATGTACCATAGTTGACATGACTTGTATGTGCAGTTGACACAATATGTACCATAGTTGGCATAATTATATTAGTTGTTGACATGGCTAGTATTTGTAGTTGACATGATTTTTAATTGTAACTAACCTTAAAGAAGAACTTGTTAGATATTTTAGAAAATATTAACAAGTCTACAATCAATTTTCTGTCTTTGGAGTAGGCCACAAACTACAACAAAAAGGACTATGGTGTCTATTTGATGAGACACTTGAAACTTATGTTGGTAAAAATGGCAGTGAATAGATTATTGGCTTCTCTCCACATAGCATAAAGATTTTCCAGGTACTCCGTGGAAGGTATTGCTACAACTTGATAGCATCAAGTTACAACAACCAAAGGTTGCCAATGTTACAACTAGCTGATGCATGGATTGAAGAAATCAAGGACAGATTGTTTGACCTAAAAAACAAGTACAACAATTGGTTTACTCGTAGAAACAAGAAGTGAAACAAATTGTGGATTTAATGTTTGATGTTAACTTTTTTTTGGATGGATTTCAAAACAACTACGATTATGGTTTCTGACTTTTGAACTTATCAGAATGTGGATTTGGTCTTAATTTTATTATTTGAAACAAGTTCTTGTATCATGATCATACAATGCATGTTAATGGCATGCATATCAAATATCAACAACTTATAGCAAAAATGTCAACAGCGTGTATATCAAATGTCAATAGTTTATCATCCACTTGTATATAATGTCAACAACTCAAAAACAATTCTTGTAATTAAAAAATAACAACTATTTTATCTTAATTTTTTTTATTTGACAGAAATTCTGGCATCATGATCATACAATACAAGTCAATAGCATGCATATCAAAATGTCAAAACTTATAGCAAAACGTCAACAGCTTGTCAATACATGTCAATAGAGAGCAAAATCAAATATCAACAAGTAATAAGAATATGTCAATAACTTGTAGTGTATGTCAACAACTAAAAAAACAACTCTGATTATTAAAAAAAACAATCATGTCTTCTTTTTGCCACAACTTCTGGCATTATGATCAATCACTTTATGACACTTTCCACAACGCCTATGAGGTTTATTTGCTTTTTCAATTCCTCTCTTTATGCTCGACTTAATTCTGCTTTTCTTGTCACTTGCACCTCCATTTGTACTAACCACATCTGGAGCATGTGTAAATATTTCTTCAGGTACAGCAACACCGTATATGTTTATGATTGAATCATTTTTATCAACTGATGACGATCCAGTAGTGTCATCAGTAAAATTTGAGGACCAATACCCGCAAGCAAATTATCCAAAGCAATCAGATGATCTTTGTTCCTAAAAGCACGTTGATATAGACCAAAGTAATGTCCATGACACCTGTTACCAATCTGTAGTTTGTCATCTTTGTTAAAACCTGCAAACATATAACATGTCAATAGCCTATATAAGTTGTATGAACAATAAATATGTAACATGTCAACAGCTTATATAGTTTATGTCAACAACCTATATAAGATATGTCAACAACTTATACAACATATGCCAAAATAAACTAAAATATCTATTGAAAATAGTTCACATACCTTTGTTAGACGCACTTTCATCACTCGTGAGACCATGAACTGCCTTTAGTAATTCACTTCAGCCACCGGTTACCAACATATTTCTATGGAATATTGTTGACATCTTTGTTTCTGAGGACGAAGAATAGGTGGCTGCATAGATAACCACACCTTGCAAATAGTTTACACTCACACTCATATGACTCAGTCTCTATATCATGTGTAACTGTGAAAGTCTTCTTTCTAGCATCAGAAACTTTAAAGACCTTGATGTTCTCCAAAGTGGACATGCTAACCATCCGACAACTCTTATCAACCTCAGAAATTAACTCTTGAACTACTCTAAACATCCTATCCACCAAAAAACTTCTTTAATAAGTTGAAAGTTGAAGTAGGACCAATATTACCTTTGTTGCAATCTTCAACAAACTTGAGATGAATATCATTCATACTGCAATTTCCTTTCATAAATCGCTTATGACCTTTGTCAACCATAGCATGATTGCGTCCCTCAATGAATACCACAATCAGAAAAAAACTTGAAACTGATCCTCGCTCGACACCACACCTTTTTTGGACCACGTCTGCGTTTCTTCTTTGAAGAAACTTCATCATCATCTGACACATACCCTTCCTCAGATACACTTCTATCGACATCCAACGGATCAACTGTATGAAAACCTTGTCTGTTGCAAGCAACATACTGAAAAACAACAACACCACCACTAAACCTATTTCTAAATCTTCGACAATCAAAACAAGCCTCCTGAGCATTCTTTTCGTAAAAAAGAGAATTCCCTCCTCAAGTGAAGAAAATGTTTGACCTCCATATGGCCTCAACTTAGCATTGCAAATTGGAATAACAGATCCTACAACATAATGGGAAAATATGACCACAAGTTGAAACAAATAATGTCAACTAGCATATCTTAACTGACAATATACAGAGTTTCCAAAATCCAGGATCAAAATCTCAACACTACATCTCAAAATATGCAACAACATATCAACTAGCATAATGTCAACTAACATATATTAAATGACAACATATCAACTAGTATAGTGTCAACACAGCAGGATATAAACTAACATCCAAATATGTAAACCAGATATCTTAACTGACAGCATAAAGAATTTCCAAAATCTCAAAACTACATCTCAAAATATGCAGCACCAACATCTCACACACCGTACCATGGACTCTCAAACCTATCCAAAACCCCTTCCTCCACCCACAAATACCACAGCAGGGGCTTTTGACTATTTTATATGTCAACAAAGAGCATAGCTAAATAGAATATTTAACAGGTAACATACACCATGTCAACAGATTTGCATTTATGTCAACAGAATATCAATTCAAATATCAACAGATTAGCATTTATGTAAACAAGAAATGATCATCATAGCAATAGAGAGTATACATGATATCAATAAATACTACATAGAATGTCAACAAATCTGCATATATGTCAATAGAGTATAATTCACCAACAAAGTACAAAAAAAGTCATGTTAATGAAAATCAAACCAAAATACCTTCAACATTCGTCAACGTCGACTCTGAATATGATGAAGAATCCATCCGATAACACCTTAGGCTTTGATTATGAACTGAACTCGAAGCTAAATATGAAAAGGCAAAAAAAAAATAACTGATTAGGAACAAATTTGACTGGGCATCAACAAATAAAGCATAAAAACAGAATTAGAGTCGATAAAATCAACATAAAAACTTCAGATTCAACCAAACTTCGATTACTCGACTTTTTTTCAAATATTTATCAATTTTCAGAATCAACGATGATAAAAATAATAAACAAATGAGATTCTCTAGAAATACATCACAAAAACCTAAAACTGAGAAGAAATAGGAGAGATTTCGATTTGAATCGAGAAAATCGCGTGAATGCTGATATCTCACAGAAATCGCCAAACGCTAAAGAACATTGACGCCAAACGCTGAAGAAAGCAGTCAAAATTACCATTTTGCCATTTCATATTTAATTAATCTGAAAATATTTTCCATGTGCCAAATTCTGGACCGCTCATTTAATAAAAATGAATGGCTAATATTGCATCTTATTTCTCAATTACCCTAAAAAATCTCAATTGATCGTGGACCTATATATGTATGTGTAACATTATTCAAGGAAGGATTCTCTTCTCTATCTCTATTTTCCGTTTTTAGAGTAACATCATAAAAGGGAATAATTATGAGTGTGTATTATTCTCTTTATTAAAAGACCAAAAAATTCTAGTTCTAATCTCTTAATCTCATTGGCATCTTTTAAATTCGATGAGCAATGCGCTTAAATAATTGCGAAAATAAAATATTAAGAAAAATTTTATCAATATTATTCTCCTTTTTTTTATTTTACTTTAACTATAGTATTATTATTTATTTAAAATAGTGCAGAAAATGAAACTTTTCTATTAAAGCGGACCGGAGGGAGTATAAAGTAGAAATTTATTTGGGCACATCGTTTACGCATGTACCCCTTTGCTCTTATTTGGAGCCGATGGTGAGTCAAATGCGTTCTTAGTATCCTGTGATTTGAATCATCATGAAGAAAAATAATCATATAATTATCTAAATAGATTATTTTATAACTTTTATTTAATTTGTGAATCATCTTACCCATGCTTTATAAAAATATATTAGTTGCGCTAGTGTGCTAACTAATTAACAGTAATAACTAATAACTTTTAATTTTGTGTATTAAAATTATCAACAAAAAGATATAATTATATCAATGCAACATGTAAATTTAAATATCAACACAAAGACACAAGTTTATCAACACAAGAAGATTGATAAATTTATGTCTTTATGTTGATATTTTTAACATAACAAATTGATATTAATTATTAATGTAACTTAGTTAGTATTTGATCATACACCTATACTACTCCCTTCGTCCCGCTTTAGCAGTCCCATTGACTTTTCTGTCCTCTTTTTGTAAAAATGATAAAAAAAAATAGTTAAAGTGGAGAAATGGTAAAGTAAGAGAGATAATAATGTAGATAAGACTCTTCTCTATATTATTCTCTCTCTTAATTTACCATTTCTCATCTTTAACTATTTTTTATCATTTTTACAAAAAGAGAGCAGAAAATTCGATGGAACTGCTAAAGCGGGACGGAGGGAGTAATATTTAATAACATTATATATAATTATATGTGTGACTTATCTAATTTGACGATGCAGATATAAGTGAAGTAAGGATACTCTTTTATATCTCTGTTACCTGTTTTCAGAGGAATACTATAATAGGGATAAAGATACGAATGTAGTTCGTGACGATGCTACAACTAAAAACTCTTGTTTTAAACTTTTAATCTGATCATCTTTTAAAATATCTAGATTTTTATGGAGAAAAAATCTAGATATAAAATATTATAGAGAATTCTAGAATATGAAGTGAATCTCTATAAATGAGAGAGTTGTAACATTTTGTATAAGTTGTGAAGTTGAGAAAGTTTGAGAAATTGAGTGTTCCTTTCTTCCCCAAATCAAAACATCTCCTAAAACCATTTCTACATATTCCATCCATTCTCCTCTCAAATATCTCCTCCAACATATATCTTATATTTTCCAACCGTTACTGCAACTATCGGTTCCATATCGGAAGGAGTGACCTTTTTTCCAACTACGATATTTTCCTACTTTTGAAAAGTGTGTTACAAATGAAAATTAGATCTTCTGGTGATATATTTACATAATTTTTGGAGTAATTTGCCTTTCCATTCTTCAGCATTAATATTTGTCTCTCATTTATTATCTATCATAGATTTGGGCTAAATAATTCTGTTGGGCCATTATATTTTGCCTTATTGGGCTATAATAAACCAATGTTGCCCTAAGCCCTGACTTAGTTAGCCCAATCAATTAAGAATTGAATTGATATCGCCGCAAGTTCGTATCAACGCATTGTAATTAACTATTTGATATAATTATAAAAGTAATTTTATCAAATAAAATAATCTTATTTGCAGTAATAATTTAGTGTACTACGTTTCATGTGTTTTAAATATTTTGTTTGCCACAATTACTATTATTTTTATCGGTATTTAGATTTGACCCACTTAGTAGTTTTAAATTAAACTAGAATTAATATAAAATTATTTATATTGTGCTGAGTAGTACTTCCTCCGTCCTTCATTAGAAATCCTATATATGGACGACACGAGTTTTAAAAAATATTTTACTTAACGAATTAATATAAAATTATTTATATTTTGCTTCATTAGAAATCCTTCATTACAACTTAAGACACAAAAGAAAGTGTTCCTAAATGAATGATAGATTAACTTAATCTTTTGCTTGTAATGAAACTTCGATTTGCATCCTCTAATTTTATTTGGTACTCTAAAGTACGTTTTTTGAACCGTTGGTAGTATATTTACAAATACAAATTAGAATCTTTAATTGCATTAAAAAATTTCCTTAATGGTTTTTTTTGTTGTTGAAACCACATTTAAAATGATATGTAAAGTTCGTACTCCCTCCATTCCAAGGAAGATAACCCCTTCCTAGGGTTGCACGAGATTTTATACAGTTTTATAGGTGGAGGAATGAAGTAAGAAAAAGAGAATAAAGTAGAGAAGATAAAGAGATATCTATTTTTAGTAATAGGTCATCTTGAGTAAGACAAACTTAAAAAGAAAGTGAGTCATCTTCGGTGATACGGAGGGAGTATTTGTTTAAAATTTTCCATATTTAGAATTGATTGCTGGACAGTCCAAAATGTATTTTTAATTTATGGACGAAGTAGTATAATATTAGCACCGCTCAGTCAACTAATGGCATACGATGGGGAAGATGAATCTTATTTTAGATCATACTCCTTTCGTCTATAAATAGGAGTCTCATTTCTTTCCGACACGAGTTTTAAGAAATGTTAAGAAAAGTGATTAAAAGAAAGTTAGTGGAATATGGACCCCACTTGTATATACTAGTTTCAAATAATATGTGAATGGAATGAGTTGGTGGAATATGGAACCTTTTATTATTTATAGAAATAATGAATCGAGACTCTTATTCGCGGATGGACCAAAATGGCAAAACGAGACTCCTAATCATAGACGGGGAATTACAATTGAAACAAAAATCTTTTTACCAGTGATTTTATTTAAGATTATAAAGGTCTAACACTTGCACATTTTGCTAAAGTACTCCCCATCTTTGAATAAATATCTCACTTTGACTCGACACATATTTAAAGAATATAAAGCAAACTAAATATAAAATGTTAATGGAGTAATTTTTAAAGATTAATATTTTAATAAAATCTAAATGTAATTAGTTAGTCAACGTGTTATCTGTTTATTAAAAATAGTAAAAAATAAATAAGATATTTAATACATCCTCTATCTCACTCTCAGTTGAACATTTCATTTTCGACATGGGATTTTATGCATTTTTGTTTTGTGAATTAAGTAAAGAGAGAATAAAAAGAATAAAATAGGAATAATAATATTTTCATTTTATGAAATGTGTTAACTAGAGTGTGACATCCAATATAGGAAAAATGTGTCAATTAAAGAGAAGCGGCAAATATAAAAAATATGTTAATTAGAGTGGGAATAGTGGAGTAATAGTTAAGCAAATCATAATAGTAGCCATATGAAATACTCCCTCCGTCCCAGATTTGTAGTAACATTTTGCCACAAAAGTTCGTCCCATATTTGGAGTAAGATTTAGAATTTACCATATTTGCACATAAAATTTTACCTCATTATTCACTAAAATTACACCCAAATGTCATTATCTATATTAAAATAAATCAAAACAAAAATAAAAAATCAAAAAGTCAAAGAGGACTCACCTTCAACCAACTCACTTCATTTATTACACACTCATCTCACTTGATTTATTACACACTCTATCATCTCACTCCACGATCTCATTTCATTTATTACACACTCCACCTCTCACTTCATTAATTACACACTCCATCAATTCCTTAAAACCCGTGCCATAACTAAATGTTACTACAAATGTGGGACGGAGGGAGTATTTAATAGCAGACACAGTAAGTATATTTTTTTAACTATTTTTTATAGAGTAAGGTTAATTCAGTTTTGAGGATTAAAAGGTAAAATGAAACAATGAATATTTCTCTTTTCTATGTAAAATAAATTAAAGGAATTTGGTTTCATTCCCACTGAGGCTCCCTTCCCCAATTTTTTTTTTTTAAAAATACATAATAAAAATAAATAAATAAGCACATACCAGCATTAGTATATTAAGTCATACATTAAAACAATCCCATTGAAAAATCTCAAGAATATTTTTAACATTAATACTTTATCCCTGGAAATATCTGAATAGGGGACTCAATAACTCATTGCTTCCTTCAAAATTCTCCAGAACAATACTAACATACGGTTTTCCCTGGTAATAATTAAGAAAATTGTTTTCTTAAAACCTTTAATTTTTTTTAAGCACAAAACTAGAAAACTGATTCAAAATGTTAAAAAAAATGTTGGCGAGTTCAAAAAAAGATTGCAATCGGCACTGGAAAAATAGATAGCAAGTACACATGCATAATAAAGGAAATTAAGGTTTTACATACTATTTGGAAAACTAAGAATTAGAGAAATTAAAACTAGATATAACTTCTCTATCTGTACATGAGTAAACCATCCCAATATATTTGTATACCTTTTGCATATCGGAGAAGACTGAAGACTGATGAACTCCTTCATTTGGTAGACCATCTCTATCTTTTTGAATCATCAAGAAACATAAAGAGAGAGAGAGATGGTTGGTTTGGTTTTGTTTTGTTGAAACTTCAAGGGGAAGAGAGGTGGAGTATATCTTGCATAACCTGAACCTGTGCTTGAAGGCATGTTATGTAATGAGCAGTTTCACTCAACAAACTGCAATAATCCATTCCTTTTCCACCGGGCACCAATCCTCGTAGGTTTTGTCTAGGGTTTGTCGTCGTCCTGGCAATCAATCCACGCTTCCTGCTGAGTCTACAACGCCTCTTCTTGATCCTCCTAAGCACGGCCCGGCTCCATGCCCTCTCTGTCCCCACTGCAGCCGCCAAGGACACGCGCGCCGCTGCTCTCGTCGCCCGGTATTTTTTGTACCTATCTTTCATGCCTCTTCTCTTGTTCAGTCTCTTCATGGCTTGAAGAAACTTTACTGCAAACCTAGTCTTGATGGTGCTGGAATTAAGAGGCTGAATATTCATGGTCATGGAGATTGGAGAAGATAGATTGGATTGGATTGAATTGAATTGAAGAATAATATTTAGGGTTTTTTTCTGATAATTTCTTGCAGATAAAGATTTGGTTCTGACACAAAAGGGACCTTCTTGTTCGAACGACAAAACAGGAGTTTCAGTCCCAGCCTTCTGACACAAGATCTACTTGTTGCAGTTGGAGTTGTAAGAGAGAGAGAGAGAGAAAAGAGAATGAGGAAAAGGAGAATATTAAAAAAGAGAGGATTGAAAATGGGAGGTGAGTAGGAGACGTGAGAATCAATCTTCAATTTTATTTTAGTTTATTAAAATTTGTAATCCCTTTGTCTGTGAATTATTGTCCATTTTTATCATTTTGGTCCGTCTGCAAAATATTGATCACTTTATTTTTTTTTCAATTTTGGTAACTAAGTCCATTTTTCATTAATTCATTACACTCACATTCTATTGTAAAATTAATGAATATATAAATGTGGAATCTGTATTCCACTATCATTTTTCACGAACATTTCCTCCCCTCTTTTAAAATCCGCACTAAGTTAAATATGGACAACATTTCATGGATTGGAGAAGTAGTATTATAATTCAGGGAGGTGAAAGAAGAGTAGTGTGGGGTAGGATAAGGGCCAACCACCATATGCTCGCACATGTTGCCATTACCTCCGATTCAATGGTGGGCCATTTTCATCGTCTTTTGGCTCCATTATTGCAATATACTTATATATATATATATATATTCTTCTCCTCGGGACCAAATTAAACTCCTTTTCACTTCTTAATTTCAAACCAACTTAATCCATAGATTTTGATTAATAAATAATCACCATTAATTTCCAAACCAAACTATAACTATCTTGTCTTTTTATTTGGTATATTGGTTTTTAAAACAAAAATTTTTAGCCAAATTCTTGTATATCCCACAAACTTTAATAGTGATCTATAATCAGGACTGACAAATTATGTACATTGGGTTCTTATTGGGATCAACTCGATATCGAATCAACCCAGTAAGAAGGTCTCAACCAAACCCGTCCAAAATCATCAAATCTTATTGGGTCGACTTGATAAGGAACCAAGCCCAATAAGGCATGCCCCAATCTCATTAACTGTGCCCCTGTTCGTGTCGAGTTTTCGTATCATATCAAATATTTTAAGCTATATTGATAATAATACGATACAATTCGAGTTGACACGACACGATAACGACCTAAACCTGATATTCCACAGTAAAAACAAGATATAACACGCTTAAAACTTTCTTAGATTTAAATCTAAATAGTAAAACAAAATTATAATATTTTTAAAATAAAAATATAATAAAACTATTTCTTAATGATATTTCCAAACCCAACCCGAAAATCCATTAACTTCGTGCGTGTTCGCATCGGTTTTTTGTGTCATGTCGAAATTTTCAGCCCTATTTAAAATATCACAAACTTTACATTATGTATGTTATTTTCCAACCTACTTAAATAAGATATTATCAGCGAAAAGTTATTCTATATTGCCAACCGTGAAACGTTTGTTATATTTTAGACCACTTTTAATGTTCGTGACAAATAGGATAAAAACCTACGTAGAAAGTTATGTTCATTTAATTGTACCAACTAGAGTATAAAAAGTCATGTACACCAGTCGATTATAGTAACTGACCCACCATGAAAAATAAGACACAAAATGTAAAATTTGTGATATAATCACTTTTAAAGTTCATTAAAATACTAGAATTGAATACCAATATCCCTTTTTATTATTTACATTACTTTATATCGATGCATAAAATAATTTATTCTGATTCAATGATAATGCATTTTAATCCAAAATAACAATAATGTATATTAACATAATGTTCCGTTTATAGACATCATATTAAAGTTAATTTTTACCACAACCTAACCCTTAGTTGTGTGAATATATAAATATATGTTCTCCATGTGTGTTGTGTTGTATATTATGATCCATTTTGCACTTCATCCCTTTTTGGCGTTAAGCAATAAAATTCAGTTGAGTAGTTACACAGTGGTGGCGGCGGCCGACTTAATGGTTTGGCTAGGCTGTGTTTGAAGTTAATGAATTAATCAATCACGATATATGTAATGTATCGGTAATATCATTATTAATATAATTAGTTGAGATCTAACATTTATTTGTAAGAAGTTTTAAATGGCTGCTAGTATGGTTGCCTAATATTCAGATGGTTGGGAAATTTTGTTTTTAACTACCAAAGTAAAACTAAATTAAAGTGCAATAATTGTTGTGGTTAGTTGATGTTGATAAGGGTTATTTTCTTATACAGCACATTAACAAACTCGATTATTTAGGGACTTTGTTGAAATCTCATCATTAATCTTGACTTTAATTAGGTCTTAGTTTGAAATAGTTATTTGTTTTAACAAGTTACACAAATATTTGCAAAATACAATACTGTCATTGCGTCGATAATAACATTTAATTTGGTCGATCATAATCTCAATTAGACATGTAATTGACCAATTAGAGATCATGATATAGTACAAATAAAATTGTGATAATCAAGTAGTACTCTTTGGACCCAAAAGATAGACTTATATATATACCGTATATTTTACGTCGCATGGAGGTAGACCACTAATGTCCCTGGTGCACTTCTTGTATTAATGACTTCAGACTTCAGCATGAACTAATAGTCATATATATAAAATTTGGGAATACTAAAACCACTCGATTTTAAGTTTTCACCTTAAAGAAAACCAAGTAATTAAGCCTGTTATTAGCTATATGTTGTTTTAAAATTTGGCAGAGATAAATAATGTAGTATAACCTAATTTTAGGAATGGAGATGATATAGTAATATAGTTGTAGTCGTGTGATCGAGTACTAATTAATTTACAATAATAATTAATATTCCCTCCGTCCCGCTTTAGCAGTCCCATTGACTTTTCTGCACTCGTTTTGTAATAATGATAATAAATAGTTAAAGTAGAGAAATAATAAAGTAAAAAAGGGAATAATATAGCGAAAAGTCTTATCTACATTATTCTCTTTTTTACTTTATTATTTCTCCACTTTAACTATTTATTATCATTTTTACAAAACGAGTGCAGAAAAGTCAATGGGACTGCTAAAGCGGGACGGAGGGAGTAACTAATATCAATTTTGTATGTTAAAAATATCAACACAAAGACATAAATTTATCAATATTCTTGTGTTGATAAACTTATGTCTTTGTGTTGATATTTAAATTTACATGTTGTATTGATATAACTATGTCTTTGTGTTGATAATTTTAATACACAGAATTGAAAGTTATTAGTTATTGCTGTAAATTAGTTAGCACACTAACACAACCCGTTAATTATATACTTTATTGAAACTATATAATAGTTGCAAACGTGTCAAGCTATCTGAGTTCTAGTTTTATCTCAACTCAATAAGAATATCATTCCATTCCATTTGTAAATCTGGTTAACTAAATAAGAGCATCTCCAACCAACTACACTAAACAAAAACCATTTTAATGTAAATGTCGCATCAAATATGATTTTACTCCAACCATTTAAACTAAATTCAAACTTAAAATAATATTCTCTATATTATGCCTTTTTACTCACAAAATTTAAAAAAGTTTTAGTTTGATTTAGTATAAACTTAAAAATAAGTATTGTACTATTTTTTACTCAAAAATAAAAAATATGATTGTTTTTGGAGTACCATTATGGAAATTATCTTTTCAATTTAGATTTTAGTGTATCATTGGAGATGGTCTAAGTAAATTTGGAACTCATCCAATCAAATTTATAAGCTCATGAGCAAATTATGTTTATAGTTTGCCTTAGTAATACTATAAATTTAAGTAAAATGTTATATTTTAAAGAATATATTTAACTACAAATTTAAAAGGCACGTTTAGGCTTGATTAGATCGAATAAGCTCATCAACCTCTGAAAAATAGGTAGTAATATTGAATAGTTAGATAAAACTCGAACTCGATTTTGATAAAGAATAAAATTTGAGCTTAATCAACACTATTCATCATGGCTCGACTAGTTGCAATATCAAAATCAGTGGACAGCTACCTATGGCTTATCGTAATCGTGGATGCTAAATCGAAGTTATACTTTTCTTATCCTTGATCATCATTTCTTGAATCTGATTCCCAAATTGCATGATCATATTTCATAAGGTTGTAGCAACACATCTGATCGATAGAACTGTATTTTAAGAAAAATATTACACTCTTCAATGGATAGAAATACTAAGAAAAATATTACACTCTTTAATGAGACAGAAGGAGTATTTCTTAAAATTTAAATCCATTTGATTCATTATGTTTACGGAACATATTTAATAAAGTTTCTAGTGTACACAAATATATTTATGAGCCTAATTTTTTTTTTGTTGAAAAATATATTTTTATTAAAGGGGTGCAACACGGGGACTTCTCAGAGGGTCATCTATCCCAGTACTACTCTTGCAAAAATATTATATTTATGAGCCTAAATTGTTATGACCTCCATTGCTGATATGTACCAATTTGTGTCATCAAATGTCTCGTGGTATAATTGGTTACCATCGGCCTTAACACTTAAAATAGCCCATATAGAATTTACTGGCAAGCTTCAGAAGTGTGAGTCAAAAAATGATAAATTGTCGATAAGGAGGAAGTTTGAGGTAAATTGAGAAGGTAAATTGATAGTTATTTCTCTTTATCTCTCAATTTACCTTTTTCCATGGAGACGCTATCAACTAGAGGTTTTTTGTTGTCTTCGTACCAACTCTAAGTTATCTTTTAACTCCTTAACCACTTCATCACGATAATATAGCATCATGTCAACTTCTGGTACAAAAAGATGACTCTATCTCATAAGGCACAACTGTGGAAGGAGCGTGTACCGGTTCAAATGGTTTCATTCTCATAGCTCGGTGATAAGTTGTACTTTATCCATCCCCCAAAAATTTGTCCTTTTTTTGTAATTTTATTTTATCTCACAAAATTAGTCTGCTTCTATATATGAAAATCTTTTCACAACACATTACATTGATATTGACGTAGGCTCCACTATCCATTAACAATGCTTTAAAATACATTATCTCTCTCTCAATATTATTTTACCAATTTCGCATTGAAACTTGTGTCGTTTCCAAAGTCACTATTTGTGCCCTTGCCAACTAATTCTCTCATGACACAGATCGATCTACAATAAAGCACTGAAGTTATTTCTCAAAACTTGATCTATATTTGGAGAAATATTCTTGCCAAAACAGGCTCATGAGTCATGAACACTTTATCTCGATCAGAAATGATCAACTAGGGGACACTATATTTCAGATGAATGCGACTGCCACAACTCTCCTAGTAAAATTATGGGAGAGGGTTATGAAATGTGTGTATTTTGATAATAGGTCGACAACCACCATCACTACATCTTTTCCAGCCTATTGCGATACTCCCTCAACAAAATCTCCATTGAGATATCCAAAATAATAAGTGGTAACTTTAAATCCTAAATTTACTCCAAAAATTGTACATAGTATAAAAATAAAATGCTGATCGTTGACTTGGTACCTGATACTAAAAAATATCTAACCCCTTGATGATAATATTTAGTACATGATCTTTCGACGAATTCCCGAATTATAATTGAGGAAGAAAATTGACTCAATTCATGCTTAGTAATTTCGTCCGAATAAATAAAAAAGCAATTTATGGCTTGAAGTTTTATTTATTTATTTATGCCTCGTCATTTACCTTTATAAAATTTTACAAATTTAATCAATCATGGCCTGAATCTTGGTCGAGTATCCACAAAAATATGGTCGCTATTGTTGATTTGAAATAGGTTGAACTAAAATGCTTTTGAGTTGTGGATAATGAGAAATGAGATGCTAGTTATTTCAGTTTACACTAGAAAGTTACTTTTTGCCAAAAATAAAAACGACTCAATTATCTTGGAAGTTTCTAAAATTAAAAAATGACTCAATTAACATGGATCGAAGGGAGTATACTATGATTCACGATTGAATATTAGTATTATTTGCTACATGCCAACAAGCAAAGACCACGCAATAAATCTGGCATCAAAAGGTTGTACAAGGAGCACTCTTGTATACCAATCCAAATACACGTTTTTTTTGGCTATACACATACATACATGAGCTGTTTTCTGCTTCAGTAAAAAAACTGCATTCAAATCGCTCAATATTCTTCTCTACACCCTTCAAAAACACTAACCATTTCCAAAATTTCCAATCAAAAATCAATACAATATACTATTTGCTTGGTTTCTTACCCGATGTCAAGGCGACATCAGTTACTGCTGCTGTCATCTGTTGATGATTCAGAGGCTGTGTCGTCGACTGTCGAGTTTGAGCTCGAGTCGACAAGGCTTCCTGTCTCAGTGTCTGAACCTCCACAAGCTCGGTCTTCAACAGGTTGTTGTTTCAAGGTCCAATACATAATACTTGCTGTCAATGTCAGCATCATCTTTTGATTCACCTAATTTATTCAGATAAATTAATATGTAAGAATAAGGAAATGTAGAAAACGTGAATTGTGCTCGTGTAGGAGAAACAAGAAATACCTCAATTATGTCTTCAGGGAGCAAAAATATGGAACATCCAAGTTTCCTTGCAATGCTAATGATGTAGGTTGCATTCATTTTCTTCTCCTCCTCTGTAACATTCAAAGATACAACCCCTAAGATTCAGTTGCATGCTAGAGAAAATGATGACAGAAGGAAAAGGACAAAAAGATATTGTTGCGTGATATTCTCCAATACCAGGAAATTAAAACGAGCATAGTATACGCACTTTGTTAGAACTTTGTTACACATCCTGTCTTGTTAGGTTAGGTATACATAAATTGCCAATAATTCAATGCTTTACCAAAATGTTATGCAAAGTTTCACACCATAATCATGAAATACTAGACGGAAAGAAAAACTACCTACAAGTTCAGTTAGAAGTGAACTTACCACTTGATCCTTTTGTGACAAGACTCCAATTGACCGATCTTGGGTGCACAGCACTAAGAAGCTCAAGGAAGAAAATTCCATCAGACAACCTCTTATCCTGCAGTTGGATATTGTAGATACTTTCAGGAATCACAAAAAAATATCAGGTGCTAAAATTGACCAGTGTGCTTGCATGGATAAGTTAAGCTAAAGCTGGTATGCAGGTGCTGCTAAAGTACTTTATTAGCTTAGTGGCATCAAAAGAATTATCTTTGTAAACTCACTGTTATTATTAAATGAAGAATAGAATATTTAGTATCAAGCTTGCCCAGCATTGGATTAATAAGATTACAATTAAAGCAAGTACTATACTGTGTAAAGTTTTGAATGTTACAACGGCATCAGGCTTCAGCAAAGCTTAAGAATAACAAGTTCTAATGCAGGTAGCCAACAGATGTACCCTGGGGGGAGGGATAAAGAATTATTTCAAGACATGAATAGAAAGATGCTCGTTATACTATAGTTATGGCAATAAAATTGGAGCATCACCTAAAAAAACATGAGCAATGGTTCTAAGTAATACTAGTGTGAACATGGGAATTAACAAAAGATTAATACCTTGAAACTGTCCATACAGGTTTGGCTCCCTGCGTTTCTGACCTTGCTGTTAGCCCACTCCAAAATGTCAGCATCAGTAATTTCCTTCCCGTGAGAATGGGATCTTAGATGTTTCAATAGTTGAAGCATGTTACATCGCATCAATTGCCATAGATAGGCTGAAGAGTAAAGTTAAAACACATAAGTTAACATGAAATATTTACATGACAATAATAGGAGTTATAATGAGCTCAATAGCCTATAGCCCCCTCATTAAGAATATACCTAGTATCAATTTCTTGTTTCCTTGAACAATATCGTTTCCAGCAACGTTAACAAGGGAAAACTTCAACTGCTTCCCAATTTTGACAACTTGGTTGCAATTTTCTACTTTCCTGAATGGCATTTTGATTGGTGGCTTAGAAGCAATTTTCCAATTAACAATCCCTGGAGACACCTTGTCAAGTGTCTCTAAGAGTATCCATCTGCACACAACAGAATGATAGCATTCTTTAATACATTTACGCTAAAAAAATCTTCTGTTTAAAAGAACCAATTGTAGATTTAACTACACATATAAATCTAGTGAAAAAAAAGGCACAAGATTGTAATAAAAAACATAATAAATTTTTACAGTGTGTACATCTTAATTAGAAACCATGAAGCAGAAATGGAAGCTGGATTTGACTTGTTAGTAGCAACACTTACCCATTTCTGAGATCTTCAAAGACATTATCGATGTAAGAGGAATTTCCCAGACTATTTAGCCAAAAACGAAATACTCTCTCTTCTCTGGAGATTTGTGCATCATCAGGTTGAGTTTCAAGAAATGAAATATGTTTTGTTTGGGTTGACAGTCCATTCCTTCATATGAAATTAAAAATAACTGTAAGCAATATCGTAATAAAATAAGGAAAATAATATGTGTGAGTATGTGTGTGAGTGTGTGTGAGTCTGTGTGTGTGTGTGTGTGTGTGTGTGTGTGTGTGTGTGTGTGAGAGAGAGAGAGAGAGAGAGAGAGAATGTATGTGTATCAGGAAAAGCATTACGCATGGGAGAATTACATGAGAAACAACAAAACATTAATTAAAAAAGAAAAAGAAAAACTCTGAGTAGATCACATTTTCAACATTATGTGTCACTTGGCATATATGTATTACCAAAATCGGCAAAAGCTAATTTTCATTATAATATACAAAAATTTGATACTCGTAAGTAGTAATCATGCTTGAAGCGGACACTATAGCATATTTCTGAAAGTTAGAGATTTCAAGGTCAAGGGACAAGCATAAAAAAACAGAGGGAATAAGTTATTCAAAAGATGCAATGTAAGTGAAAGTCTTATTAGTATTTGCAGTTGGCTATAACTCAATTTATTTCAGAGCATGAAGTGATATGACAGATAACAGAGCCTAAATTGATATTAGTATAAACAGAAGAAGTTATACTATCTAACTCGTGGCTGCAAAGCATTTTTTCATCCAACATATTTTGGTGCATAACTGCATACATAATTCATAGGAACATTTACTTGTCAAAGTTAAATTTTTCCAGTGCCCCTCACCTATGCTGGAAGATGTGTGCTACAAATGCAAGATTAAGATTCGGAGAACCGTCCACAATATCTTTAGCTGTTAAGTATCTCTTGCAACCCATCTTATCGGCATGCTCAAGAACTAACTTTGCTCGTTCCAGAGGATCTTTAACTTTCAATGTGGAAGGATTGATGTGTTCTGGAGCCAGAACATTCAACAGATGAGCATAAGCCTCTGCATCCTACATAAATCATGACAGAATTCATGCCTTAAACATACCATTAAAAATTATAGCATACTTGAGATAGAACAGGAAAAAACCCACTGCTATACATATACTGAATTTTCTTTCAGGATAGAGAAGTTTATAAACATCAGTGAGATACTTCGAAGTAATTCTTAAATAATTTTATATTTATTCAAGCTTCAATTAATAAAAAATGCATCGAGTTATGGCAGCACCTGAAAACACCATTACATGCTCCCAGTTAGGATTGAAAAAGATAACTAAGTAAACTCATATATATATGTTATATCTGTAAAAGAACTGTATAAATACCCTAAGCAGCTATGGGAAGGTTGCCAGGAAGGAATATATTGCAATATGATAGAACAACAAAAGCTGAAAATTGAAGTATTTTTACACATCTGACATCTGCATTTACCTTCACGTCAGATGAGAAATTTGTAACTGTTTTTGAGTATCCTCCCTTTTTTAACTGAAAATTCATCCACCTGAGCAGGATCTTCTCTGGTGGTAAGCTCATCAACTCCTCCACATCCTACATTATCAAGTAATATCATAAACGTGCACATATGGGAAAAATCCATATTTTTGTTGAAACTTGAAAGCACAAGTGAGTACCTTGCTGTCGCCAACAAGCTCCACTAACTGTGGTGTATTCTTTAAATTGAGATCTGCCAGCAGTTGTATCTAGAACAACACATGAACTTGGATGTCAAGTTCCAGCAAGGGGCAAATAGTGGAAGGATTTTATAACTTTCGGTCTAACATTTGAAAGATCTAACTCCAAGCTGTTCAGTTTCTAGCATTGGAATATCATATCTTATACTATTATTGTTAAGCATGCAAGTATCCTCACCTTGATAATCTGAGATATGACCCCAAGAACAAGGTGCCTCTGCAAATCAGACACAAAGCAAGTTAAATATAAGCCTGTAATTCATGCCGTGGAGAAATTCATTATTGAAAACCACAACCGTAATCTTTAAATGATATCATTGTCCTATAACGTGAGCATACCCTTCCTTCAATAAAGTCTTGAGTTCCTATATTGACAACAGTACATCCAATTGCCTTGGCAGAGTTAAGGCATAAGGTATGATTCTCATTCCTCTCCCATGGGTTGAGCACCCTCTTTGTATTAATAGCCCGCTCGTCAATTGTTCCAGGCACAGCAACATTTATAAGCTTGCTGCATCAAGAGGCATTTTTCTGTTATTAAGTATTCAGAGCAACACTCAACATATAAAAGATGATAAAGACAAAATATAGTATCATCACCATATAAGAACTCCATCCTTGGCGATCTCAAAGAGATCGTTTGTTGCTGTATCTAAAGGAAGGTACTTTTTCAAGAATTCATCTTCTGCTAGATAGTTATTGATGTGAGCAACATATGAAGCCTTCTCAGACTCGCTTATGGTATGGAGCAATGTTGAGGTAGGAGACTTCAAA
>NC_062968.1:42352769-42413052 GCF_023119035.1 Salvia hispanica
TTTTTTTTACTACGGATTACTTGAACAATGTTAGAATTGAAGGTTAAGCTTAGGTTCTTTGCTGAATTTTGATAAATTCTTTTGTCGTTTCATGTTTGTTTGATCTATGTGGAGTACATTTTTGTTTCAATTTTTTGCTTGATTTTTGGTTTTTGTTGTCTCTTTGCTTTAATTGTTGCGTTAGGAGTGGTTTCCTCTTCATCCTTTGTGGTTTGAATTTGTTTGGAAGTTTTTCGCTCTGTCACTTGTTGATTTGAGCATTCGATCATTATTATAGAAATATTACTTTGCGATAGATCATAATTAAATTTATAGCGCTATGGCCCAATCAAATTATTTGCATTTTAAATCCACCCACTACTTAGGGATATGCACACATTATCCTTTATCAGTCAGCATTTAATTAAGCTTTATGCAAAACCCATAAAAAAAATCTTGCAATGGAATTAGGCTTGATTAAATGGTTTCAATTAGGCCTGCTTATTCGGCCGGTTCCGGTTCTAACCGGATCGGTTGACCGGTTAACCGGTTTAAAATTTTCATAAATCCTAGAACCGGAACCGGAACCGGAACCGGTCGGTTAAGAACCGGTCGATTCCGGTTCAGAACCAGAACCGATGTGTAATTTTAAATCCGAATTTATTTATAATTTAAAATAGTTCAATACTAAAAAAATAATAATTCAACATCTAGAAATATAACAAATACTCCCTAAAAATTCAAATAAATACACAAAAAATGAAAGCCAACAATACAATAATATTCATATATGGATAAGAGTAATGCCAAGTGTAGTAGGTTGGACTAGTTTATGTTAGCAATTTTTTAACACAAAAATAGGAGTTCTAAACTTTAGCAATTTTTTTTAAATGGGTTTTAAAATTGAATTCCATTTTTCATTTTTTTTTGGCTAAACATGTATACAATAGAATTTCCAATACTAATTGATCTTGTTGTGACTTTTTAGTTTATAACGGAACAGTTAATAAATTATTCACAAACAAGTTAAAATCGTATGTTAAATGAATTGTTACATAAATTTGTTATAAAGTTAAATTTCTATCATATGTAATGATATTGTATTTGTATAAGTTATTTTGGAAATTAAAAACAAACTTCAATTAAATTAGATTTATTAGTATATTAAATTATAAAAAAATAAAATTGAATTATAATCCGGTTCCCGGTCAGGAACCGGTCAGTTCCAGTTCGGAACCGGAACCGGTTTTATTTAAAAAGTTGGAACCGGTACCGGAACCGGAACCGAATTTTCCGATTCCGGTTCCTCAATTAACCGGTCGGTTCCGGTTCTGGTTCCGATTAACCGAGAACCGGAGAACCGTTTAAGCACCCCTAGTTTCAATAACCTCATATATAAATAATAAAGGATTTTTAGGTCAATACAATGATGAAAGAATATATAAGCATGAGATACATCAAGTATTAACATTAGACCCAATATAAGAGCATCCATAGTGCCGGCTAGCTGACCGGATTTTCGGCTATATGACGACTACTTCGCTCCGAACTCGCGGTTTCAGAATCCATGTTCAGCGCGTTTTAGAATGCGCAGGGAGTCAGTTTTATGCGTATCGGGCCGACGCTTTGAGCGTCGATATCTTTATTTCCACTTCAGGCACGATGGGGCTGGCAGACCCGGCCACACCCCTATCCAAAGTGCACGACGACAATCAGGCAGTTGGCCTACGGAGGCGCGACAGACATCAAGATTGTCGGAATTTGATGCCAGATGGAGCCAACACGACCGGCTACAATGGAAAGAATCCCACGATGATCCTCGAGGCCGTAGCTGATTACCGGCTGTGGATCTGGCATGCGTATTTTGGGGTAGCCGGGTCAAACAACGACCTCAACGTCCTCAACTAGTCACCCCTCTTCAACGAGAAGTGTCAGGGCATCGGTCCGGCCGTCTCATTTGTGGCCAACGACAACCGGCATGATATGGGCTACTACTTGGCGGATGGGATATACCCTAGGTGGCCTGTCTTTGTGAAGACGATCAGGCACGCAAGTGATGAAAGGAAGGCCTACTTTGCGGAACGACAGGAGTCGGCGCGCAAGGATGTGGAGCGCGCATTTGGTGTGCTCCAGTCTCGATGGGCGGCAATTAAGGGTCCAACGCGTTTGTGGGATGTCAAATGCGTTTCCCACATAATGTACGCCTGCATTATCATGCACAACATGATCGTCGAAGACGAAGGCGTACAACTGACTAGTTGGGCCAATGATGATGAAGCCGGCCCAAGCCACGGAACGGCCACCCCTAGCGTACGGCGTGGGGTACCTCTCGATGAAGCCGGCCGCCTCAAGGAATTTGCCGACATGCGCCAAGTGGATGCTCATATTCAACTCCAAAAGGATATAATTGAAGAGTTGTGGGCACGGAAGACATTGCAGAGACGATAGTTTTTTTCCTTTATTATGTAATCTATTTTTTTAAATGAATGTAATTTTTTTTAATGCAATTAATGAATTTTCCCGTATATGTCTCGTACATTTAATTCCGCAATTTAATCGTAAATTTAATTCCGTAAATGTAGTTGTTTTTGAATTATTTTTATTGCGGCTGGCCTATGGCTGGCCTAAATCTGATGTGGCAGGTGGATTTTTAGTGCTGCTGACGTGGCAGTGAGAGAGAGTGGTTGGCCTATGGCTGGCCGATTTCTATTGTGGATGCTCTAAGGTATAACATCTACGACTACAACTATACTCTTTTTCAAAAATATAGTATTTTCTATTCATGAATCTCATCATTCTATAATTCAATTAAAAAATAACAATTATTAAAAATATTTCATTAATAATAATTAAAAACTACTCTTTCGGTGGAGATGGCGGCATGTTCAAATGAGACATGAGGAGTGCAATTGTTTATTGATATGTCGCTCGTTCTGATGGCGGCATACAGGAAGTGTCGGTCGTTGCAACTACGTGCAACATTCTAAATAAAATAGTTGTGCAGAGACGGGTCTCGTCCCCTTCATCTAGACATGCTTGAATTGAGAAAAATGTTTGAGAGATAGTTTGGTTTGATGTGAAAAATTGGGTAATGAATGGCAATATTTATAGATGAATTGGATGAATTCGGGATTAAAAAAATATTTAAAAATGGAAAAACGGTTATAAATGGTTCTATTTTGGAAAGTGGGAGAAAAAAAATTGAAATTTTTTATATATTTTTATGAATTTTAATAAAAATAAAAGATACCTTAAATCGACGACCACTCATGGTTCTATTTTGGAAAGTGGGAAAAAAATTGAATACTTAATACATGTATAATGTCAATATTTAAATTTCAAGGTATCATATTAATATGTTTAATACACTATATTGACATTGCGATCCAAAACCCTATATTTGATAATTATTCTTATCTTTTCAATGTTAAAAAATAAAAAAATAAACACATAACAATTTATAGACTATAATTGGATCTCTAGACTTAAATCTTAAATTAGTTGTAGTTATTAATTCATGAGTGAGTTAGCATTCGATTACACCACGTAATATTTATTTACATTGTTCGATTATTTTACTTTCTACATGAGAATTTGCATCAACGATCGTTGGAGTGTATTGAATAAATTTTTATATGTGTGTAATACAATGAATATCATATTAATACTTTTAGGCTCCGTTTGGTACACGGAATTGGAGGTGTGGAATTGGAATTGAAGCCTTCAATTTCAAATCCAGTGTTTAGTATCATAAAAAATTTTGGATTTGGAATTGAATTACAATTCCACAATTTGAATTTCAAATAAAAAATAGTGAAATTCCAAATATTTATCAAATTACACACACAATGCACACATTCTTACACACACAAGCACACACACTACACACATACACACAATGACAACATACATTCACACACACACACACACACCCAATACACACACACACATCACACATACACACACACACATGCACACACACATTCACACATTCTTACACACACACATTCACACACACATATACACCCAGCAGCACACATTCTCACAGACACAACACATGCACCCAGCACACAACACATGCACCCAGCACACAACACACACGCAACACACGCACAAAGCACACACACATACTCACAACACACATTGACACACACACACACACATAGCCCCCACACACGCACACAACACACACAGTGCATATATTCAAATTTTTAAATTCAATTTCATATCTAATATTTCATTTTTTCAAACACAGGATTTGGAATTAGAATTCTAATTCAATTACTTCTAATTCAATTTCACATAATTCCAATTTCAATTCCATTCCAATTCCATGTACCAAACGGACCCTTATTCTTCAAGATTGATCTCTGATATGTGTGAAATCAAGATTTATCTTTACTTAGTAAAAAACTATGAATTGTTTAAAATTAGTACTACCGTGCAATTGATTGCATCCAATCAATAAAGAGTTTTACTTACTGATTGATGGTCTTAACGGAATAAGTGGTTTCTAGAAAGGAGAAATAATTATTTGGGGCACTTTTAAATGATATAAACGGTTTTATATCTTACTAAGGGGCCCTTAATTCCCTATTTTAATATCCAAAAATGATGTTTAAAGCATGTACTTGATCTTTTGTTTACTGCTGTAAATAATTAGGGTTGAGGCACAACCAACATAATCAACACAACCTCGTGGCCACATAATTTGGCCAACTTTATCTGACAAATAATTCAGTAGCATCAACATAATTCATTGTTACCAATTTAATTCCAATTTGCTGCTCTCAACAACATCACCCACCTAGTATTTATATGCCTTCATCTCTTTATAATATGGTGTACTAGTAAAACTCTGAGAATGCATCTCTATATTTGAAGTCTTGATTAAATTTAACTCAGTATAATTGGCTATACTTAAACATGTGGTAGTATGAATGCTCTCACCAATTAAGCCAGGAAATCTCTTTCAACACAATTAATATTTTTAATAGTTGGCGATCTTTCTCTCAATATAAAATTACAATGAGCATCTGTGGTATTTTATTAGGCGAGCATTAAAAAAAGTATATACTATAAAGTTCCATTGAGTATTGTCTCCTAAAAACAATTCAAATATCAAGTATTGTTATTTTTTTTCCTATTTAAGGCTATTGCTGACTTTAGATAAAAAAAATTATTATAAAAAAAATTTAAGATATCAAATTTAACAAATCAGATATAGAAATGGGTATAGCAGATGGATAAGATATCAATTTTATGTCAGCGCACCAAGGTCCCAAATTCGACATGACCTTTATATTTCTGTTTACTTATTAACAGGGAAGAGCTATTGACGAGTTATTGACGTTTAATATAATGAATTTTTTTAAAAAAAATTTATACCAGTACTTAAACTTGACATATAATATCACAAACTTAAATAGTTGTTGAATTTTTTCCATCAGCAACAAAATCCAAATATATTAAAATGAGATGAAGAACCATATATGACTTTTATGTGCTTTGCAATCACATTACCATCATTTTTCATGGCAACCATACCTTATGTGATACAATAACAAAGGAAATGTAGCTGCATTTTGTCGTTGGTGGAAAAAATTCAATAATTATTCAAATTTGTAGAAAAAAATAATTTTTTCAAAAGTTTCATGATATTAGGCTCCAATATCTCAAAAAAGCGAGTAACAAATCAAACTAAAGGTTGCTCCCAAAATTGGAAAACTTAAAAGAGAAAAGTTGATTGAGAATTATTTGTTGGATGGGAGCGTATGCATAATGCATCCATTCATTTGAGATGACCAATTTTGTCACAAGGTTCTAATTGTCATTTTCAAAATTTCATGCCCACACTATGGCTTCCTTTTTTATAAAGTTTGAATTGATCACCGACCTACCCAAATCCACATTAATTCCAGTTTTAATGGATATCATGTCGTAGACGATATAATTTAGGAGATGTTAAATTTGATGGACACTTATTCACAATGATTCCTTTTATTTATGATCTTCCTTCCAAATTTAATTCATGCACCAGTTATATCTCATTCAAGTAGTGTAATAAATCCCGAACCTTACAAGGGATACCAAATCTAACGTGTTCTATTCTTTACCTTCAACTGATTTACTAAATCACAAATGAGCATTCACAAGTCAATAGTGTCAATGTGCTTGCTTCCTCCATCTTTTTGTATATATTTCACTTTAATCTTATATATGAAGTTTAAAAAATAAAAAGTGGATGGAAAAAATAGTATATAAACCCTATCTTTATATACTATTAATTTTATAATAAAATGTGAATGAAGTAAGTTAGTGAAATATACTCTAAAATCCAAAAGAGTAAAAATGAAATAAGATATTACTTCCTCCGTCCCAACTAAGTTGAGTTGTATTCATCCGTCCCAATTAAGTTGAGTTGTATTTCTCTTTGGGATGTCCCAACTAAGTTAAGTCATTTCATTTTTTAACAAAAAACAAAACATTCAATTACTCTTATTTTATTCTACAATCTACTTTACTTTCTCTTTATCTTTCTACTTTATTCCTCTTTTCTACTTTTCAACACAATTTCTTAATCTCAGTGCCCAAAAGTCATGTATCAATTTAGTTGAGACGGAGGGAGTAAATAATAAGATGTCACAAATGGAAAATTGAACGCATAATGACAGACATGAGAGGAGTGTATACATTTTCTTCTATTTTGTCTCAATATGTTGAATAAGATATTTGATTGTACTCCCTTCGTTTTATAATAATAGAGTCATTTTTTTAGCACGAAGATTAAGAAATAGATGTATGATGTATTAAATAAATAAATATTAAGTATGAGAGAGAGAAAAGTAGAGCAAATAAAGTAAGAACGAGAAATTATGTTACTTTTTGTTAAAAGAAAAAAATAATTAAGTACTATGAAACGTTATAAAATAGAAAAATTACTCAAACGAAGTAAGTATACAATTTTGCCACATACCCCAGAGAATTCCAATGATGTGATCTCGAGGGGCTCTCCAAATAGTAGTATAATAAAGTCATGCGTTATCTTTATTATTATGTTATAAATTTAATTATTAACTAATCCCAACAAAAGTTATTGGTATATGTAAGCAACAGAAGTGTGCTGGTCATACAAAAAAAGGGGCAAATTAGAAAAGTACGGGCAACAAGGTAGGGTAACCTGAATTTGGTTAGACCTAATGCAAGATATAAAGTGTAAGTACAATGGAACATCACAAATAGCATATGGCACACATATATACCATACTGGCTAATACTCCATCCGTCCCATAAAAGTTGAGTCGTATTCCTTTTTAGTCTGTCCCAACAAAATTGAGTCATTTCCTTTTTTAACAAAAGACAAAACATCTAATCACTTTTACTTTATTCTATTATTTACTTTACTCTCTCTTATCTTTCCTACTTTTTTCATCTCTTCTATTTATTTAATCTAAATTCTTAATCTCCGTGCATAAAAGTTTTATCTCAACTTTTATGGAACAGAGAGAGTACTATTTTAACTAGTTTATACTAATGACACTTAAAACTAGAATCCTTAAACTTCGATTTGTTATTAGAAATTAGTAGTATAAATTTTTGTAGAAAAATATTAGAACCCCCTAGCTTGTCAAACGAGCAACTTATTAACTCAAAATAAGGCATATAAGATTGAGAAATCTTATGAAAAAAGATTTTCACTATTTATTTAAAAGCTCAATGATACACACACTCCCAAGCATATTTAACCACTAACATGCACGTGCTTTGCTTTCTCTCTTTTACTCTTTCTCTGCAACATCATGTGCTTCACCTTTTGCTCCAAGACCAAGAGCAGAAGAAGGTGACTCCCAACAGATGCAGCATAATATCCTCCCCACCCATAGCATACAATAATGAATATACGAACATGAGATGAAACATGAAACACTGCAAAAATACAGTATGACCCCGACCCGTGTAAATGGACGAGCTCTTCTAGCAAAGTGTTCCCATAAACCATGTTTCAGGTGGTCCATGGTTACCGTGATTCTTCACTGCCACAACAGATGTAGGCCCAATAGCACACATGGTTGTTGCCACAATTTCGAATTTCAGTCATCATTGCTACTGATTCAATACAACTCAACAAGCATTTCACCTCTGATTTGCTTTATCATTGCAAGATTATGCATCACACACAAAATATTCCAGCACTTCATGACCACCCCTTTAACTCCTTTTTCCCATGCTAAAATATTTTTAAACCAGAGAGAGATATATAGTTCACGTCAGAGAAGCAAGGCTTCATCACCGATACTGGCTTTCAACCTGTTTTAACATAGTTCTGTACCTGCAGGAATTTAATGTTAAGAGACATATGTCGATGTATACATATGTAAAAAGAGACAGATAATAAAGTGAGCAGAGTGTTTGCCATTATTGCCCAAAGTTTCCAACTTTACATATGTTTCAAGAGTGGATGTCACTCACCCTTCGTCACTTCCAATGGTGGCTATAGAAAAAAATGATACCAGTGCTCACTCTCAATTCTCAATGTGATCATATTCAGTTACCTTAGTAATTACTCTCAACAACAATTCAGAGTGTTATGATGACTATTAAGGGCTGACTGGTAGACTTGCCAAGAACATCTAAGCTTTCTAGCATAAGAGGATACAGATAAGGTATTGATTTTCCCTAATATTTGATTTAGGAATAGCAACTTGTGGTATCTGCGGATGATATAAGTACACAGAAAATGGTACCTCCACAGGATAATAGAACCTTGTGATGAGGAGAAACTGAGCACTCAGCTTGCAGAACTGACCTGATGCGATTACTGCGGAGGGAACTAGAATGCGATTTCTTGAAGAATTTGCAGTGTATTCTGATGAACCTGTGATGACATTAAAAACTGAATAGCTCAATATCTGCGCAATGAAGACGCACATAATTGATTTTCCTAAGCTAACAAACTGGACTTGGTGAAGAAACAACTTAAGTATTTCAAGTCCAATATAACTTCCATGTGAGTTTAAGATCAAAGTGATACATGATGACATTCACCAATTAACGTTTCATTAGTCCAAACACAGTGCAGATCGGATTTTTACTTGCTCAATTTCACACTAATGATATAAATACAGACTGCAGAACTTCAAGAGGTTGTCGAATATCTTGTGTTATTATGTGATACCATTTGAACCCTGTTGTAGCATATAGAAGTAAGGATCTCGAAACTTTTTTATCCATCTTCCCGAACTCTGTGAATTCTCTCTCAGATTAAATCATTTCTTATTTTACAAATTCTACAATTTCTATCCCAATCATAAACTCCAAATAACTAGAGAAATACTACTAGTTAATTAATTATTAGTAATAGAAATACCATGCAAGTTGACTTTAACTTAATTTAATGTAAGAATATTGTAACTTATGCGTTGATTCTTTTCTCGATTCAGTGCGTGTGTGTGTGCACGCAAGAGAGAGAGAGAGATACCCATTCTAGATGTTGTGCTGTGATTCCAGAAGTATTTCCTGCATATATACCACCCAATACCTGATTTTGCAGGAAATTAGAGATTAGGTAAATCAAAAACTCATCTGTTTTATATGAGAATTCACGATATTTTGATGCTAAAACAAATCTGAAGTTTGTGTAGTGCCAATCTCTAATCTCAATTCAGTTAATCCAAAGAGTCTCATTTTTACAAACTTCACCAAGCATCATTTTTTCAATAATTTTAAGATAAGAATATGGACTAAGAAATGATTCCTGAATCAACGGTTACCTTGGAAACAGTTTCAAGGAACATGCCAGGTCGCACAGGTAAAGGTTTACGACCAGTAATGCTAGCCTGGAGATCAAGAGTTGGAGTTAAACTGATGCACCGCCTAGTTCACAAGGCTCCTATAAGAAGATTTGGTCTATAGAACAGAGTAACTGACCCTTCCTGCACCTTCTTGGTTATCAGAATTATCTGCACCTTCATCCTTTCCTTGCATTACACTTTTTATCATGTTGCGTACAGTTATTCCTGGTCTTAGAGCAACAAGTTTAGCCAAAAAATTGACCTGTTATAATTGACACACCTCAGTTAGTAAGAACAATTTCATACTATAAGGTAGTGACTGACAGAAATATAAGGACCTCTGGTTCAGGTAGCGTATTGAGACCGCGATCATTTCTTTCATCTAGTATTCCACCACCCATCATGCCCCTGGCTTCTTCTCTGATCAAAACAAGCCTTGCAAGTAGCTTTCTATCGGGAATGACAGGACGGGATTCCATTGTCTGCACAAGCATAATGAACAAGAGTCATGACTGTAAAACCTATTCCTGAAAGCTAGATTAAATAATGCCCACTATTAAGGCCGCAAAAAACACTAGGCATGATGTTTTTTAACGAGAGAGAATTTCGATGGGTGGATTCCTTTGGACTTGGACCGATTCTTTCTGCGAGCTTATAAAGTAGTTATTAGCATACACGAAGGCCAGTTAATTAAAAAATATCAAGGTGCTCGAGATATAATATTATATGCTACTTCTTTCAATATCTTCAACAACTATCACGGGATAGTAGGAATATAATTTCTCGCATACTCAAATGTTACCAAAGCAGCATCAAAAGTCGCCATACCTGCATCGATGTATTCAGCATCTTATAACAGACTTTACTGTTTACTTTAATTATTCCATAACCGATTATACTTCTAGTTAGAAGCAGCAATGCTGTCCAGATGTTATTAGATAGAAATAGCAATAGTTAAAAGATGATGGATGAAAGCAGCAAAGTATAATTCTGCATAGAACGCACCTCCAGAAGATCATCAGCCTGGTTAGCTATATCATTCAAATTGGCCCCTGGAAGATGAACTTTTGTGCCATTGTCACCTTGAAATACGCCGCCACCTGCAGCCACACGCCTCAATAATTCCTGTCTGCTCTCCTTTTGGGGTGTTCTGCAGAGCAGGCCAACAACTTGAACCTAACCAAGTAGAAATATTCATTCAACAAGAGCTCTAGCAGATACTGTGAAAGAAAAAAAATCGATAATGGATAAGTTAAAGGTCTCACATGAGGAGGACATTTTTTCGTCAGATGAGATAGTACAGTCTCCTTAATAACCTCCAAGAGTGACTTCCTCTGAGAGTGAGAAGAATAAATGAACAAATACATAAATCATAGTACTTGTCAATGAACTACAAAATTATCAGTCAACAAGAACAAAACTGATAGAAATCCATATGATTCCATCATAAAACCAATTGGTGATATGATAAGTGACCCTTGAGACTAATATGGTGGTTTCAGTTCTCTCTTTACACGCCCATCCTCAAACCCTTCACGGTAACCCTTTGTGGACTTTTTCTTGATTGAGTTGGACCAGCCCTCTATTGAACTAGCCCAAATTTAAAGTTCATATATGGTTGGCTCAATCAATTTCCAATGTCAGTTCAGATATTCTGGGTTAGTTAAATTTAACCCACAATTGGCAACCCGATCTAATACCATGATAGAAACCTATAGAGTTCCATCTTAAAACCAATTGGTGATGGGAGAAGTGACTCATGAAACTTATATAGTGGTTTCAGTACTCTCTTTACACTAATGTGGGATATTGTTATAGTATTAATTTATATTTCATTTGCCAACCTAAGCTATTGATGTCCAGTCCAATATGCAATCCCGGTGTAGCAACATCTTCAACATAGATCATTGATGGTATCAAGTGCACAATCATTTCAAACAAATTTGAAAATATAAAATATCAGTCGCCTAACAAGCTTATTTTCTATGATGACTTGCTGGTAGGAAATTTCAATCATTACCTTATCATCTTCATCCCGTGCAGCAAGCTGTATCATGTAATCGAGAGCCATCATAAACCCCGACTCCATCTGATCAACTCTCTTGCCAATGACTCCCTGTGCAGCCAATTGGACTGCCACCTCCTCAGATGCTTCATCCATGTTCATATCCTCCAACTACTCATACACATTAAAAAGGTATTAGAAATGTCTACCATACAACTTGCTTATATGTCAAAATATGGACAAATCTGTATGATCCGGAAATTCTACAAAATTTAAAAAGCAACATTTGTTCCGTAGAACTTGTTCTTAATATTCATTTGACCATAAGTTAATAATAACCAGAGGGCTGTAGTTCTGAATGTCCATGCCCTAGGTTACAAAACATTTCTTAATGCTTGAAAATGAAAAGTTTGAGTACGAACATAACACCGCCTAGAAAACTAACAAGAGTTCATGATTTTCTTTTGAATGATTAACACATGCCAATAAATACTTCCATCATGTACTTTGGTAATTTCAGCTCACACTATATGGAGCATTTCTGAAGAATATTAACACATATTCTGCACAATTAGTTATCTATGTCTTAAATTAGTTTCAGCACAAGTATATTCAAGATGCAAAATTAGGTACCACAGTCGATATCGGCGAAGTTCCCAATAAAATTAAGGGGTATTGGCGCTTAATATCCCGAAACTTTCCAAAAGTTTGTTTTTACACACGAACTTTAAACTTGACATATACTATCATGAACTTATATAGTTGTTGCATTTTTATCACCAACAACAAAATCCGACTATATTTCACTTACCATCACAACACATCGGATATGGTTATCAATGCAAAATGATAGTTATGTGATTACGAAAATATGATAATATATCCCGATAGTCGGATTTTGCTAAGGGTGATAAAAATGCAACAACTATATAAGTTCATTATATGTCAACTTTAAAGTTGGTGTGAAAATTTTGTAATATTAGGCGCCAATACCCCTGAAATGAAAGAGTAAAATTGAGAAAGAAGAAAACAATTGAAGACTTACGAGCTTAATCATCTCTTCAAGAACAGAGGTGACCTGCTCTCCACCTTTGAGCAAGGCTTGGTACTGAGAAGCATCCCATTTTTCCTCTCCTGGTCCCTTAGAAGTATCATCGCCGTTGATGGTGGCGCCGGCATGAGTAGCGGAGAGAGATGGGAAATTAGAGCGTGAAGGGGTGTGTTTAAGGTAATAGCTTCTCCGGAAAATAGATTGGTGTGAATTTGTAACACAAACGGAGGAAAAGGCGGTGGAGGGAACTCCGGCATACGCCATGCTTCAACTCAACCGATAATGTGCATTTCTCAATTTTTGCGATATTAAATAGAGTGAACTACACAAATGGTGCCCTGGACTATGGGTTTTTCTCGCCCATAGTCCCTGGACTTTAAAAATATCGCCAGTAGTTCCTGGACTAAGGGTTTATCTCGAAATTGGTCCTTTTGGCTTTTTTTGGTACGAAAATACCCTTTGATATTATTTTGGGGGGTTTGGGCAATTTGGTCTTTTTACACTTTTAACATTTTAAATCTGATATTATTTTAGTTATGTACTAACTTTGATATTATTTCAAAATTATCATTCTTCTTTCATTTTGTTATTCTTCACTGAATTTTTTTTTATTTCAATATTAGATTTAATTTTATAAAATTAAATTTAATATTTAGATTTTTAAATATCAATAAATTTTTTAATGAAAACTATTAATTCATGGACACTATAAATATTGATTAAAACTATTAATTTTTGTTATTTAATATAATATTCAATTGAATTGAAGAAGTACAGAAAAATAATATTAATCATGATGGAAAAATAAGAGTTATTCTATTTAGCCTCCGTTCGGTTGTTATAATTGCTTGTGATTAAATATTATGAAGTTGACAAAAATTTGATCCTACTTAAAATTTTTATATAGGAGTATTTTTGTTAAAATTTTCTAGTAAATTTTGATTGTTTTCAAATTAATAAACAAAAATTATATTAGTCTTACATTAGATGCATATTTATTTCAGAATAAATTGTGTTATATAATCTATTTATGATTAAAGCTATTTAAATATTGATTAAAACTAAGGCGTTGTCATACCTTATTGATTACATAGTACTATACACTATCAAATATTGATTATAACTATTAATTTTTGCTATTTAATAATTTTTATAATTAAAAAAATTTATTGATATTTAAAAAATAAAATTTAAAATTTTGTAAAATTAAATCTAATATTGAAATTAAAAAAACAAATTCAGTGAAGGATAACAAAATGGAAGAAGAATGATAATTTTGAAATAATATCAAAGTTAGTACATAACTAAAATAATATCGGATTTAAAATGTTAAAAGTGTAAAAAGACCAAATTGCCCAAACCCCCCAAAATAATATCAAAGGGTATTTTCGTACCAAAAAAAGCCAAAAGGATCAATTTCGAAATAAACCCTTAGTCCAGGGACTACTGGCGATATTTTTAAAGTCCAGGGACTATGGGCGAGATAAACCCATAGTCCAGGGACCATTTGTGTAGTTCACTCTACTAAATAAGGAGGAGACCAATTTCCAAATTGTTATTTTACAATTTAAAAAAAAAAAAGAATATTGATTTTCTTTTCTCAAACAATGTATTGTTTCCATTTTCAACTTTTAAAATGATAAACCTCCTTTAAACCCTGAAAAAAACAAGAAAAAATCAGCAATTTTAATGCTCCCAGTTTTATTTCTACTATAAAGCCACTCCTCTGAGAAGGGCATAACCGACGGCAGCGGATGCGAGGGCACTAGCATCTCCTTGGGGCTTGGTTTGGCTGGCCGTCGATACCAGAGGTACGAGCCGTATTTATATTTCTTAAAGATGGTAATCGAGACATGTGTAGGAAGATTGGTTAAAGATGGTAATCGAGAGAGGCGTAGGAAGATTGGTTAGGCATATTGCAATGTACTCCCTCCGTTCTATAGTAATGAAGACGTTTCTTTTCGGCACGGATATTAAGAAAAATTGCATTAGATGAATTAAGTAAAGAGAGAGGAAAATGGAAAATGAAAATGATAGAGATGAGGAGAGAATAAAATAAGAGAGAGTAAAATAGGTGCGGAAAAATGTATTGACTTTTACTAATAAATGAGTATTGGAACCACACTACAACTAGGAACTCTACAATTTATTCTAGGAAGAAACCAATGTGGGCGGCCATGTGTTCTTCTTCCTTTTTCCAACAATATTCAATCAATGGAAGAATTCAACTGTATCAGTTCTCATTTCCTCACTTAATATCCTAACTTATTGGTGACAGCATTTTTCAGGTATTCAACTCAGATCAAGGAAAAAAGATAAGGCGGTCTCCAATGTCAATGCTTTCTCCTTTATTCGATCTTTATCAGCCTAGAGGTGAGAAGACTTCTTATTTGTTCCACTAGAAATGGGAAGACTGAAAGCAATGAGATACAATGACATTATTCTCTATACATGCTTATCGAGATAGCTACATTGAAGGGATTCTGAACATTTTCTGTATTCTTAATCATTTCATCTAGCTGCTATTTCTCTCTCTTTAATTAGTTTTGGTGTTATTTTCATTCACAGTATGCTTTATTTATGTACTTCCTCCGATCATAAAAAGTATGAACATTTTGTTTGGAACAAATTTTAATGCATAATTGGTAAAGTAATAGAGACATAGAAAAAAGGTTTTAAAATATTGTTAGTTGAGAATGTGTCCCAATGTTCATACTTTTCAGGGACATACTAAAAGGAAAAAAGTTCATATTTTTCGGGGATGGAGGGTGTATCAATTTGATAACTTTGAGGAAAATAAGGATAAACTACACAGCTCTAGTGTAGACGGAATTTATTGAATACTTACTACATTAGTATAAGAGCTGATGCCTTGTACTGTTCTTTGCGGGATTAAAATAAACCTAGTTTTTGAATGATTCTGAATTGTCTATAGAGTAAAGGTCAATTTTGGTCCTAAACATAAACTAAAATACGAATTTGGCCTAAAACATTCACTTTTTGAAAAATAGGTCCATAACAAATGAAATCCTTGTCGGAGTGGTTCCGTAAAATAACTAACGGTCATGCCATGTGCAATTAGAGTTGACCGTTAGTTTTTCACAGAACCGTAAAAAAAAAAGACTACTTCGGCGACATTTTTCATTTTGTTATGGACATATTTTTCAAAAAGTACTCACTCCGTCCCACATAATTTTACCCAGTATTCCATTTTGGGCCGTCCCACATAATTTTACCCATTTCACTTTTATCATTTTTGGTAGTGACCCCATATTCCACTAACTCATTCCAACTCACATTTTATTATAAAACTAATACTTTAAAAGTAGGACTCACATCCCACCAACTTTTTCAACTCACTTTCCATTAGATTTCTTAAAACCCGTGTCGGGTCAAAGTGTCTCAAATTATGTGGGATGGAGGGAGTAATTGTTTTGGACCAAATTCGTAATTTGGTCACATGTTTAGGACCAAAATTGACCTTTACTCTTGTCTATGACTTAAAGAAAAGGTTCAACGGTCTCTTCTGACTTTCCAAATAGCGTTTCAAAAGACAGCAAATTTAAACCTGGGTAACATGCATATAGGTGTTGCTAATATGATTTTGGTGAACCCCATAAACTGTTGTATCACTTTGTGATAATTATATTGCTCATGTAGCATGAAATGGGAGTTGGTTATCCAATGATTTCTGTCAATTTTTTTCTGTAATTAGTTTGAAAGTATTTTTGGCTAAGTTTGATACGTTGTAATTAAGAAGTGACTAGATACAATTGTGTGAAATTTGAGAACCCGGCTATCTCGTAGTTATTGATCTTAATTTAAGTCCAGCAGTATCGACTTTCTTAGAAGTTAGAAATGATGCAATCAGATGAGTAAGATTAAGATATATCTTTGATTTGTGGAGTACATTATAACTACAACTGAAAATTTTGGAAATCCTTTAATTTTGTGTGTTTCTTAGCCAGTTGAAAGACAACGAAATGCAGCAATTACATCATCATTTAGGGTTTAGGGTTGGTGTGTTTTATTCAGGCACCATTTCAGGGAATTGGAGCACCTGTTTGATGTTGCATTCCTGTCATATTATTAGTATTACCTGTCTATAGCAATATTGGGTTACTGCTACAGTGCTACTCCCTCTAGGTTAAAATTTTGAAAGTTTTGCAAACACTTTCTGAATCTGTGAAGTAGAGTTTAAAACTGATCATTGCAGGACCTTCTCACTGCTGGCTGAATACTACTCCAGGAAGGGAAAATATTATTAATGGAGATGGGGTTTTCCTAGTTATTGTTCTTGGATATAATGAAGGATCATTTGAGGCTAATCAAGAAACCACCAAAATGATTTAAAAAGCAAAATCACTACAGCAGAGGTATTGGTAAATTAGTGTCCTAAAACAATTGGTATGTGTAGAATATAAAGTCTAGCATAGTAAAACACACTTTACAGGCTCATATTTGATGTTGCATGTATCCTTCCCTTCAGGTTGTTGCCTTACAACTGTGCCCATACAATTCAATCAAGCATGTCAGCAGGAAATGACTTATACAATCAATACTCCCTCCATTCCACTTTACTTGGCTCAAAGTGATGTTGAGTTTTGATGATTTCAACTGATAGTGGTGTTTCTATAATCAGTATGATATTTACTTTAATCTAATGGATTCCGTTATTTGGTCAGTTTCCTAGTCTCTCCAGTTGATGTGAATCGTATATTTTCATTAAGATGAAACTGTTGTTGCCAGTCTGAGTTAACTATCTAGCTTCGGAACTCTGGGTTGTAAATTTGAAATCCGGGCTTATCACAGAAGTTGTAGAAGGTATTGACCATTTATTATTCTTATTGACATGTTAACTGTCATTGCACTTCACTAACTTGTTATTGCCACAAAGAATCTTCAAAAATTTTGGAGATTTGTGGAGATGATTCTAGAGAAATGTGAACCATTGAGGCAGTTTCCTGCGGATTGGTTGGATCAGCAAGTTGAAACAAAATTTTTACTGGAGGGAATCCGATATGGCGGTCTTATGTTATCTGTTACTTCTTGTCAGGATGATGTAATATACTATGATGAAGGTACCGACACTTGTACTTGTTTTTATTTGTTTCTTTGAGAGGGAAAGTGTTGGAGGATAAATGTTCATTAGTTTATTTGTTTCTTTGAGTGGTTAAATTCAACAAAGGATCTGGATCAGTCACAACCTTGTCTTTGTCAAACATTGGGAACCTTGGACTTCCTATTGGCTCACAACCCCTATCGAAAAGATGTATTATGCGTAAGTACGAATTTTGGCAGAAAAATATACTCTTGTTTTCTACTTTCATGGTGTTTAAGTTAAGGACTATTGCAGAGATGGTCAATCGGAAGTAGATCTTGATCATTCTGAGTGTTTTGGCCTATTGCCAGGTATTTCTTTATGTGTGCAAATACATTTTTTTGCAGTATATTCAACAATAAATTATTGCTTATTACATTATTCCAATTGTATTCAGTTCCTCTTCTATATAGCTTCCTTGATGTATGCATAGTCCGTTCTGAAATTTTTGTTTTCCTTAAATAATGTGATTGTTTCTTTAAAACATCTTTTTGAATCCTAAATGCCTTTAAATATCTCAGGGAGAGTTGATATAGAGTTGATCGTCGATATTCCTCAAACGCTGAGCCGAAATCTTTGGGGTAGAGAGACAGCCGGTGTTGTCACAAAAGGTATTAATTTCTGCTTGAGTTGTAACTGTCATCATTTCTGTAGTCATCCATACGTATAGGCTTCTAATTTATATCAAACTGTTTCAGTTGAGTGCAACTCAAAAGTTCTATATATGATGACCTTGATAACCTTATCTACGCAACACCGGATGAGGGATCAATGAAAGAAGCAGAAAACCAATCCCCTGATGAGGAGTTGCAAGCAGGTAGCTAGAGTCCACATAGGTTGCACTTGCACGATCAGCACTAGTCCCGGAAAAAGTGAGGTACGAATGTCGTTCTTTCTTGTTACATGGTGCTAGTTTATCATCTGCCCCCAATGTTGTGATACAGGCTGTTATTTATGCTGCACTTTACTTGAGGCTGAAGAAGAATAGAAATTCTCAAGACGATAGCCAAGAGATAAAAGCATCGAGGATAGTTGATATTTAAGAGCCCAAGAAGAATTTAGAAGAGATGTACTTGTTCAGGTCCTAACTATGTCGGAGAGATAGTTGGACTCTTCACACGTCAGACTCAAGTTCAACTGCGACCTCCCCACCTTAAAGGAGAGCACTCGAAAGAAATAGTTGTAATCGATTCAACTGTGGAAGCTTATGTTACACCCTAAGTACAATGAGGTGAGGGTGGTGGAATCACAAACTTAATTATTGTGATAACAGCCTTGATATTGAGTAAACTCAAACAGCTCAGGTCAAATTCTCAGCTCTTCCTCTAAAATTATGTGTTAGAACTTATGGTTTATTTGATTTACCCATTTTTTTTCTATTGTGAAGATAACTCAATTTTGCTTTGGTATGGTTACTTTTATTGATATGGCTGCTATCTGAATAGAAGTAATTCTTGATGATGTGCCTGCTTTGATGAAAGTCAGTTCCTGCCTTGAGATGTGATATAAATGATTATTTTTTATTTATAAAAAGAAAAAAAATGTGCATTATTTTTGTGCTTAACTTGATATTAGATGCAAATATTACGATAAACACTCCCCACATACACAAAATAACGCAAACACATTGATGTCTAATTAGAAAATTCAGTGTGCCAACATTTGTTAGCAGTTGGGCGGGGAGGGGACATTGCATTTGGCGGGAAGAGCTAGGGCGAGATCGGGATCAATCCCAAGTGAGGGCAGTAAGAATGAGTTCTTGTAGGAACAGAAGCATTGCAAGTCAGCCCCAGTGACGGCCTCACAGCACTCGGGCGAGGGCATCACTGGGTTAGGCGGCGTGACAGACGGCTTGCATGCAGTGAAGCCGACCGTCACATTGCACAAGGTCATTGCCATTGCTCCGTCGAGAATCACGACAATAGCCGCTACCAATGCCACCACTTTTGCTATCCCACCAACATCCATGGTAAAGAACTAAGGTAGATGAATTTTGCTTTTGGTTATTGATTGAGGACTTGGGATATATAGAGTGATAAAATTGTGAGTCCGTGAATGTGATTTGCACTGTTTGTGTCACGAGGTGATATTTAGTTGGGCCCCTAATTATTGTTGTGATATTTCTCCTCCACTCAATTAAGATTTGCTAGATTTCGTGTCTATAAATTTCATTATCTTACTGCTTCTGTCATCAAAAAATATTTTTTTTTAAATGACACGAGTTTAAATACACAACTGATAGAATAAGAAAAAAAGAATAAGTAATCTAAAAGAGAAGAAAAGAAAAATAGATAAAATAAAAGAGGGGAAGAGAAAAAAGTAGTGAAAGTTGAGTTAGTGAAATGAGAAGTCTAAATCCTAAAACATAAAAATTCAAAAGTTTCTAATTAAGGGACGAGGTAGTATAACTTTTATTTTTCGAGTACGAATTTTGAAGGGAGGGGGCAAATTAGCATTATCATATTGAACTCTTAAAATTACCTTGTTATTGTCCCATGTATTGTCGTGGTGATTTTTTTATTGCAACTTTCATTCTAATGAAATTGTTAGTGCCTTCGTCATCCTTTTCCCTTTAATTTGAAAAGAGTTGCGTCATGTTTCCAGAAAAGATTAATTTCATTCTATGGAGATATATTTTGTTGCATAAGGACAAGTTTAGACTTAATAGGAACATTTTAAAAGCTTTATTTAGTTGAAGCGACGAGCCGGCGTGCGTTTATAAAAAAATATAATGCTCGTTTTATCTCCAGTGATCATGTGAAGAATACAGCGGATAAATCTTGCTACTTCTGTTCTATAATAGATGTTGAATTTTACAAAGGGTCCGTTTTATCAATCCATGAATTTTACAAAGGGTTTGTTCGGTACACGAAATTAGAATTAAATTGGAAGTAGAATTATATGTTGTTGAAAGGGGTGCTTAAACGGTTCTCCAATACTCGATTAATTGGAACCGGAACTGACCGGTTAATTGAGGAACCGTGAACCGGAGAATCGGTTCCGCCGGTACCGGTTCCATTTAAAAAAAGGGGTATAAACCATATAACAATTCAATTTTAAATTTTTTTATAAATTAATATACTAACAAACGTAACTTAGTTGAATTAATTTTGAATTCAAACAAAATAAATTGAAACATTGAATGACTTAGATTTAAACCGTGTTAAATTTTCGATCTCTGTTTTATGAAGTATTTAAAATGTTTACACTGTGATGCTTTGAGTCTACAATTATTTCCCCAATCCAATTTTGATAAACTAACTATTATGAGTATGACCTCATGAGTTCGTTTTTCATATCAAAAAGAGCTTATACATGTTTAAGATCATTTAAGAGAAATATAACTTTATAACAAATTTGATGTAATAATTCATATAACATACGATTTTAACTTGTTTGTGAATAATTTATTCATTGTTATGTCTTAGGAAAATCGTTACAAAAAGATCAACTAGTATTGAAAATCCCATTAAATATTTGTTTAGCCAAAAAAGGGTAAAATGAAATTCAATGTAGAACTCTTTTTTGTGAAAAAATATTGCTAAATTTTAGAATATTTTTTTTAAAAAAATAATTGCCAACTACTATTTGTTAATCCGTTTGATGATTTATTACTAAATAGAACTACACTTGACATCACTCTTACCCATAAATTAACGACATGGATATTGTTGTATTGTTGGTTTTATTTGAATGTTAATGTATTATTCCCTCCATCCTCAAAATATAGACAAACTTATAAATGGTACGAGTTTTAATGTGTAATTGGTAAAGTAAGAGAATGAGGGGAAGAAGTAGTGGAAGGAGTGTTAGTGGATTGTCAAGCCCACATTATATATGATGTATATAATTATTATTTGTTGAAAACTTTACAAATTTAGACTTGGTCTGATTTTGGGGATGACACAAAATGGTAAACTAGTCTATTTTTTTTATGACGGAGGGATTATTTGTTAGTATATTTCTAGATGTTGGAATTTTATTTTTATTTTTTATATTGAATTATTTAAACTTATAAATAAATTCTGAGTAAAATTACAAGCTGATTCTGGTTCTAAAATAAATGAAAATTTGAAATTAGATAATCGATCAACCGATCCGATTAGAACTGGAACCGGTCAAATAAGCGACCTAGTTGTTGAAGTCTAATTCAATTCTAAATTCTATAATTGGTAAAATAAAGTAATTGACAAGAAACTGAATTTAAAGAAATTGTGCACACACACTATACAACATACAAATACAACTCGTGCGCAATACACATACTGCACACAATATACACTGAGCATACACCCAATACACACACTGCTCACACACAAAACACTCACTCCAAGCACACAATACACATTGCACACAAACAATGTACTACATTGCATCACACACACACACAAACACAAACACAATACACACTCTCATTGAATACATGCACCCATAGTGTACGGACACACACACAATACACCCTCCACATATACAATACCCCCACTAAATATACATACTACACCACATAAATACACATTACACACCCTCACTCAATAAATATACATACAAAACACACACAGACACAATGCACACGTATGCTATATGTGTGTATTATGTGTGCACAATATGTATGTATATTGTGTGTGTTTGTATTGTGTGAGTGTGTGCAATGTGCATGTGCATGTCCAGTGTGTATTGTGTGTATGTGTGCGCTATGTGAATAGTGGCAATGCTTGTATTATGTATGTGTGTGTAGTGTGTGAAGTGTCTAGTGTATATGTATTAGTGAGTTCGAGTCAATCGTGGCACAACTTTTAAAAAATTTATGTTTACTTTGCCAATCAAAAAATGGGAAGGATATTAATTTGCAAAGTCAAAAGAGATTAGAGAATAAGTCATTGCTAAGTTTTCATCAAGCAAGACAATTTTTTTGTGAAAAATTCAATAAATGGGTTATTCTGAAAAACTGTTTCCACAAATGGGCCGGATTTTTTTATCTGTCTTTGGGTGTTGCAAATTTTAAGAATTCGTATCTAGCTACGCATTCTTAGAATGCATAACTTAACTAAATTTGAATAAAACACAATAGCACGTTTCAGTATTGGTAATCCCCATTTTCGCGAACCTTATCCAAAAATGCACCTTTTCGTCCAATTCTTGCAAAAATCGCCCAAATTTGTCTAATTGTTTCCCCCTAAAGGTAATTTACGTGCTTTCTTCATAATTTAGCATTATATTCATGGTTTATGGTGAAAATTGTGATTTTAGGGCTTGTAGTTAAAAATTCAAATTTCATGTTGTTGGTATAAATTGTATGTTTTCACTACTAGGGTTTAGCATGTAATGTCTTTTGAATTATTCTTAGGTTTGGTATATAGTTTAGTTTTAATTATTCAAATATTGAGATAAAGTTGTGTATGCAGGATTATGGAGATAGAATCTGTTTGTGTCCTTTTATATTGAACGGAAGAATAGTACAAATTGGTGGAATTGGTTTGTCTTATGAGCCACTTGTGGCAAATGCATACCTTGTGTTGCATAAGTTTGTTCCATACAATGAGTTGGTTAACAGAATATGTGATTGTATTGAAATCAATGTTAATGAGTATAGGATTATGTTACTGAGTATAGGATTACTTTTACAAGAAGCGTGCAATTCAAGTGGGTAATGGATATAACTTTGTGGGCATTCGACTTTGCGATGCACATATGAGGGATATGTTTGCAACAACTATTCAATCGGGTCAAATTGAGTTATTCGTTGACATAGTGAAGTTAGTCACGAGCCGGCTAATTTTGGGGATGTTGGTCCTGATTTTGGAGATGGTGGGCCTGAGTTTGAGCATGGTGGACTATCTGTTGGGGTTTGGAGCCCCTTGCACAGCGGAAGACTTGTACAAAACAAATAAATCAAACACGGATCTATTTGACCGATTATGCGATTAATCAATTCACATGTTAAACAGATAATTGCATGCTAGAACGCAAATAATTCATGCTCTAAGAAAGTAAATCCTAAAACATGAATTCTACGGTTTAGAGTTACCGATTTGATTCTCCAAAGAATCGTCGATTGCTCGCGCCTTCTCCACGTGATGATCTTCAATACTAGACCACGGATCTTCTCTCTGGTTCCCGAACTGTATCTCGATATCAGGGTGGGCTGATCTTATCAAAATACTAGGACTCGAATAAAGAAGACAGAAGAAATCCTTTTGAGAATAGGTGAAGAATTCGAAATTCTCTACAGCTGGAGATTTTGAAAATTTCGAAAATTACAAGAAGTAAAATTGTGATTGTTATGTCTCCTTTATTCTCCTATTTATATTAAGTTCCTTATGGGCCCAGACATGGATCTATGGAAGGTTTTGGATATGGGCTCCCCAATTAGCTTTTTACTAATTAAATTGAACCCATAATTTAATACAAGCTTATATTGGAATATTACGAGCAGCCACTACGAAGTAATATTGAACTCTCCCCATCCAAATCCGAAATTACAAGTAATCCGGGTTTCCGTTATTTATTATTTATTTCCCGCGCTTAAGATATAAATGTCCATTAATTAATTAATGTCTGCTATGGACTTAATTAATTAATATCTTATTAATTCCAAGAGTGGACTTAGCAAGAAACATTTATTTATTATTCATAGAGTAATAAAACTCCAACTGGCCAGTTTTCCGAATAATAAAACCTTGTTCGAGCTCCTCTTGAGGACATTATCAAACGAGACTCACCTCGCGCACGTTTCAACATAATAGCAATCCTAGCACCGCTAGATATTAATCACCACTACCCAATATATCAGGATTATTGGGTTGCAAAAAACCCGCACCATTTGATAAGTCAAAGTAGTGCATAACCAATATCGTATGCTCAATGCTAACATATGTAGATTAAGAAATAGTATTTTATCAAGACCTAGTCTTTCAGTAGATAGCATAAAGACACGTCTTGCTGTTAGATCCGTTCAGTGCTATACCACACCAATGTCATCTTATTTCGGTAAGACTTAGAAATATGCGGATTTGACATTGCAACCTTTCACGATAGGTAGCCAAAGCCTATCTAGGTTGTGAAATTCTTCTTTTCTTTTGCAAAGCATTGCATAGATCTGACCGTGTTACCTTAAAGTGGACGACGCCCACAACCGGTCTACTAAGCAAAAGACTTAGACTTTGTTTACTTCTTATGCATTTAAATGTTTATAAAACATCTTATAAATGCACAAGCAAATACAATGTAATAATAATAGTGATTCTATTCGTGCGGAACTGCTCGAATAATACTGAATCGGGTTAAAAGTGGATTATAGAGTTTTACGTATACAAGCAAGATTCTATTCGAGCGAAACTTGCTCGAAACATGCTTTTCAGTATACCAAACCTAACACTATCTCCACAGAATGAAGTTAGTGACGATTCTGAATTTGATGAAACCCCACCCGAATTGAGTAATGAATCAAAAGCAACCCAAGAAGCATCTGATGGTGAGACATTTATGTCCCATTAGTCTCTGAAGAGCGAAAGTGAGAAGGAGTATGAGCATCCAGGGTTACCTTTCTTTTGTGCTCTACCGACGATAGAAGGTAATTACTACGAATATAACCATGATGATTCTGAATCTAGCAATTGGGTTTGGGATGAGAAGAATCCTACACGGATTAGGTTAGGAACCAAATTTTGATACCAAGCTAACGTTGAATTTGGAATCATCCACAAAAGAATTTGGAAAGTAAACCAACAAAGTGGAATGTGACATGCAAAAATCCGAAAGGGATGGGGAGACGACGGAATAAGACAATTTGTATTTGGAAGCTCTGAGCAACATTGAGGAAGCACAACCACAAATGGAAAATCAGACAATAGGTTAATAGACACACTTGTGCAGGTAATCCCAATTCTAGGGACCACGCCAATGTTTAATCAGCAATGGTGGCTTCGTGCATTAAGCATCATATTCTAAAGGACCTTGAGTATAAGTCTAACTCCATTATTGAGGATGTGAAGCAAAGGTATCATGTTGAAATATCATACAAGAAAGCATGGTATACTTGGAGGAAGACTATAGAGCTTGGTTTTGGTGGAAGAGAGTCATTATTAGAAGATTTACGTACTCATTTGCGTGGAAGGCTCAAAGGTAAACTTCTTTGCGTGGTTAGGTTTGATGCAAACAAGAAGTGTTTACATGTTGCTTACACAATTGTTGATAATGAAACAAGTGATAGTTGGAATTGGTTTATGAAGTTAATCAAACTTCATGTTGTGAAAGGCGATAGAGAAGTTTGCATCATATCTGATAGACACCCGAATGCAATGGAGATTGATATATGAGAACAATCGCCACGAGGCATTCGCCGATTTTGCTTAGAACATGTATGAAAAATGGCAAAATGCCAAACTGATTTGACCCCATGGGCGCATGACAAACTCAATGACAATGATGCAAGGGGCCTAAAACATGTGGTTAGACGAGTCAGCATCCATGAGGGTAGGTATGATGTCTTATCTGAGGCACGATCCAAAGGGAAGGGTGGAAACTCTTTTGAGGTCAAGTATTGGAGAAAATGGTGTAGTTGTGGGAAATGGAAGATGTGGAGGTTGCCTTTGTTCTCACGTTGCGGCAGTGGCCAGAGATCGAGGAGATAACATTCTACGCCTTGTGAGTAAGAACTATTTTAAATCAATTTGGGTGAAACAATATTCTTTTGGTTTTCGTTCGCTTAGGCACCAGGACTATTTGGAGATACCACCATGTACATTGGAGTGTTCAATAGGGAAACTTGCTCCTCGTTCTCGCGGTCGATATAGAAGAGCAAGGATATGGAAACAGATGGATGAAAATGCATAGGACTTGCAAGAACCGTGGACAAGTAGGGAATGATAGGCATAACTACACAACAAGGCGCGATGTGTGATTGTTTGTGGTTTGATTGTAGTTTGTAGTTGAACATTACTACTATTTGATATTGGGTTGTAGTTGAACATGTATTTACTATTTGATGTTGGTTTGTACCTGAACATTAATATTGTTTGATGTTGGTTTCAACGTGAACTTTATTTACTAATTAGAAAATTCGACGAGATTCAGTCGAATAGTAGAATTCTCTATTAAGTATATCAACTGATTGACCAATTAATTGAATATATCAACTGATATTGAATAACATTAGATACGTTTCAATTTAAAAAAATAAATGACTTTTTTATTTTCTAATAAAAATAAAATTTGTTTGACAAATTGTGGAAGATTAAATCATTTTGAATTTTTAAAGCATATATCAAACGATAATTAAATTAATTTTTTTTGATCAAAGATAGTATTATTAAAATCAGAAGAAACAATTGAAAGCCCAAATTGAACCTTTAATTGGATTTAAGATAAATTTAAATGCACAATCGTTCAAATGTAGAAAATGGATTAAAAATTAAATAAAATTTAGTTAAATATCACAAATGTTGACGTCCAACAAACAACCAAAAACTACTTGTAACTATTTGGCGTAAACTTGTTTGAAGTTGCAGATATCCCTTTGGATGTATGTGAGGATGTTCTTCTAGCAAAGAATTTTGTTATAGTCAGCACAAATCCTTTAGTGGAGAAAGAAATATCGGAAGCTGCCCCAAACTGTTTACGAGCCGCTTCCCCAGAAGCAACATGTTCAGGAGCCACCCAGACTCATGACGAGCCTTTGTGTGTGACTCGCGACGAGCTGCCTCTTGCGCCTCATCCTCCTCAGCATCATCCTCCACTTCAGCCTCAACCTCCTTCGGTGTCTGTAATCTCACTCCTATTTATATTCGTCAAGGTTAACATCAAGTCGTTACCCATCATATGTGAACTAGATCCAACATGCCAAGAAGCACGCGGTGGGTCACTGTATCCTCCGCCGATCTGCGATAAACCTGCATCCCGTCTATACCCCGGTCTTCCATTATGGACACATTTCCTTCCTTCGCGCCTACCTTTGTGAAGGATTGCTCTTGCAGTGTCAATCGCTGATAATGCACTATAAAAAGAAAAAGAAAAATAAAAACTTATTACCATCATCATATGTGTAGAGGCAGTCTCAAAGATGTCTGGCTGGCCATGGATGCCGGGTCTAGTATTGTGAGTAACGATGATCATCCGAAACCAATTCATGTAGTCCGCATTCGAGGCTTCTGGATACACCTGTTGTTCTATTTCTCCCTGGGTCCTCCAATAGGGAATGTAGTTAGCATGATGATCTACCTAGTTTGTAGCTGACTTACCTCGCCTTGAACTTTCCCATCTCTCAAAATTGTGGAATTGAATCTCTTAGGGAAAATGTGTTGGGGGTACCAAAACTGTCATGCAACTCGATGACCCCAATGCGGCTCCACAATATTGTAGCAAATGAGGCAGTTAGTTGTTACGGACTCAATTCCCACTTCGGTTGTGAGAACAACTGGTGTGGGGTGTATAGACTAAATGAGCTCTCTCACCTAACAGACTAGTCTTTTGGGATGAGTTCTCATGTTTGGTCTGTATCAATTGGTGCTTTCATTGAGAGCCCAAACGGCTCAGAGTGGTGGTCGGGCAACGAACTCGTCGTGACCAATGAGTATGTTTGGGGCTGACTCGGAGTGGTGACCCATGGAGTGGTGGCCGGGCAAAGTATCCGCCGTGACCAATGTGGTCGTGGCCAACGAGAACTCGGAGTGGTGGCCTGGAAAAGAACCAGCCGTGACCAACGAGGACATTGGACCTTAAAGGAAGGTCGAATGTTACGGACTCAAATAGGTGAAGTGAAATTGAGAGAGAAGTATCAAACCAATATTACAGAGAGATGGAAAGAAATATTATTTCACGCACTCAAATTATAACAAAATATCAAACCCAATATTACAGAGAGGAAGAGAGAAAGAAATTATCATACCTAGTACCCAGATATCTCATTTTTATAAATGGAAAAAAATGCCCTCCAGCAACAAAATTGCTTTGGGGGTATTTTCGCTCGAAAATTGCGATGAACAGTATAAAAGGACTACCAGCGTGATTTAGGCGAAATCCAAATATTTATGAGTATACTTTTAAGAATAAAGGTCAAACTTGGTCTTAAACATATGACCATTTTAAGATTTTTGGTCCCAGACATTATGTTTTGGAATTTTTGCATCCCAAATATTTCAACTTGGATCACAATCGGTTCAAAACTGATAGTTCCATCAAATTGTACTCCCTCCGTCCCTAATAATTCGCCACCATTTGACCTGGCACGGATTTTAAGAAAATGTAATGGAATGTGAGTTGAAAAAGTTGGTGGCATGCGGGTCCTACTTTTCTACTATATTAGTATTATATTAAAATATGAGTGGAAAAGAGTTAGTGGAATGTAGGGTCCACTACCAAAAATGGTAAAAGTGAAATGTGACAAATTTTAGGGACGAACGAAAAAGGAAATAGGTGACAAATTTTCAGGGACGGAGGGAGTAACAATCAACGTGATTAAACACGACTTTGACCAAATTAAGTTGTTAAGTGTGATTACTAACTCCCTAATTATATCCTTAATTATAATGATAAGTTATCATTTAAAAACACAAAACAAATATATTAAAAAAATGAAATTAAAATTGGGTTGAGTGAGTTCAACACTTGGACAAATTTCAGAAGCAAAATCGTAATGTTTCTCTCTTACCCTCCCCCTTCTCACTTCGACGGAACCCTAACTCTCCTAGCGACGATAACTTCAACATCAAAATATATACATTACTGTCAAAATACAACACCATTCCACTCAACATTTATGCCAAAAAAATATACATAACTAAAGTCTTCACAACACGATTCCACTCCACATTCATGTCAAAATCCATACATTACTACAACATCAAAATACAAATCAACATCACAATGACAAAGAAACTAAATCCATACTTCACAACACTTGCTAATTTCTGTATGGCGCGATTATTGTCATCGCTCGATGCCAAAATAAAGCCTAAACTGTCCCCATCTGTCTCGGCTAACTTCGACAATGATTCCACGCCATTATCTTCTTCAATTGGCTCGACTGGTGAGCACCACTTGAATAAAGTGCACTCTTTTTTCTCACAAACAATGTAGAGCTTCCCCCTTGTAGGTTTGCCATGGCTTTTGACGATACGGAGTGAAGCAAGTTTCTTGCAATTGCACGCCTCGTATCGGAATCGAAGGTTACGTCGGCCGCCACTCTCGCCGGATCCGGTCCCGGTCCCCTCTGCTGAAAGTCTAACGCTCCATAACTAGGGTTCTTCGTTTTTGACACACTGAAAGATGAGAGGAAGGAAGAAGATGACATAAAAGTGTGAAACGCGATTTGGAATGAGAATCCTAATTAATGAATCTTAAATGGGACGGAGGGGATACTACTTTATATGGGCCCGACTTCAATTAATGACATACTTGGATTTTACATGGTTTTAGAGGGTGGTTTTGTATGAATTTGATCATATTTGTCTATTATTGGACGTGTTTATATATACTTCTATATTATGTTGGTATGTTGACCATTTTGTTAAGAATGTGTAGAAAAAGGTACAAACTATGTGGATGTGCAGCAGCCTTGGTTTGAGACAATTTTTACTGGAGATTTTGAAGCCCAATCAGCCTCATATGCATATCAATCTTTTCGTCTTTGAAAGAGCTTCGCGTGGGTATCTTACACGCTTCAATCAGAGTCCCGTAGAAGAAGTTATGACCGTGTTACGAACATTGCGCTGTCCAGAAAATTACACGCGGCCGGGTGAATTAACCACCCGGCCGGGTACAGTGTTTATGCGCTGAAAAGGTCAGAAAATGGTCGAAAATCATCACCCGCCCGGGTGAATTTTACTCTTTATAATTCTACCCGGCCGGGTACGTTATTTTGGCGTATTTTCTTGTCAAAAATGCGATTTTTTATGGCGGATTAAAGGGAAAAACGCCTGGGGTTCATGAGATTTCTACACTTACCGCCTCCACCACTCACACACACCTCCAAAAACACTTTGAGAGAGAGAATTGAAGATTGAAGACTCTAGATCGAAAGATTGGAGACTTCATCCCTAAATTCATTCCACAAGAGTTCTTAGTACCCATCTCTTATGTCTTTCATTGAATTCTTTGTTTCAAACATGGTTTTTAGGAAGAACATGAGTAGCTAAACACCTTTTTGTAGAATTCTTGGTGATGATGCATTAATTTCATAGTTTTTATCTAATTGATTTTGTTCTTACCTTGCTCTTGTAGTTATTTGATTATTCTTGGGTTTATTCCTTTCAATTGCTTGATCACCACTTGATTGTGTAGGATTAATTAGATTAATCGGGAGATGAAATAATTAATCTGGAAATAAGAATAATTCACACCTTAATGCAATAAAACTCGGGAGAGTTGAGGTTTTGAGTGGGGTCTTTGACCTAATCAAGCTTTTGGGAGTTAGGGGTTTTAGGATTGGAAGAGGACTTCAATCCTAGCACCTAATCTACAGGTTTCTCACCTCGGGAGGGGGTTTAATCTATAATTGTGGTTGACTTAGTAACTCTAGAGACACCAAAAGGTAAGACAATTTGATTGGATAAGAGCTTGGAATTGTGCATCGAATCCTTGAGTTCTATAATTTTCTCCATATTATCTTTTCACTCCGTGTTTACTTGCTTTTATTTGTTTATTTGCTCATTATATGCTTTTCGTAGTGTTAGAAAACAACCAAACCTTTCATGATTCTCTAGATAGTAGTCAACGTTTGTTTGTGGTAGTTAAGTTGATACAAATTTGTCTCTGTGGGATACGATACTCTTGCTTGCTAACTACTAATAAATTATGAAAATCTTAATCTAATTATTAAACTATCATCGTCATAATAAATATAATAATTACAATTATGTTTGTAATAATTATTTTACAAAAAATCTTATTATAATATTAAAATTAATAGTATTATTACTACTATGTTTTTAGTTTGCTATTGAAATCAAATAATAATTTAAAATCTTAATATATTTCCAAGTACAGAAAATAAAATAAAGTTGTATGGAATCTATTCTTAGGATTCATTATCTTATGAATATTTTTTTTATCAACTTATCCTTCAACCAAACATAGCATAAATGCAGTTTATGTAATGTTAATAAAATGTCTGTATTTTTTATTTTATGTATATGTAATTCAACTATCAATAAGACAATTTCACCCTTTAGTGCTTTAGTCACAAGCCGAAAAATCCTAGATCTCCATTATCCATTTATTGAGCTAAGGTTCATATTTAACTTTATCTTTGATACTTCTTCCGTCCCATATTAAGTGAAACATTTTTTTTCGGTACGAGATAAAAGAAAAATGAGGTTTTATTAGTTGAATGTAGATGAATAAAGAGAGAGAGGAAATATAATAGAGAAGAAAAAATAAGAGAACGAATGCCAAAAAAGAAAATTACTCATTTAGCTTGGGACATTCAGAAAAAGGAATATAAATCACTTAGCAAGTACTCCCTCCGTCCACGAATAGGAGTGCTGTTTTTTCATTTTAGTTCGTTCGCGAATAGGAGTCCCGGTTGACTTTTACCATAAATGGTAATAGGGTCCCACCATCCACTAATTTATTCTACTCACATTTCATTTAAAACTAATATATACAAGTGAGACCCCTATTCCATTAACTTTTTTCCACCCAACTTTCTTAACATTTCTTAAAATCCGTGCCGCCCATAAATAGGGCTCCTAATGGCGGACGGAGGGAGTAACATAAAGTGTAAAATTAGGATAGTACTATGGTTCGACTAGTGATATGATCGGTAAAAGAAGTTGAATAGTAAATGAATGGCTTTTACAGTTCGTTCTCCGGTCTACTTTTTAAAATATTGATTCGACTAATTATGCGTCAAACTTTTTTTCCCTTTCTTTCCCTTATTTTCGTTTGAAGTGTACGAGAAGCACTTTTACTAGGACACATTAATTTTCTGAAATCATAAACTTTAATAAATGATGCTAGATACTGTTTCATTGAAGGTATCTCAATAAATGAGGCATTTAATTGTCCATTTAATTGTCATAACATTATGAAATATAATAAATTAATCGTTAATATACTTGTCATTGTTACACCGTAGGCAATCCACAGTAGTAAGGCCAGTTTGATCAACAACCTAAATTTTAATTACTGTTCATGCACTGTTTAGACACAGAATATAACAGACCGTCGTCTTCTTAAATGCATCCACACTTTTGTAGTACTAGTAAATTCCAATTAATACTAGTTTTAATAAAATTTGGTAATAATCGTTCCGTCCCACAATCTATAACATACTTTGGATCATGATATGAAATTTTTAAAAATAATATCTTATATATTAAACGGTGAGAGAAAATAGTATATTTTTATAAATATAATGGAGAATTTTTTTATAAAAAAGAAATACTCCCTTCGTCACACTTAAAATGACACATTTATTTTTAATTTGTCACAACTAAAATGATATAGTTCCATTTTTGGTAAAAAAAATTTTAATTAATACACACACTCACTTTTTCTCTATCCAATTAACTATTCAATTCTCTTTTTCTCTATTTAATACTTACACTCATCTATTCTCTTTTTAATTAACTACATTATCTACAATTCCTAAAATCTCGTGTTGACTAAAAGAATGTGTATCTTAGCCGGGACGGAAGGAGTATAACCTTTTTTAAGAGGGAGAGTAGTCCCTACACACATCCATGTAAAAAGGGATGCCGACATTTTAAACCTCCTCAAATACCACTTGAATAATGGTGTTCATAAATTCTACAGTTTACAAAATCAATACACGCACTAACATGTAAAATTACACACACATCCACACACATTTATATAAACGCACAAACACACATACAGAAGGTCTCCCCCTTCTTATTCTTGGCCTCTCTGTTTTCCCATTTCTTTGTAGCCTACGTTACTAATTCGCCAAGAGATAACTCAGCTGCGATACTCGAAGAAACCCAGTTCAGGTAAACCCCCAATTTTTGGAAAAAAATATCTTCGGTTTCTCTCTGTGTGTTTACCAAATAATTTAGTAAAGATTTGATTTTTTTGATATACACTCAATCATCTATCTTTCGGTGATCTTGTAAGTTATAACCGAAAAAAAATCATTTTTTTGGCGTTTTGTTATATTCTAGTGGTTTTGTTTACATATGAAGCTGCATTAATTGGGAGTATCATTTTTGTAGATTGAATTACCCGAGTATATATTCTGAATTCCTTAATCAAGGGCTTTTCTGGCTGCAAGGAACATTCCTAATTGTGATTTTTAATTCATCTTTACAGGTGGGAAATGGAATTTTAATTATCCCCTTTTTCTAAATCTTGCATAATAAACAAGTTGTCGATCGATTGTTTGCTAAGATGATGATGTTTGAGGATATGGGCTTCTGTGGAGACCTCGATTTCTTTCCTATGAAGGAAGCAGACGCCTGCGCTGTGCAGTCTGCAGCTAATGCCGATGCTGAGGCCGAGGCCGAGGGAGTTGTGGAGGATGACTACACCGATGATGAGATCGACGTGGATGAGCTTGAGAGGAGGATGTGGAGGGACAAGATGCGGCTCAAGAGGCTCAAGGAGATGAGCAAGGGCAAGGAAGGCGTTGATGCTGCGAAGTCGCAAGAGCAGGCGAGGAGGAAGAAGATGTCGAGGGCGCAAGATGGGATCTTGAAATACATGTTGAAGATGATGGAGGTTTGCAAAGCTCAGGGCTTTGTGTATGGGATTATCCCGGAGAAGGGGAAGCCTGTGAGCGGAGCCTCTGATAATCTGAGAGAGTGGTGGAAGGATAAGGTGAGATTCGACCGGAATGGACCGGCTGCCATCGCGAAATACCAGGTGGACAACGCCATCCCCGGCAGGAACGAGGGGTCCAGCCCCGTTGGGCCAACTCCTCACACCTTGCAGGAGCTCCAAGACACCACCCTTGGTTCGTTGCTATCGGCTCTGATGCAACACTGTGATCCGCCTCAGCGGCGGTTTCCATTGGAGAGGGGCGTCCCGCCTCCTTGGTGGCCCACTGGGAAGGAGGAATGGTGGCATCAATTAGGCCTGCTGAAGGATCAGGGCTCCCCTCCTTACAAGAAGCCTCATGATCTGAAGAAGGCGTGGAAGGTCGGGGTTCTGACGGCTGTCATCAAGCATATGTCGCCCGACATTACCAAGATCCGGAAGCTCGTGAGGCAGTCCAAGTGTTTGCAGGACAAGATGACGGCCAAGGAGAGTGCGACGTGGCTGGCCATAATCAACCAGGAGGAAACCCTGGCGAGGGAGCTCTACCCCGACCATTGCCCGCCCCTCTCTGGATGCAGCGGCAGCGGAACATTCCCCATGAACCACAGCAGCGAGTACGACGTGGATGTGGGCGACGAAGAGTCCAATTTCGACGTGCAGGAGCAGAAACCGGCTGCTCTCGGGCTGTTAAACATTGGGATGGGTAGGTTTCACGACAGGCTTCCGATTCCAATTCAGCAACAGTCTCATGCCATCAAAGACGAACTAATCACCAACTTGGAGTTCTCGAGGAAGAGGAAGCCCGGCTGCGAGCTCAACGTGATAATGGATCAGAAGGTCTACACGTGCGAGTTTCTTCAATGCCCTCACGCTGAGCACCGCAATGGCTTCCTTGACCGAGCTTCCCGTAATAATCACCAGCTATCTTGCCCTTACAAGCATTTCAGCATCAAGCCAGTGACCTTTCCTCAGTCCTTTGTCCAGCATAAGCCATCTCCGTTGCCCGTGAACCAAACTCCAGCGCCACCCTTTGATCTCTCCGGTCTAGGTGTCCCAGAAGACGGGCAGAGGATGATCAACGAGCTCATGTCCTGCTACGACAACAATGTGCTAGGAAACAAGAACGCAAATGCCCTCAAGGAGCAGCAACGCAACGTGCATTGCCACCAAGACGTTGGCTACCTCCAGAGTCAAGGAATGGTGCTGGGAGGCGGCCTATTCGACGACAGCAACAGCATTCATCACAACCCCACAATGGTCCGAGCAGGGGATGGGTTCGATCAGTGCAACCACAACCCTAGTGAGAATTTCCAGCTAATGTTCAGTTCTCCGTTCAACATACCCGCTGTCGATTTCGCGGATAATTTCGGGCCAAGGGATAGCCTGGCAAAGCAGGATATTGCAATGTGGTACTAAAGGTAGTCTTGATACATTCTTTAAAAAAAATTCACCTGTGTTTACTTACATCTTGTGTTGTCTTTTTTGTTTATGATGTTAGAGTTTGTAGATGTTGTGTAATAATCAAAGTGGGGATTGTGGTATGGTATGGTGTCCCATCTCTTTAAAGATGCTTTGGTAGAATGGATAGAGTTTATATAGATGTCACATAAATAAGGTTGGATTTTATTTAATTTATGTTATTGATGTTAGGTTAGGGGCAGCCAGAAATGGATAAAGTAGAGAATGTGGATGGGCTGTATTTTGTTGACTGAGGAAATTGGATTGTCTTTGTGTTTGGGCGGTGTGGTCACATCTTCAATGGAATTCCAACTACTGTAGGAGTGGATTATATCAAAATCACTATGATTCATTTCCCATCAATACCCTTCTCTATCTTTTATTAAATGGAATTTGTCATCTCAATTCTTCTTGTAGTTTTCATCTTTTTTTTTTTTATCTTTTCTTGATAAAGTTTGTTTGCAGCTTCCTACACACACACACTATCATCAATCCCATGGACAATTGAAAAGTCATTTGGGGATGCACAAATGCTCTTCATTTGGTCATTTTCTCTCCCATTTGGATTGGTTTTTACTCTGTTCCATTCCACCAATTATTTCCCATTTTCTTGCTTCATGTGATGGCAGTTTCGCTCGCGCTTTTCATGGTAAAAAAAATAAATATTACTTTCCATAATAGACGTCACACTTTTCTTTTTTAGTTCATCTCATAAAACATATCACATTTTATTTTTTGGAAAAAGTTTTCTCTCACATTAATATAACTACTATTTTCTCTCTCCATTTGACACATAAAATAACATCTCCAAAAATCTTGTGTCGTTCCCTAAGTATATCATATAGGGACGGAGGGAGTAGTAATAATAGTAACTTGCAAGTATATAAATACACTATTTTCTATTACAAATTTTTGGATCCATCGATTACTACCAATAATGGAGTCAAATACAGAGATGGGAAAAATTATGATTCCTATTTAGGTCATTGTCCTAAGTCAATAAACACGATTTACGCCACATTATTGTCGCTCTACGTGCAATGTTTATTTTTAATAGTTATTACTAATATTTCCAAATTTCCGGGCCCATTAACTCCAATTGACAATTAAGTACAGTAAGTATTTGTTGTTATTATTGCTATTATTATTGTTATTTGTAGATTTTTGGGTTTTATCTACTAGCTCGTACAATTATATGTTGAAATAAATTTGGAACAGTTTAATTAACTAAGTAGATTTCAGCTCTGCATTGTTAACAAAGTTCCCATGTATAATACTCAACTCTTAGTACATCTTAAAATACAAACAAGAGATTTAAACTTTTCACCATGATCTATGAAACTTGAATTTTTCATGACTTCCATTAATGGCAGTTGACTTTAGATGTTAAAATATTACTACAGTCGTCTGTACATAGTTGAGTCATATTTCTTTATGGGTTGACCCATTATAGCTGAATTATTTTTTAAAAACAAATAACACATTTCTTTTATCTTACTTTACTCTTATTTGTTCTCTCTCCATCTCTACCTTTTCATTTCTTACTTTATCCTTCTTTTATTTAATTCACTTAAAATATTACTACAGTCGTCTGTACATAGTTGAGTCATATTTCTTTATGGGTTGACCCATTATAGCTGAATCATTTTTTAAAAACAAATAACACATTTCTTTTATCTTACTTTACTCTTATTTGTTCTCTCTCCATCTCTACCTTTTCATTTCTTACTTTATCATTCTTTTATTTAATTCACTTAACACAATTTTTTTTTAATTCGAGTCAAAAGTAAATGATTCTACTAGAAAGGAATGGACCAATTCTAATATCTGGGTGAATACACACGTACTAATAATTGAGAGACAAATAACAAAGTAATTGACCTAAAGATAAAGGCCCACAAATAAATAACTACACCTACAATAATTAATCTAAAAATGAACAGAAAGTAAAGTCACCTGTCCTCCCCTCCCCTGGCACCTCCCCCACCCTCCCGACATGCACAAAAACAAAATAAAAAGGGAACAAAATTTCTCCAATTTCTTGAAAAAATTATTTCTCATATTATGTACGTACATATGCCAAACTAGATGAAAAATCTTTTTACAATTCTCACTTAGAGCTTGCAAAACGAGCTCGTACTAGTGAAATTTCAAGTCAGGTTAAGCGTATCTTTTTTTCTGCATTCGCCCCTGCCTTGTGTGTCTGGGATATATATCCACGAGTATCAACTATAGAGTAGAGAAAAGAACAAAAAGGGCATTATGGTCTATTCATATTGACATTGCAAATGGGCATTAAGTGGACCTACCTACATGTTGAAGCAACATTTCTGGCAAAAGAACATGCATGGCTTCTCCTTCATCACCATTCACCACAAACAAGTTCATGCACCTAGACAACCTCTCACAACCCAATGAAAACACTAATTTTATATTAATAGATCCTCTTAATTAATCCCATGTCATTACCCATATCATCATTTAATAAATCCACTTTCACGACAAAACTAATCATTAATTATCAAAAAACCTCTAATTGGGAGACAAGTGCTTGGTATTACGCTGTAAGAGAACTGTTTGATATGGACAGACTAACTCCATATCTAATCGAAATAAAAATTGATGAATTACTAAATTATTCAAGTTTATTGGCACTCCTCACACACTTTTTGATAAATAGTCACTACTATTATAATAGTAGTGACCTGGCTAATGTGGTTGTTAATCATTTTCGTGGCGGTTATTGATTGATTAGTGTTTGTTTGTGTGAGGTTTTATGCAATCATAGTTAGGACATAACCAAAATTTCATGTGACTTGTCGACTTATTTAATGGTGATTAATTTTTTATGTAACTAGTGTAGTTTATTCTGTTACCTTCTGTTGGAATCAATTAAAATGAAATTGAGAATATAATTAGTAGAAAGGGGACATGAGATCTACAAGAGTGGATATGCGGCTAAAAATTTTAAAAGTAAATATTCTTGGTCCAAGACTTTAGTCGACATGTAATTTAATTTCTTCTAAGTACTAAATGTGCGAGCACGTAGGTGAGTTGTCAATTTGTAAATTTAACAATTATGATGTAATAACACTTTTAATCATCTTTTACTTTCGACCTTTCTTAGTTTTAAATGGACTAGACTAGAGTCTAGACATGCACTAATTTAATTATCATGTTAAAAAATTATCAAGCATTTTTATGACACGTGTCTTGTTATTGAAAGTCAACCCTTGAATTATACTCACTTCGTTCCTTGTTAATAAAGACATATCTTTTAAGCACGGAATTTAAAAATAGTGTGTTAAACGAATGATGAAAAAAGTAGGAGAGAATAAAGTAGATAGAAGAGAGAATAAAACAAAAGTAAAATTACTTTTTGCCAAAAATAGAAATGACTCAATTAACTTGGAACTTTCAAAAATAGAAAAATGACTCTATTAACATGGAACGGGGGGAGTATTAATACTCTATTCGTCGAAATCTTTGTTTTTACGTGTTTTAAAATTTTATTTGAATGTTATAATTAGAAAGTGACAGTGGAATATAGGAGCCACAATAATTTGATTTTTAATTTCAAATTTTTAAAAATTTTATTTTCAATTTAAAAGTTTTTAAGTTATATAATTTCAGTTTTTAACCTTCATTTTGTACATATATGCCATAACTTCGAATAGTTATATCATAGAAAGAAATAAGAGAGTAGTGGCCTTAGATTAAATGGCCCATTACAGATTTCCATATTATTATATTGGGCGGCCCAAATTCTGTTTGTGTGGGTTTGGACATAATGCAGCCGGTTAATTGATAAAGAAGAACATTCAATATTTTGAAAAATATGTTTTTTTAAGATAACGAATCAATGCATCTTTTCAGAATTTGGTTCATATGTTTAGAACGGCAAATTGTAGTCATTCAGGTACGTTTCTATATATAATCAAGGCGTCTAGGATTTAATTAACACCATTCTCTCATTCCTAAGAACATTTAGAGCCTCCATAATAGCAATAGACTAACAAATTGTCTAGCAAAAGCCTAGTAAAAAATTTCTCCTGCCATATCATCATGCCCTTCCCACAGTTTAGCCATAAGCTAACCTAACAACAGCCTGACAATAGGCTAGCAAGAGCCTAAACAATGCCCTAGCCCAACAAATAAATTGACAAATACGAAATTAAAATTAGAAAAATACGGAGAAAGTGCAACAAGCCGTATATATATAGTTGAAATAAAAAATAATAATTTTCGGGCGTTAGCCGATCGCTCGCCGCACAATAGGCGGCTAGCATCGGCTAACGCCGGACGTCCGCGCCCGACCTCTCGTCCGTCACGCATTAGTCCGTCTCGCTAGCCGCATGCAGTAGTGGACTAACGCCACGCACGAGCCGCTAGCCGGTGGCTAGGGCGGGCTTTAGTCCACTATTGTAGATGCTCTTATGTTCAAGCATCACTTTATCTACTCGGAAAATACCGAGCATCATTTTGTGTTATACTTCCTTTGTCCCCAAAGAGTATGAACTATTTCTTTTTCGTCCGTTCCTGAAAAGTTTGAACTTTCTAATTTTGAAAAACGCAAACAGCACATTGCCCCTACACACCATTTTATTTACAACTTACACCATTGTCCTTAACAACTTATACCATTACAATGTGGACCCCACTTTTCATTAACATTATTTCCACTACCTCTTTCTCTCTCTTACTTTTTCCCTTATTTATTAAAATCTGTGTCGAAACCATTGTTTATACACTTTGGGAACGGAGGTAGTAGCTTTTATAGTTCTTATCTTACTTGTGGGTTCGATACCTATTATACTGCATTGTAAGTCTGTTCTCTTGCAGATCGTAGTATTTTTAGGTTTTCTATTACTTGATTGTGAGAAACTCAGCTGCATATTTGTACACTAAAAATAACAACTTAGACCCTTGTAGATCCTAATATGTTGAGATATCATATTACCAACCAGAGACGAAAGTAGTCTCAGAAATCAAGAACTAGCGAAGTTGGTGAACAAACATCTCCAAGAGGCCATCGAGGCCAATGAAATAGTACAAATTTGTACTCAGAATTTTTAAAACAAATTGGCTTCATTGACATGCAAACATGAAACATGCAATTTATATATGATATCCAGAGAATTTATTGTCGATTTCTTCATGTATTTTTTTTTTCTGTATCTTTCCTTTGATTAGACAAAGCCAAGTATTTGAACTATTCTCCGCTAGTAATTATAAAATCGTAGTCCAATATTTTACGGTTTGATCTTGGAAAACTTATAATTCAGTTTCAATTCTATACATTTTTGTGATACCAAACAATGAAATTGGAATTGGAGCCTCCAATTCCAATTCTATGGTTCGAATTCTATGTTCCCAAACACACCCTATGGCAAATTACAATCTTAACCTTTTTTTTTGGATTGGGGGAATGGAAATTTTTTCCTTTATTTGATTACAAACATTTCCAGAAAAGTTCTATTGTAACATACTAACATTAATCCATTTTATGAAGTTTCGAAGTGAACAATGCAAGTTTTATTTATGATGCCAACACAACTTTGGACATTAACTATTTAACCGACTCATTGATAAGCTACAATTAGAGCATGCTAATATCCTCTCATTCTTATTAGGAAAGTGATTTTTTTAACATTATGGCAATGAAATAATGGGGTTTTTAAATAGTAATTATGCACTATATTTTTATTTTTAGTTAAATTTATATTTTTTATATTACTTAACTACTCTTACATTAAAATTTGTACTTAAAGACACCTATTTATGGACATAGTTCTAACTTAGGCGTATACAATTTTTTTGGCATCATAGTGACCACAAATTTAAGATGAACAATTTTTTTTCTTTCCCCTTTTATTGCATTTATTTATTTAAAGACTTATCTTTAAAATTTTAAATTATGGTAATTTTATTAATTTTATATATTTGGTGCACATTTGTCTATAACTAAATAATGCTATATATTAGCAAATGTATAATGATGGGTTTCTTATTAAACTAGTCTTTACAAATTTTAATTTAAATAATTTAATATAAATATTTAGCTATTAAAAATTTATTACCTAATTTTAATAAAATATAATAAAAATAAAAATTTTAACTTATGGCAAAAAAAATACTTATAATTGAATTGTAATTTTCAATATTGATAAACTTATTCACTTTGTCACTTTTGATTCACAAGATTGTTTATGAAATATTAAGAGTTCTTAGCTCAATTGACAATTCAATATATTATTATTTTTCTTAGCTCAGTTCAGTATATTATCATGTATTAAAATAAAAAAGTAAACAGATAATGGCAAAAAAAAAACTTCATATCGTACATTTCAAATTTGAATAAGAAAAATGTTTTAATTTTTTATATTTTTTCATATATTATATAAATAATTTCATTGTTTTATATTTTAGAATATTTAACAAACATGAACAAGCTATGAAAGAATAATACTAAAGAAAATGAAAAAACTGACTAAAAATATCAAAAAATTAAATAAAAATTTATTTGAAAAAAAACATAAGTTATCAGATTATATTATAATTAAATATAATAATTTAGTTATATAGTGTGTTAATTAACACTACTATATTAATAAATTTATAATCTAAATTAATGATTTTTTTTAGATAAGTGTTAAATTACATATGAAATTCTTTGAAATTCATTTATGACTTTGATGCATACTCAAGCTTATCTCTAATTAATGAACATGCATTTAGATAAAGATATTTAATTTGATTTAATTTTCCTTAACTAAAATATCCATTTAATATGATATTAGCGTAAATTAATCACAATATAAAATAGAATTATTGCAAAAATACATAAGAGTATTATGGCATGGAGACATAATATCTCTAAATCACTACCCTCCTCTCAATGCAAGTTAAAATAGTTATAAGGTTATTAGCATGTATTCTTATAAAAAAAACAATATTTTGTTAACGGTAATGGGCAAAAATGTACAAGCTCTAAAATTATGTCTACATCTCCAACGACTATATCAATAATTAATGAAATAATCTGTTTTAAAAAATTTATTACAACATACCATATCAGCGTTCCAAGGTGTCCTTTCATTGACTTTCTTCTGTTGTAGTATCAATTTATCATTCATTTAATAAATCTGACCTATTAAACTCATCAATAATGTGAATCAACCAAATGTTGAAGCTTCTTTTAATATAGTAGAAGAGAGAGAGGGAAGCCATTAATGACGGATGCAAAACATGTTTCAAAAGAAACAGGGGAAATCTAATGAAATTTAATTTTTTTTGCAAAATTAGACGATAAAGTAATATTCAAGGAGAACAGATTCTCCTCGAATATCATATGGCAACCATGTCACCACCACAATGCACTTCAATGCTCTACTTCAAATGTATGACGTACAATAAAATTTAGGCAAAATAAGAATAACCAAAACCAAAACCAAAACCAAAATCTGAAACTGTGGTCAAAATGTTTTATTCATAATATTCAAAAAATGTAGTTTATTGGATAATAACCATTGCATACCTGTAGTTTTTAGATGTATGCATGAAAAAATCTTTATTACTCAATTCTCTTCGAAAATCTTCTATTCCTGTTGTGACTTCAACACTTCATAGCTTTTCTTAGCTTCTTCGATTTCCTTCTGGAGGTCCGAGAACAGCCCCTCGGACGACTCAGCAAAGTCGTTCAATCTCCCAAGAAATCCAGCCAAGCTCGTCCTGAAACGATCCAGAGCAGGCGTTGGTGCCTTGTCTTCGTCTCCCACAATGGTAGTACTCGTGCCCTTCTTCTTCGTCTTCTCTTGATGAGGCAGAAAGTGTGCGACGTCGACCTCCAAGTCCTTGATAGAGTCGACAACTTCTTTAAAAGGGAGTTTGTCGAACATCTCTAACCAGGTATCACATATCATGTATACTGGGGGACCTATGTCTTTTATGGGCGGAGGTCTCGTCCTTTTGCTCCTCTTAGAAGTATTCCGCGGAAGCAAAACGCATTTGTAGAGCCACATATTGATTGAATCCACGTAGAGCTTTTGCGCGTTGATCCATTTTGTGAAGATGGATGACAGATGGCTTAGTTCATTCTTCAGATGGATGGTGACCTGTCTCCGAGAATCTGACTGCATGATGAGATCCGTGCTTCCGGGAATTTTAGATACCGGTATCGTCTGTAGCTGAAGCTTATGGCATTGCACCATCATTTCCCACATCTTCCTTAACCTGTCGTTGCAACAAGAAAGTTTTAGCGATTTCTAATTAAAACTCGAGGAATTAATAAATATACGCGCATATATACCCCTCTAGTAGCTCCTCAAGCTGCGGCTGAAGCTCTCGATCTCTAATTTCTTCGATCTTCTTTGAGATGGACTTGATTCGATGCACAGAAACTCGAATTCTCGAGTGCAGTCCTTTTATTGCAGCTCGTGTCTTGTCGGTATTCCCTGCTTGGTATTCTTGCTCTAGGAGAAGTTTGCATTTCTGATCAAAATTACTCTGAAGCATCTCACCAGCCTGAAAGAATATGGATTAAAACCTTTATTAGCATAACTCTCACACTATCCTTCATTCAAGAGTATGGTTTTATCAGCGAAGAAGGGGAATTATCTCGTAAAGTCATGACAGAAAACTATACAATACTCCTAGCATTTATCTGTCAAAGAAGCCACATCACAGCGATATTCTAAACTAAAAAAGATCTATTGTTAAAATGTGATTGTTCGAGACTGAAACATGAAATCCTCCCATCCTTCGCCTATCAGAAACCGACGACCATAGAATCAGGTAAGTAAACACGTGTCAAAACGATAGTACAAGATTTTGAGATATCGCCTATGTAAACAGTTTCAAAATCAAATTAACGAAGTCTAAGCTTACCTTAACTTCATCGTGAAGCTTCTTTTCCCACGCATAAAGCCTATCCAAGGTTGACGTGTGGCTTCCAGAGACCATGCAGAAGTTGTCGAAGAGATTATTACTAAGATCTTCAACGCCATCAGAGTAATTCGCACCTAGAAGGTTCAAAGAAGAATCGGAAGGAGATGATTCCGTGTGAGGCCAAGTAAAGGACTTGACAGTCTCTTGAGGTGGCTCTACATGACACAGAAATAACATGACGAATTAGCACAATAGCCTAAAAAAAGGTTAAACCATCAGGTAGAGAGCGACGAGAGAAAATAAGTGGTGAAGAAACTCACCTTGAGGAACCTGGCTTGGATCATCCCCACAGGAAAAGCAAGATTTCAGAAGTGATGCTGAACCACCTGCCACAAAAGAATTACACCAAAATTCATGCTTTTTTAATGTTACAAAGGCGGAATAACAAAATCAAACTGCTAATAATTTCAACTATATTAGGTTATCTTCCAATTTGTCATAGTTTGAACTATAACTCATCTCTAGCTACTTATGATAGTACTATACAGCAACTCGATGACTCAAAGTTGCGTTCCTTTTCGGGCTCAACTTGACTAAAATAGTATTCTTCCACAGCCAATCAACACGTTGTAACAGCACAAATATTAGTTATAACATCTCACTGATAGCATTCCAAAGAAACTTTTCCTGACAAAAAATTGCACAAGCTCACACAAAGATGCACAGAGATAACTTACGTTGTTTTCCATGTATAACTTGGCGGAAATGTGTTTTATTTGCCTCAAGCATCTTTATTACTTCTTTTCCCGATTCAGACGCTCTAGCAAAAAGCTGATCAATCGTTTTCATGCTCGTAAGAAAGTGCTTCAGCACAACTTGATCTTCAACTTCCGTTTGTTTCAGTGGCGAAACTCCATTCACAATATCTTCTTTTATTTCCTTCGCATTATCAGCACTCGGAAACATGGTTTCAGATACTTTATCTTCAGAAGATAAGGAAGATGAATCTTTGGCGAGATTTTCCTCTGACAAGTTCACGTTTTTGAAACGTCGAACAAGGGTAGCAGTGGCCGGCTCGTCAAATTCATCATCTGATATCTGCGAATCTTCTCTTCCATCAGACTTCTCCAGATCCTGATGAAATCCTCGGCCCTCTTGTGCAGAGAAACGCTGCTCGGTTGGATGAGAAAGACCAAAATAATCCCAAGGTGGATATTCTGGTTCGTCAGCAGTTTCGAAAGGTGATGCTTCCGGAACTTCAGTGGAGCAAGGGGTGGTAGGCAGAGGAGTCGTGGAAGAAACCGAGACTGCAACAGGCACAGGAGGCTTCTCTTCGACTTTTTTGGAGAACGGGCTTCTGAACTTCATAAGATGAGTTTGGAATAGATTCGAGCCAGGAGTCGAAGAAGGTGGTGAATGATTTGCCATTGCATCAACATTTTGTGATACAGACCGGGAGACGGACTTTACAGAATGGGGCTCCGGAGTTGCACTTGCTAAAGGCTCGAATTCAGCATCGAACTCCACAAATCTCCTTAGAGATGCTCCTACGATTTTTAGTTCCTCGATGTATGCAATATGAGCTGCTGCAAGAGAGCACCTGCCATTAAGAGCCTGTTTGATGAATTTCTTTCTCGCCCGGCATAGCTGCAGACTCCTGTCTTCGTCTAATCTAGAACTCGAAGCTCCCATTAATGCAAAACAGCTGTAGCTCTTCCAGTTACCAAATCAGCAGAAGAACTTCTTTTGATGGGAGATTTCCTATGAGTATACAATTAAGATGAAAAAAAATTATTTTAGATTAACACTCATACTGAAACATCTTTCAATTATTGGCTCACAATAATAATGAAAGAAAACATCTATAACATTATAGAGAAGCTGCACTATCACTTTGAAGCTACATAGTATTTCAGATTCATTATGAATTTTGTGATTTACTAAAAGAAAATTCTGTTTCATCACTGCACACCAAATGACTGATAATCCGAACACGTACTCTAAATGTAACAAGAAGTCGTAAATTAATTATCTGAGATTCATCTCATGTGGAAAAAATAAAATAAATCACACTAATTGTTCAGTAACACAGGTGTTCTAATAAACAAAATAATGATTACAGAAATCATGAGACGAATGTCAACTAAAAAGTAACGCGATTCTAACTGCAGGTGCATTGACGATGACTTCTTTACTAGTGTTTCGCTAGGACATATTGTCGTATTATAGTTAATATCAATAGCTGTTTGACGAATATATTTGAACTACTCACCAACCACAGTTATTACTTGCCTCTAATAGCATCTTTTTGTATCACCAAATCATCTGCTATGAATACTAACTAATTTTAGTAATCGCTGAACTTGAGTAACCAAAAGTTGGATGAAGGTTCATAAAAAAGAATAGAAAGAAAGTAATTCATGTGTTTTATACGGCGTTTAAGCACACTTTACACACGTGGTTGATCAACTAGACGCCGTTACTTGACATTTGGTAAAACACGAAACACAGAATTAATGGTTTACACTTTGTATGATAAAGCCATAAGAAAACAATTAAAAGACTAAGAACAACAAAAACAGCATCTCCCAAATTCGCGCGAAAGCTAGCATCTGAAACCAGAGAAAGCACATAAATTAAATCTAATCTATCTTGGTAATGTTGGTCTCTTCCTACTTATATCTCAACATAGAGATTCGCGAGCTGCTTGAACGAACTCAACAACATTTGGAATCAACCCTCATTTCCCTCCACACTAAACAAGGAGCCAAAAAAAGTAAAAACAACAAGAACAACAAAATCAGCATCTCTCAAATTCATGCGAAAGCTAGCATCTGAAACCAGAGAAAGCACATAGCTTAAATCTAATCTATATTAGTAATGTTGGCCTCTTTCTAATTCTATCTCAACATAAAGAGATTCACGAGCGGCTTGAACGAACTCACCAACATTTCAAATCACCCCTCATTTCCCTCCACGCTAAACAAGGAACCAAAATCAAACAACACATAAATCCTCACTGAATCAAGATGTCATAATCAATCAAACTCAAAACACATAACTTAATATCAATCTTGGCAATGTTGGTCTTTTCCTTCTTCTATCTCAACATAAAGAGATTCATGAGCTGTTAGAACAAACTCAACAGCATTTGGAATCACCAAAATCAAACAATGCATAAAGCCTCAGTGAATCAAGATGTCATAATCAATCAACCTCAAAACACAAACAAGCCCCTGTGATCCAAAAACTAAACAAACACTAAAGATCCCACCTTTTTAGTAAATCAAATAAATCTAAATGACAAATATCCAAGCATCCAAAATCATCAAACGCAAACAAGACAACACCAAAAACACTAAAGATTCCACCTTTTTAGTGAATCAAATAAATCTAAACGCCAAATGTCCAAGCATCCAAAACCATCAAACACAAACAAGACAGCACCAAAAACACTAAAGATCCGACCTTTTTAGCAAAGATTGAAAAACAGGAAGAAGAATCTGTGAAAATTGAAATTGAGAAGAAGGTAAGCAAGCAACCTGAGAAATGTGCACCTGCTAAGAAAGGGAAATTTAATTTGTGACAGGTAGGAATGAGTGCGGCTGCTGAGAAAGGGCCCTAAATAGGGATGGAATTGGAGAGAGTGACAGCTGACAAGAGTCCAATTCAGGAGATAAGTTTGCATGCAATGGCAGTCGAAAACGGGTGTGGCCCACAAGAGGGCTGTGGACCCTCGCTGACTTGGCACAGGCAATGGAATCATATGAAAAAGCTTCATTTGGATTCGTCATACTTTTTCTTTAATTGATTTTGTACGAGAAAAGACAACATTGGGATTTGGAGAATGAACTAAAATGATGAAAAGGACATTACGTGTATTGCGGCTGCTGCAGTCACCAGGTTTCTCAGTTCAGTGGGAATGTCCTGTCTTTAAATTATTCGAATTATTTAAATTTTAGAAGTGTCAGTTACTTGTATAAATATATTCTTTTGATTATATTTGAATTTTAATATTTTATTTTTAACTAGTTTATTTGAAATTATATTTCAATTAATTTTATAAAATTTAAAATATTAATATTTTTTTATGTATTAAATTTAAATTAAATATATAAAATGAAGCAAAACAAACAATACTAAAAGTGTATTGAATGAAAGCGATGCTCATATATACGTGTAGCATATCATTTTCCCCTCTCAATATAAACATATTTAGCTAAAAATAGACAAAGTTTAATGTGGAAACTATAGATTCATATAAATAATTAAAGTAGGATAATTAAATAAGTGAATACGACAATAGTAATAAGTGCTCGCTCGCAGGTCAAAGTGAACGACCATAACCCCAATATTGCAGGAGAAACCAACGACTCATTTCGCGCATTGCCACCACTCGCACATCCATACAGTGGTGAATTCAGAATCTAGTAATGGAGGGGGCGGAAATAAATTTTAATAGTAATTATAATATAATATATTTTAATAATAAAATAAATAATATATTAATATTCAAGTAACATTAGCTTTTGAGGGTGGAATATAAATATATTAATATTCAAGTAGTAGTTAATAAAATATAAAAATGCATTAGGTTGCACATACATATTATTCATCTAAAAACTACACATATCAATTTAATTATGTTGATAACTTTCTTAAGTTGCTAACTTGCTAACTCATCAACACAGTGTATTAAAAATGTCAACACAATGACATTAAAATGTCAACACATAATTTTGTTGAACTTCAATATAATATGTTGATATTATGTGTTGACATTTTGATGTCAATGTGTTGACATTTTTAATACACTGTATTGATGAGTTAACAGAGTTAGCAATTTAAATAGTTAGCAATATAACACACCCCTATCAATTTAATTATAACGATTTGATTGATTTTCTTATTGTTCGCAAAAGAAAATACTCATCCGTCCCATAATAATTGGCATTCTTTTCCATTTCGATCCGTCCCACAATAATTGTCACTTCATTTTTACCATAAATGATAAATAGGCCTCACATTCCACTAACTTACTTCACTCACATTTTATTATAAAACCAATATAAAAAAGTGGATCCCACACATTCCATTAACTTTTCCAACCAACTTTTCTTTACATTTCTTAAAACATGTGCTCACAATAAGAATGACAATATATTAACACTTTAATTTATAAACCAAAATTGTTGTAAATATTACACAAATATATTTACTAATGTAAACAACTAGAATTTTTAAAAATAAGTAGTAAAACTTAAAATATATATAAACTATTAAAAGTTTAAATTTCATATATTAGTTTATTTTGATAATAAGAAATGATATCAATTGATGAAATAAACAAAGAAATGACAAAGAAAAAGGAAAAATATGTTTCCATTGAGGACTTATTATAGTACTTCATGTAAACTAGTACTCCCTATCCTTTATTTTTAGTTCACCTTATAAGTTTCATTTTTATAAATAAATGTGAGTGAAATGAGTTAGTGGAATGTGAACTTACTTACCATTTAAAGTAAAAATTGAAAGTGGACAGTAAATGGAGGACGATCGAAAATGACAAAAGTGGACAACAAATGGAATGGAGGGAGTAAATGTTACATTGCATAAAATATATTGTATTACAAGTTTATTTTCATAATAAGAAGTACTAATATCTATCGATAAAATAAAGAAAGAAAGGATGAAGAAAATAAAAAATTATATTCGCATTAGGGGGTTGAACCATAGACCTATATATTGGAAGATTAAATCTTATCGATAAAATAAAGAAAGAAAGGATGAAGAAAATAAAAAATTATATTCGCATTAGGGGGTTGAACCATAGACCTATATATTGGATGATTAAATCTTAACCATTAGGTTATTAACTTATTGTGACGCCCACCTTTTTTTTTTTCCAGATTCTAATATTAAGTTGAATGCTAAATTATTAAGTCTCATGTTGTCCCTGTTTTGTTTCGCAATTAATGGATACAAATTTTTTTATTTTATGATTAACAAATATCATGGAATCAGGTTTCATAGTAATCGATGCATGAAATTTACAATTTTTTAGTATTTGGAATAACACCAGGATCAGTATTTGAAATTTACTATGTAAGCACAAAACATTCGTACAAAGTAAAATTAATGTCTCTCCATAATCAGTTAAGAAATTTAAAATCTGAGAATTTAGATACTCCATCCGTCCCAAAATAAGAATGCACCTTAAATTTGTAATAGTTTCAATGCAAAATTGATAAAGTAAAAGAGATATAAAGTAAAAAATTAATTAAAAGTGGAGAATGAATCTCACCTCATAAAATGGAAAAGAGTTTCCAAAATTATAAAATGCATACCCTTATAGAACGGACTAAAAAGAAAAGAGTGCATATTCGGTTGGGATAGAAGAGATTACATATTTTAGACCTAATAATTTTTTTCGTCCCACTCAAGATGTCCTCTTTTTTAGTGGCAAAGAATTTTTGAAGAAATTATTAAGTGGAATAAGTAGAGAGAAAAAGATAGTACTTTGTCCATCCCAACTAAGTTGAGTTAAAAGTTTTAGGTACAGAGATTAAGAAATTGTGCTGAAAAATAGAAGAGATGGAAGGAGTACTATTTTAATAAGGTGAGAGAGATTAATTACCAAATATAGAAAATAGACACCTTGAGTGGGACAAATTTAATAAAAAAAGATGAACGCCTTAAATGGGACAAAGGGAGTATTGAACAAATTTTAATCTTCACAATGTATATACATACTAGATATAAGAGAACTTCACAATTTTTACCACAGAAGACTAAGAAAGAGAAACCGTGAGCTAAGTCAAGTTTTTAAAGAGTTCATCCTGCAATTCAAATCCTCCCAGCCCCATGTAATCATCAAACAATTTCAACTTAGATTTCTTTTCAATCATTAGAGCAATTCTTTACAGTTGACCTTCTTTTAGTTATTTGTTTGGGCCACGATTTTAATAAAAGGAGCGGGCTAGGTAGTTAATTTACAAGTTCTGGGACCAATTAATTTAATCAAAAGGTATAGTGTGATGGGCTTGAGTTGATTATTTTTTTTGGGCCGCACGTGTTTAAATGTTGAGCTGTTATGCTCATTTTCTAAAAACATAAATGGACTAATCCCAAGTGCTTGGGACGACATTTGAGGACAAGTGGACTAGATTTAAAATACGATAGACTGAAATTAATCAACTTATCGAGATGATCTAACGTGATTAAATAAACCTTTTTCTTTAAATAATGCATAGAACTTCATAAATTTCCCTAACAAGCAGCGAAGAAAAAATGAATATTACTTAGGATGGATGTATTGTTTTACGTTTAATGATTTCATAAAGTCTGTTTCATATGTTATCTTCTTTCTAAAAAAAGGTTATTTTCGCGCGCTTTTAAAAACCAGAACGAAAGTAAAGGATTTATGCGAACAATGTGGAATTTTCTATCTAACGTGTTATTGTTTTTTTTTTTTTTTTTTAAATTTTTTATTACCATTCAAGTATGATTTAAGTCATTTGAATTCCAAGTATGTTTGGTCTCAGAGCATCCGCAGCGGTCCCTCGTCCGTCCGTACCAGCGGTACGGTGCTGCTCTTAAATAAGAGTACGTCGGTGCCGCTGAGGAGCACGACGTGCCAGCTCCTGATTGGCCAACGACATAGCCGTTGACAAATTGATTTTTTATTTATTTTTTTAATTTTTTTTTGAAATTAATTAAATAAAACGTTTTTAAATAACAAAAAATATTTTCCCACTTCCCAATAAATTATAACCGTTTTATACACATTTTTAATTTATTTTTTAATTTTTTCCTCAAAATTCACATTTTCATCTATAAATACCTCCACTTCAACATAAAAAAATTCCCATAACACTACACAATTCTCATCTTCTATCATCTAAATTCTCTCATCTATTTTCTCATCAATTCTCTCATCTTTTTTCTCATATTCTCTCATCTCAATACGACCGATACGTCTAACATGAGTCCCGACCAACTTGCAACACATGTGGGAATGATACGGGGTCTCAAGAGAACATTGGGGATAGAGGACTAGTCTTCCACGAGGTATTTTTTAGTCTTTAATTATGTAATTGTTAATTTGTAGGATTTTAATTATGTATTTTTTTTATTTTCTAGGATTTTAATTATGTATTTTTATTTTTTAGGATTTTAATTATGTAATTTTTATTTTTTAATATATTTTTATAATGTAGAATTGTTTTTAGTAATTGAAGTATTTAAATTGAATAATAGAATGGTAGAATCCTTGAGCTTGTCCTTGCGGAAGATCACGGATGTGTGTGTTGTGCTCTTGCTTAAGGACAAGGAGTAAAAGTGGGTCCGAGTCCACTTCCGTGCTCTTAGCTAAGAGCATGGATGTGGATGCTCTTAACATGTTTTATTTTTAGGAATGCCTATCTGTTTGTCCAGCAAGGCCCTACTACACCAATTCAGTTTAACCCGTCAACTCCGACTTGGAAATTTTCAACTACGCCTAGAGCTCCATTTGGTCCCCTCTGCCCCGCACCGCATCCCTTCGCACAGGACTGCGGCGCGGCGGTGTTGCAAGAAAGCTCACTTTTGAAAAAGAAGAACAAGTGGCCTTGCTTAAATACACCACAAAAATTATTTGAAAAATCAAGAGGAAATTCACCAATTATGTGCTTAGCTAGCAAAGTAGGTGGATGCACCTAGATGAAGAGGCGGGGGCGAAGCTCTCTCAAGTTTTTTCCGGCGTCATCCCCTAAAGTGATTAAGATGAAAATTTTGAATTATGGTTTCAGTTGTTCATAATTTCTCGAGAGATTCTTGAATCTTGATCTAACTCGGATCAATTTTTCATTCAGTTGTATTGTTTTAAATTTTGATATGTTTGATTGTGAGAATACTATTACAATATATATTAATTTAAATTTCTCAGTACAACTTTTCTCACCCATACTACCTAATCAAATTGAATTGATCGGGTGTGAAAAATTGCCATTTGGGAGTATCACTCCAACTAAAACAACAAACAGAGAATATTTTAGATCAAGATATAAAGGAAGAAGTCTCGCGTAGAGATATTGAATATTCCTTGATCGAAATTAAGAATTTAAGACCCTAGTTGCCTTCACCTTTCCATCGACCATGAATAAATGCAGCCCATTTTGTTAGAGGGATCCATCAATTTCCAAAAACCTAATTTTATGTATTTTTCAAACTTGAGAGCTATATGCCACATTATTTTTACTACGCATATGTCGAATAAAAAATGTGACGTTGCATTTGTAAAACAGTTTGAGAAAGTTATTCGTAAGGCTTTCCCTTTGCGTCTACCATCCAACTCCATGATAGTACTACTTAATTTCCTTCAATTTGATCTGTATATACATAAATACATGTGAATCATTTGTCCTAGTTATTAGTATTTGTTGAATATTAGATTACTTTTTCAACAACTTAATTTTTTCAAACAAGTGCATTTCAAAAATAAAAAGGTGTGTGCGAATTGACCTAGTGGAAAAATAGTAATGTCCGAGTCTAAGATCTCGAGTTTGAGTCCATTGTGATGCGTTCTATAAAATTATATTCATTTGCCTATAAGTTACTGTAGAATAGGATTGTCAATCGGGCCAACTTGTCAGATTTTAGGTCAACCTATTTCGATTGATGGACTAATCGGCTATAACTTTATCAAGTTATAAATTTTCAACCATAATCCAAAACATTCAGATTCAGGCTAAAAGTTGACATTGATAATTAAATATGCATTTTTTTTTATTTATAAGGATCTTAAATTTATAGTATACACAAAATTTAAGATATTAATCATATGATAAACATTAAAATTCATGATCTAAATATTTTAAAGAAAAAGTCAAAATTTACATAACATAAAACTAACGACAAATAACTCAAATATAGTTTGACATAGAAACGAAGTTTCTAATAAATGAATCTACAATCTACACTTAGAATAACAATTTTCTTCTTCATATCCAACTTGAATATTTATTTCGAGCTCATAGTCATAAATAAAATTCTTCACTATAATAAAACATAATTCAATTCGATAATTGACAATTTTTAAAATTTATAATTAGAGTATAAAAGTAAATAATTATGTAGTGTTGAATTAATTGTCAAACAACACCAAATAATAGACATTATAGATATAGCATATGGTCAATCTATTGGGCTAGTCCATCTGGTTTCAGGTCAAGATTCTCGAATTGAGACTAATCGAATTGAAATTTTACTAGATTAGAATTTCGAATCATCAATTTCTAGCTTAAGTATATCATATAACACTTTATTCGGCCTGCCATAAGTAAGTCATTTTTCCGTAGAACACAATGACCATGTCCTCCACCACCAGCATTGCCTATTTACTGATGATTGCCGTGACTGTAGGGGTGGCAACCGCACAGTCACCTGCGCCGGCGCTGGATTGCTTCACATACCTACTAAAACTGTCGGATTGCCTGACATTCGTAGAGGAGGGCAGCAATCTAAGCCAACCGGCGCCGGGATGCTGCCCGGAGCTGGCTAATTTGGTGGATACGCAGCCAATCTGCTTGTGCCAGCTGTTGGGGGACCCCTCGCACTCGCAGATTGGGATCTCCGTTGATTTAAACAGAGCTCTTCAGCTGCCTTCTCTTTGCAATGTCATCACCCCTCCGGTTAGCTTGTGTGCAGGTACGTGCAATTCTTCTCCCTCCTTTTTCAAATTCATAATGCACATTCTATTTTTTTTCCTGTATAATTATTTCTTTTCTTCCAAAAAAGCACCATTTCATAAGCGAGATTTAAATAATTATACACCCTCCTCCATTGTCCCGGTTCACCAATTTGATCCGTCCATGATTAAAGTATCACTAATATTATTATAAAATTAATATATAAAAATTAAAATTCTCATTATATTATCCTCTTTTTCACTCATGTATCTTTATATTTTTTAAAACTCATATTTATTGGAATTTCTAATTATAAATATGGTGAGCTAGTATTGTTTTATTTTTCAAAGATAGTTCGAGCAAAATGAATATAGTAATTGCAAACTAACTAACTACCCTTTGTTTTAACTATCCATTTAATTCTCACGACATTGAGTCTAGGCAAATAAATGAGTATCTTATAATTTGCTTGACGCTTTTAAGTTTTAACATTAATTATCTCTAATAGAGGACTGAGTCACAAAAAAAAAAAAAAAAAAAAAAAATGAAAAAGGAAAGGAAAACTTAATGAAAATTTTGTTGGAGTTTTCGGCATTTATTTCGTAGTCAAGCCAATAAATAGTTTATGTTCAATGTTGTTTGTCATGATAATTTTTAGTTTTGTTCAATGTTGTTTGTCATGATAGTTTTCGGCATACATTAATTAATCCATAAAGTTTTGGTCTTATACATTACATGTATAATTTTTAGTGTCAAACAACATGTTTTAATACAAAATTACTTCCTATATCTCATAATAAAAGTAATATTTTGTTATTTTGGTTCATTCCACAATAAGACTCATACTTCATCTTTTTACCATAAATGGTAAGTAGATCCAACATTTCACTAACTCACTTCACTCACATTTTATTATAAAATCAATATAAAAAAGTGGATCCTATAATTTACTAACTTTTTCAACCCACTATTCTTTACATTTCTTAAAACCCGTGACACAAGAATGACTTCTATTGTGGGACGGAATGAGTAATATTTTTTTAAAATTTAACGGTCAAAATTTGTTTTGACCAGATTAGTGTTTAATAATGAATCTAATTAACCATATTATCCTAATTAATTTAATATTAAAAATTACAAATATTTTTTAACTATAATAAAAATATTGAAATTCATAAAAAAGTTCATGTAATAAAAAATATTACTCCCTCCGTCTCACTTCAGTAGTCTCATTTGACTTGGCACAGATTTTAAGAAATTTAAAGGAAAGTTGGTGAAAAAAGATTGTTGAATGTGGTTCTTACTTTTATATACCCCTCTATTCACTATTTGGAGTCCCATTTGAGTTTTACATGGGTTTTAAGTATAAAAGAAAGTGACTGAGAAAAGATAGTGGACTGTGTGACCAATTTTTATATACTCCCTCTGTCCCACTCTAAGTGGAGCATTTTCTGTTCGGCACGAGATTTTATGTAGTATTATTTTGTGAGTTAAGCAGGGAGAACAAAGTAAGAGAGAAAGAAAATATAGATAGAGTGATGTTGTCATTTTAAAAAATGTGTCATTTAGAGTGAGACATCCCAAAAGGAAAATGTGTCACATAGAGTGGGAGGGACGGATGAAGTATTAGTTTTATAATAGAATGTGAGTGAAATGAGTTAGTGGAATACCTACCATTTACAGTAAAAGTGGACCGGACTGCTAATGGCGTATGAACTAAAATAGTAAACTGGGACTCTTAAAGGTAGACGGAGGAAGTATTAATTTTATAATAAAATGTGAGTGGAAAAAGATTAGTGGAATGTGGACCTGTTACCATTTATGGAATATTCCAATCGAGACTTCTAAAGTGAGACACCCAAAAATGATAAACCGGAACTCCTAAAGTGGGACGGAGGGAGTAAATATATTTTACCCTTAATGATCATCTATTAAATTAAACTAGAACTTGTGAAATATTTTATGATTAAAATAAATTAAAATTGATAAAATATTTTACCTATAATAAAATTAAATTTATGAATATTTTATAAATTTTAATTAAATTTAATTTTTATTATAGATAAAACAATATTTATAAATGATAATATTTTAATTATATTTTAAAAAATATATATGAATTTTAATAAATTTTATTTTATAAAATTTAATATTAAAATAATTAGATTAATCAGGATAATTTAGTTAAATCACTAATATGGTCAAAACATGTTTAACCGTTAACTTTAGCAGATATGTTAATTTTGGACCAAAATATACTATTTTGGATCAAAAGGTAACGCATTTAATTTATAGGACCCCAAAGTGTTTTGGGAAAAAAAAATGGACATTAGTTTATAATTTATTTTTATGTTTGCAGCCATCGGTATTCCTCCTACACCAAGTGATGCCCTTTCACCAGGTATGTTCCTCTTATTCCACTAAAATACTCCTTTGTCTCATAAAACGGAAATTTTTTCCACTTTATTCCGTTCCATTGCACTTCTAGTTTAGTCTCATTCTCTATTAAAAATACTATAATTATTTTTTACATATTTTTTCTTATTTTACTAATTATGCAAAGAACTCGTGTTGTCTCAAAAAAAGGTTCTATTTTTATAAGATGGATGGAGTTATTTTTTTTGAAATTTCAAAGGTCAGGGTTAGGAATTTCTATCATGATAAAATTAAAACTCCTCTACTATTTTGAAATTTAGAAGAGTATTCTCTACTTATTATCTACTACTTTAATCTATCTTTGTACTTTAACTATTTACTAGAATCATTTTTCTAAAACATGTAGGGGACATAAGGAATATTAATATACGTATATCTTAGATTTTTATTAATATAATAATAGATAAATTAATTATAATATTCAAAATTCATTATAAATATATTTTATTTTCTAAAATCCGCTTTAAATTTTTTTGAAATATGTTTATATTTTATTTTATTTATATAAAATTTAAATTAGTGTTTAATCCTGTTTTAGTTTAGAATCTGAAAATTATTGAATGTTTTACATTCTATGAATATGATTAATTATCAATATTATGTACTGGATTGATCATATGTTAATTTTATCAATAGCAGCCTGATTAGTTCGATGGGATAGCCCGAAACTTGAACCTTTTAAGGTTGAAGTCCAATATTTATAACCTCATAAATATAACCCAACTAGCATATACCCGATTGATCCGCAACCCGAGTAGAATTGGCCAAAATTCCACTGGGCTGACCTTGACATCTCTGGTCCCAACTAACTTTCTACTTTTGGAATAAACCCACTCTCTCTTCACTCTCCTTTATAAAATATTCAACTACTATCATTTTCTTTTTACTTTACTCCATTTAATAATTTCATTTAAAATCATACCTCTCTAAAGGATATAGCCATCTTGAATGAGACGTATGAATATATTTTTCTACTATAAGAATTTATGAATATATGCTATCAATTTTACATGTTACAATCGTACTCCCCCTGTCCCGGCTAAGATGACACATTGCTTAGCTGGCACGGGATTTTAGGAGTTATTGGTTAAAGTGTTTAATTAGAGAGAGAGAAGATGAGTGTAAGTATTAAAGTAGAGAGATAAAGAAAGATGAATATTTTAATAGGAGGGAGAAAAAATGGTTAAGTGTATTAATTGAAGAGAGAAAGTTACCAAAAAAGGAAATGTATCTTCTTAGTTAGGACAAACTAAAAAGGAAAACGTGTCATCTTAAGCGGAACGGATGGAGTATTTGTTAAGTGATTGACTCATGTACAGGTGGGGACGAATTAGCATTGCCGCCATCTCCCGGTGGGGATAATGGAAGCGCAACCAATTTAGTCTCCAAGCACCATTTCCTCATTGGATTAGCACCTCTTTTCTGCGTATATTTTTTCTAATTCTTCCATTCTAATTTCTATGTATTTCTTCATTTTATCCTTTGTATGCTGTAGCTAATTGATTACACGGTTCGATCATATATCTATATATCTATCATCAGTACCACTTTAAGTTTACTACTCCTATTTTGTACTTATCTCATATGCAACATTCTCAAAACATGAAAGTCTATTTCACTCGACAAACATGTGATACGATCTCCCTTGCTAAGTATACTTCTTCATTACTTTAGTAAATCGTCCAAATCTAGTAACCTGTTTTAGCTCGTATAAGGTCTTCAACCGATATTTCTCATGTCCATTCCATTGACGGCCAGGTACGATCTAAATCCATTAGAGCATATGTAACACCCCATATATTCCAACCGAAAAAATAATAATAATATCATAATTTAGATATGTTAAACCGCAGCCAGTTAAAAACATTTTCTCAGATCGTTTAGACCAAAACTATGCCAAAATATCAATAGCAGAACTTGAATAATATATCAAAATTTATAGTATCCTTTGGTTAAGGACAACCTTTTCTACAAATTTATCAAAATATTAATTAATCTTACTACCTACCTACTGTCCTTCGCCTTCATCCACCGTCAAATTTCATTTTATTTTATAAAACATTAACACATGCTTAGTTAAATCATGAGAAATCAATCTCATTACCAAACAAGAATTAAAACCAAAGCACTAAGTCCAATAAAGAGAATAGTCGGCACTTTCCTACCCACCCATCAAGAATTCCATTTGTTTCC
>NC_062968.1:42413152-42461124 GCF_023119035.1 Salvia hispanica
GTTTTTTTTTAAATTCCAAAAAATATCTAAAATTAAAAAAAAAATCAAAAATTACTAGCCGTTTATAATTGTTTTATTCAAATTCTTAATTTTTTTTCTATTTTTTAAGCCCCCAATCACTTCTATAAATATCAAATCATTCTCACAAATTATCCACCATAAAAAAACTCTCTATTCTCACTCAAACACTCTACATTCTTCATCTCAAAACATTATTCTTCTCCCAAATTTAATCCATTAATGGATCCATTTCAATTATGTAATTTTCGTATTTTCGGATGTTGTAATTTTCGTGGTTTTTAATGATTTTATGAATTATTAGTATTAATTTAATATTTCAATGAATATTAATTGAATTTGTTGGAAATAAAAATAAAAAATGAAATTGAATGAATAATTCATGGATGAGATGGTTAAGAGATGGAGGGATGCAAGTGATGTCTCTTAGTTAAGAGATGAGGTGAAAAGTATAGTGGGGCTCATGAATAGTGAAGGGATGAGACGGTTAAGAGACAGGATGCGGATGGCCTTAGTCTAATGGGCAACATCAGAGGTACTATGATCCGAGTGTTAGTCAATACAGGTAGACCTGCCCACGGTTCATGAATCGGCGGTTTCGGTTCGGAACCGCCGTTTCTAGTTTTGGAAAATATGGAACCGGAACCGAACCATGAGGCTGTTTCATGGTTTCGGTTTCGGTTTCGGTTTCGGTTAAAAAACCGGCGGTTTCAGTTTAGGTTCTGAACCGCCGACTTTCGTACGGTTTGCAGCGGTTTAGGTTCGTTTTTGCGGTTTTTTTCCTTAATTTTTTTTTGCCATGTAGTTTGAAATTATAAAATAAATTGAAACAAGGAAATGTATACTTTAAATTGAATTAAGACGAGTAAGGTGAAAACGATATTAAATTTACAATTTACATATACAAATTACAATGTGATAAAATTTACAAACAAATTACAATGTGATACTCCTTCCGTCCCATAAAAATATGTGCACTTTTCATTTTCGTCCGTCCCATAAAAATATGTCCATTCCATTTTTGGAAAGTTATATCAATTTAATAATGTAGGTCCCCTTATCCACTAACACTACATTAACTATCATTTTCCTCCTCTCTCTTACTTTATTACTTTTATCTTAAGTTCTTTGTCATATCCATTGCCTATATTTTTTATGGGACGAACGAAGTATAGTTTACAAACACATTACAAAGTGATATAATTTACAAGTGTCGTACTCATCTAAACGTAAACAAATAAATACATGAAATGGGGAAAAAAGAAAAAATTACAAAGGGCTTTTGAGCTCAACTTAAACTTCCAAGTTAGACTTTTCAAATTTAAGTTGAGTTAGAGAAATAGTATTATAAAATTATTACCAAAATGGAGTATAGTTTTAATATAAGGATTAACTATATTTAAATTTATCATTGCATTGGCGGTTCGGAACCGTGAACCGCGAACCGCGGTTAACCGGCGGTTCGGAACCGTTCGGAACCAACGATTCGGTCGCGGTTTCGGTTCGAAAAATTTAGAACCTGAACCGAACCGCGATTCTAAAATTCACGATTTTGGTTCGGTAAACCTTGGGTAGCTCTAAATACAGGTAGCTCTCATGACTTTATACACCCTTGGATTGTCGAACAACACAGTCTTCCTTTAACATCCATTTCAACATTTCGCGTGTACGTTGTAAATGGGGCTTCACTTCTCTGCTCCCACTTCACTCGCGTGACTGAGTTGAAGATGTAGGATGTTCCTTTTCTTGTTGACATGCATATTTTGCCTATTCACAAACCATATATTATATTGGGCATGACTTGGTTGGAATAATTGGGACGGGTCCCTCATGACTATGTTGAACGCACTATATATGGAGTTTCTTAAAGGAAAACTATCCGAGTCCGTGAATCTGACTCTGATATTTATGAGCTATTCTCACTGACCGACAACACCACTTCGTCGCAGTGCAGCACGGATAGCAGCTTTCCAACTGATCTGCCCGACTTAATCAGCAAAGCTTTGCAGTCTCATTGCGAAGTCTTACACCTGCAGGCATGCCACCGCCTCGACAATTTGACCACCGCATACATCTCCTTCCCAACACGAAATCAGTTAATGTCCGTCCGTACAAATATCCGTACTTTAAAAGAATGAGATCGAGCATCAGGTGCAAGAAATGTTGGATCAAGGTATTATTTGCCATAGTCAGAGCTCGTTTTCATCTCCTGTCCTTTTAATTTGCAAGAAAGATGGTACTTTTAGATTTTGTGTTGACTACAGAGCTCTAAATATTGCCACTGTTCCGGATCACTTCCCCATTCCCACTGCCGATGAGTTAGGGGCGACACGTTTTTTCACAAGGCTAGATCTTTGATCGGGGTACCACCAAATCCGGATGTATCACAGTGATGTTTTCAAGACGACCTTTCGCACTCACGAGGGTCATTATGAGTTCTTAGTGATGTCGTTTGGCTTGACAAATACACCTTCGACGTTCCAAGCAAAAATGAATATTATTTTCAAGCATTCTTGCGGAAGTCGTCTTTTTGACGACATCCTTGTTTATAGTGAAACTTTGGAGGAGCATGCTATACATCTTGCAGAGATTTTATCAATTTCGGAGGTTGTCTTTTAAACTAGGTGTCACCATAGTGCACCCCTATATTCATATCTGTTGGATATATTGAGTGGACTCTTATTTGGGCTGTGTTATTTGTTAGCCCGGATGTGATTAATTGGGCTGAGCCCAATTACTTACCCTCACTCACCAGATGCTGCCACATGCCCTCTCTCTCGGATGCTTCTTTCCAGCCGTTGGATGTAGGGCTGTGTGTGTTACCTGAGAGAAGGCTATGCGCCGTTCTCATTCACTCCAATCTCTCTCTCTCTCTACACTTGATTCAGTGTATTCTCTCTTCTCTCTTTTCTTCTCCGATGAACTTTCGGCCATCTCTTAGTGATCTTCCACGGTTCTTTGAGTGGTAGATCTGTTGTGAGTGCTGGTGTGAGGCAATCTCTTCGATTGCTTGTTGCTGGAGAGGAACTAGGGTTTGTGAGACTTGGAGGCTTTGTGTTGAGATTTGTTCGGTGGAACTTGATCTGGTGTGAGGGGATTTTCTGGTGGAGGTATTGGTGGTCTGAGGGTTAACTCTATCCAATACATATGTGCTCCCTTGAGTTTAGTTCTGGAAGAATAGATCAGTGTTGTTGTGGCGGGTTCCGAGCCAAGATTCTTTGATCTATTGTCTTTCACTTTGTTCTTAGTTAGTATCTTGAGTTTAGATCCGAGAGGATCCTTCTTGTTGTTACTAACTTGTGTGTTGAGTGTGCAGGCTGAAGTAATTGCTAGGAAGCGGAGTTAATAGCTTCCAAGACCTTGTAATAGTTAGAACTTGATCCTTGTAATCTAAGTTTGTATTACTTGTGTAAAATCAGCCGCGTGGGTGAGAGTTTGGCTGAGCTCTCTTGTACAAGAACAAAGAGGTCTCGGTAATTAGTGAATCTAGACTGATCTGATTCCTACAGTATCCATAAAAATGAAAGGTGTGATATATACAAGTACTTAATTTCAAAATGTTCTTATAATTAACTTGGGTACTTATTTTGAAATTTGTGATAAATTTCCAATGGTTTGAGTAAAAAAGCGCGGTATAAAAATAATATTCACAAATTGCTAATGATATTTTTAAAATCTAGGGACAACATAAGTGTAAATCCCAAAAAACAAATAATCAACAATCAGAAAAGACCGCGTAATCGGTGTCTAGTGAGCCAGTGGCGATACCATAAAACGAATGAACGGTCCACAAAAAATCTCACTATACGTATACAATACTGCAGCTTTGGTGAAGATTGCTTTGTTATGGCATTTGATCTTGTGTCATCCTTTAGTTGTAACCATGCCTATGGTTAGCATGGAGCGTGCCTGTAGAGATTTAAAAAAAGTAGTGCAAATCTTGCATTTTATTGTTTGATTGAATGAAAAGACATGTTTGTAGTCAAAGATTGTGCTAGTTTGTGAGCGAGAATCTGGTAGGTTGATTCAGTAGGATGAATGCTGTCCCAGAATAGATACCGAGAAGGTTCCGCGCAGACGCCTGCCAACGGCGTGCAGAGAGGTCCAGCTTCAAGTAATCCAGTGCCGCAGCATCCTCTTTTAGTCTCTGTAAACTCTGCAACACAACACCGCCAACATCTTTAACATTTGCAGTTTTAGTTCTGCATACATGTATGTTGTTGAAGGCTAGCTAACCATATTTGAGTGGGTTGTTGATCATGTCCATCATAGGATTGTAGACGTCCGCATAGAGGATCCTGCATCCTGCAAGATCCGTCTCCATTTGGCGCACCACCTTCTCAAGCTTGTCGTTGTAAGACACTGCTTCCTCATTCTCCCTTTGACAGCAGCTTCGCAACAGAGGAGATTTCACCGTCATTTGTATTGGCAGACACCCTATCGGGGGAAGCCCCGACACCACCATCTTACGACACCCAACATCATACAATGCCTGACAAATTCATCCATTAAAAGGCACTTGAGATATAGATATTGGAAATTTGGGCTTACACATGACTAATTTAAAACGTATGACTATCTTTCAGTTGCCTGATTAAAGTGATGCAATAAAAATTAATGTTTGGACTAACGTGTATTTATTTGTTATAAAAATAAATGTAAGTACTGTATAAGATTTTTAATTTGTTGGGTGACCGAATAAATAATAAAGGGTCTTATATATAATATAAATATTTCATCTATCCTATTAAAAATGAAACGTTTTTCTTTTTGGGTTGTCTCATTAAAAATGAAACGTTTTCTATAATAGAAACAAATCTTACTTTTTCACTTATGTTACTTTATTCTCTCCCGATTAACACAAAAAAGAACTACATAGTATCCTGTGCGAAAAACAAATGTTTCATTTCTAATGGGACAGAGGGAGTATAAGGTAGAGTTATGGACCCCCGACGTGAGAAGAACGATTTCATATTCTATATTCTCTCGGCAGACTATTGTGAAGAACGTCTCTGATCGTCTGGAAGGTCCATAACCACTGTTTTTGGTTAATCGTCGTACGGAGGCTATATGTAATTCTTCATTCAACTACTCCAATAAGAAAGACAAAGGGAGAAAAAAGACAGACCTTAATGAAGCTCTGCAGTTTGGCTTGGAGGAAGTTTTGGTATTGAGAAATGGTGAACTCAAGTCTCCTAGTGGGGAAATCATAGAAGTTGAAGGTGAAGTCATTTGTTCCAGCACTGACTATAACCAGAGCTCTGCTCAGTATCTCCGCAGCTTCTTTTTCACCAACAATACTCTGCAGCCTCTCAACGTACTCGTTCAAGTAGTCGAGCTGCCTCGACATGGAAATCACCCGAGTGAAAGAGGTGGTTAGAGCATCGTAGCCCGAGCCTGCTGATGCGAAACTGACCCCGGTAACAACGTCTTGATCAGAAAGAATCGGGTCCAAGAAGGGAGGAACGGCTTCCTTGAGGCCGAACAAGGATGCCAGTATATCCGGCACCAGTCTCCCATCGGAGAACCTGCCAGTCGGGGCACCCTCCGGGAAATTGTAGCCGTAGGGAGGGTGGTTGCCTTTGAAAGGAGTGGATATGTAGTTGTTGTTGCCTGTGTCTACTGTTGAATCACCAAACACAAGAATGGCTGGGAATTTGGGATTGGCATTGCATTGATTTGTCAAGGTTGTGATCATCAAAGCCAAGAGAGCTGCAATGGCCATTCTTTTCTCTTTTTTTTTTGGATTAAAATGTGGTGATTTTTATTTATGAGAAGGGGTTTCCAAATTTGGATTGAAATTTGTATGGTTGATGTGTGAGGCTATGATGAGACAGTGTGCTTGTGAGCTGCTGCATTCACAAGTATTGGGAAATAGGAAGTGTGTCAGGATTGAAATGTAGGCATTTGCAGTGTCATGTTTTGTTGTGGAATGATGGAAACATCTCCTTTCTTCGCTTCTAAGATGTGTTCAGATTAACTGATGATTCAAGATAAATTTAAATCATCTTAAATCTTATCCTTTATGTGATTGAAAATCATTCAAAATAGCTTGCTAATGGTCAGACAGATTTTAATACGAAATTTATAAAAAATACTCCCTTTGTCCGGAAAATAAGGACATTTGGGACGACAAGGGAATTAATATTTAAAGGATAAGTGAAGAAAAATATAAAAAAAGAAAGGAAAAAATAAAAAAGAGAAAGAACAAATATAATAGAAGAAAAAATAAATGTTTTGTCAAAAAATGAAGTGACTCAACTATCTTCGGAACAAACTAAAAAGAAATAGGACTCAACTAATGTGGGACATAACAATTATGTCTTGTATAAGGCGATCATAGTAAAGGCCCAATATATAAACTTTAATAGCATCGATCACTTAGAGTTGTAAATGGGTTGGGCTGACCAAGGCCCGCCACATGCCAACCAACTTAGGACTTAGCCCAGTCCAATCCAAGCCCACCGACAAAGTGAGCTGGGTTGGGCTTCGTTCTATGTATTCGAATCCGACCCAATCTAGATCCACTAACATAGTGGGTTGGAATGAGCTTCTTTCTATAAATCTAGACCCTGCCCAACCTAGGACCACCGACGAATTGGGCTGGGCTGAGCTGTGCTGCATAAAAAATTATTTTTTATATTAAATTATATAAATAAAAAATAATTAAATCCATACACAAACTATGTTATATGAATTTTATATTTATTAGGTGATTTTAGTAACTTTGTGGACGGCATGAGTTTTAATTCAAAATTGATAAAGTAGGAGAGGTGTAGAAATAAAAAGTGATTGAAGTGAAGAATGAGACCCACCTTAAAAGATAGGGCAGGTAGTTCGGTCATCGGTTAGTCGGTTAACCGATGACCGAACCGTTTATCACATTTTTCGGTTAACCGATAACCGAAAAATTCGGTTATCGGTTCGGTTCGGTTCCAAAAGAAAGGTGTCTTTCGGTTATCGGTTCGGTTCGGTTCCAATCGGTTAGAACCGATTGGAACCGATTAGAACCGAATTACACATTTAATATTTATTTTTATTAAGTATATTCTAAATAGGTTGTTTTTATTTTTTAAATTTCTAATACAAAGCACCTACATAATTTTTTCTACAAATTTAAATACCAAAAACTCAATGCAGCGCAAATGGTGGTGGCTAGGATGGGAATTTTTCGTATGCAGATTGATACCTATGAACTGCATATATATATTTTTTTAATAATTCGGTTCCGGTTCGGTTAACCGGAACCGAACCGACCCTATTCGGTTAGGAACCGAACCGAACCGAGGCCCATTCGGTTTCGGTTTCGGTGCTTCAATCTCGGTTACTTTTGTGCTCGGTTAACCGGGTTGTCGGTTCGGTTCTAACCGAACCGACCGAATTACCTGCCCTATTAAAAGAAATAAAAGACTTGTCATAAGTAGAAAAGAGCTATTTTTGTGGGACAGATCAAAAAGAAAAAAGAAGACTATTTTTATGGAACTAAGGGAGTACTTAAAATGGAAAAAAAAGATATGATCCTTAAAATTTCTTTCACTTCTTCAATTGTAGAATAATTTTACTGTATAATGTTTTTGACGATTTTGTCTTGCTAATGAGAATTTTAAGCCTTTGTACCCCTCCATCCGAAAAATGTTGTCCATATTTGACTCAGCACGACTTTTAAGAAATATGAAAAAAGTGAGTGAAAAAAGTTAGTGGATTGTAGGTCCCACATTTATCTATTGGTTTTATAATAGAATGTGGGTGTAATGAGTTAGTGGAAAGTGGTGACCATTTACCAAAAATGGAAAAAAACGCAAAGTTGATAACATTTTGCGGACGGACCGAAATAGTAAAATTGGACAACATTTCACGGACGAGGGAGTAATGATTAATAATGCATTAAATCTTATCTATCCATTTATTGATCCTAAGGATAAAATATATGCTTAGGCAGTGGCAGATGCAGGATTTCGCGATTGAGGGGTCCAAATTATTATTAATAATTGCAGAGTATTTTTCGATATTTACCTTACCGCAAATAGGTGTAGCATGAGTATTAAGGAGGTTGTGACATATATTGATTATAGTGAATGACAAATAATAAAAATGTGACGATAACTAGACATACATATGATCGTTAAAAGTAGTTGAAAAAATGAGAAGTGTTACCAAAATAAAAAATAAAAAAAAATTATTGCAAAGTGAGTAGTATATTTTAAAATTAATAACTTATCTATTTAAAAAAATGAGAAGTGTTAATAAAATGAAAAAAAAAAATTATTGCAAAGTGAGTATAATTTAAAATTAATAGCTTATCCTTGTCTATTTTATAAATAAAGAGAAGTGTTTGACAAAATAAAAGAGCTGGAAAAAAATTGAGAATGAATTATGGCCCTCAAAGGATTCAAACTCGAACCTCCAAGTTAAATCTGAAATTTCAGCCACTTCCGCCAGCAAAGTGTATGTTTATCAGTCATGAACCTAATATACATATATATAGGCAAATCTAAAGAGTTGGGGGTTCTATGGGACCCCCAAGGCTCCATGCAGGTCCGCTTCTATGCTAAGGTATATGTTAGAGGGTTGGTTGGTGTATCCATATATATACTTCCTCTTCTTCGGCCTAAATGAGATGTATTTCCTATGTACCAATCTAAGTGAGATATTTTCTTTTCTTGGAAATAAGGCCCGAAATTTCGGCAGCATGCAGTGGAGTTTTCACCCTTATTGCCAGTGCCATTTTTTGAGGCTGTAGAGCGATGCAACGTCTTTTTGCGGCGCTATTGCGGGGGATTTTGGCCGCCGAAGCGGCCGTAAATCCCCAATTAACACACGAGTTTATTAAGCTAAGCAATCACATATGTGGATGAAATTAATTATAGATCAAGTACGCAGCAAAGACATTATGGTGAAAAAGATATTATCAGAGAAGAACCAAGAAGATTTTTCTTTCCCTTAGTGAAATGATTGGTAGTTCGATATATCTAGTACAAAGACCTACTTTGAGTATAAGTGGGAGAGTTTTTAGCAGTGGGTATACTCGAAAGGATGTTTTGAGTATAAGTGGAAGATTGTTAGGTTTGGTATACTGAAAAGCATGTTTCGAGCAGTTTCAGGCAAATAGAATCTTGCTTGTATACGTAAAACTCTACAATCCACTTTTAACCCGATTCAGTATTATTCGAGCAGTTCCGCACGAATAGAATCACTATTATTATTACATTGTGTTTGCTTGTACATTTATAAGATGTTTTATAAACATTTAAATGTATAAAAAGCAAACAAAGCCTAAGTCTTTTGCTTAGTAGACTGGTTGTGGGCGGCGTCCACTTTAAGGTTGGTGGAACCGGCAGCGGAAAGCGGGTGTTTTTGCATGGATTATCATAATTAACAATTATCAATCACACCAATAAATCACATAATAATCGGATCTATTTAGAAGATTATTTAGACAAAATCTATTCGCGTAATTCTCACATGTATCATGCTCATAACTTGAATTAATCATGCTTTAAGAATATTGAAACCTAAAACATGCTTTTCTACGGAGCAAAAAAATACCTAATTAATTCTCCAAAGAATTGAAGATGGCTAGCTTCTTCTCCACGTGATGCTTTGAATACTAGACCACAAATCTTCTCTCTGGTTCCCGAACTGTACTCCAATATCGGTGTGGGCTGATCTCACTAGAATACTAGGACTTAAATAAAGAAGACAGAAGAAATCCTTTTGAGAAAAGGAGTAGAATTCGAAATCTCCTTCAGCTGGGGAGTTTCGAAATTTTCGAAAATTTTGAGAAATAAAATTGTGTTATTTCTGTCTCCTTTATTCTCCTATTTATATTAAGTTCTTTTTGGGCCCAGACAGGGATCTATGGAAGGTTTTGGATATGGGCTCATCCAATTTACTTTTACTAATTAAATTGAACCCACAATTTAATATAAGTTATAATTGGAATATTACGAGCAGCCACTACAGAAGTAATATTGAACTCTCCCCATCCAAATCCGAAATTACAAGTAATCCGGGTTTCCGTTTATCTTTCATTTCCCGCGCTTAAGATAAAAATGTCCATTAATTAATTAATATCTGCTATAAACTTAATTAATTAACTTCTTATTAATTCCAAGAGTGGACTTAGCATGAAACGCGCTTATTTATTATTCATAGAGTAATCAAACTCCAACTAGTTAGGTTCCGAATAATAAAACCTTGTTTCGCGTTCCTCTGGAGGACATTATCAAACGAGACTCAACTCGCGCACGATTCAATATAATAGCAATCCTAGCACCTCTAGATATTGATCACCACTACCCAATATATCGGGATCATTGGGTTACGAAAAACACACACCATTTGATAAGTCAAAGTAATGCATAATCAATACCGTATGCTCAATGCTAACCTACATTGATTAAGTAACAAATATTTATCAAGACCTCGCCTTTCAGTAGATAGCATAAGGGCAAGTCTTACTGTTAGATCCGTTCAGTGTTATACCACACCAATGTCATCTTATTTCAGTAAGGCTTAGAAATATGCGGACTGACATTGCAACCTTTCTCGATGGATAGTCAAATTCCAACTAGGTTGTGAAATTTATCTTTTTCTTTGTTTAGAACTGACCGTGTTACCTTAAAGTGGACGACGCCCACAACCGGTACTAAAACAAGGACTTAGACTTTGTTAAGTTAACTTATACATTTAAACATGCATTAACATCCATTAAATGTAAAACATAACAAATTGGGAAGTAAGGGTCGAATCCCATAAAGACTTGACCCAAAATAGTATTAATTAGTAAAGGGAAGTAAGGGTCGAATCCCATAAAGACGATGTGTTCTACATTTGTTGAGGACAAATTGGGAATGGTTGTTGCCACGCTTCATAGTGGGTTAAGTTAAATTACCTGACTAGACGAACTGAGAGACTAAACTAATTAAACTGATCCATTTGCTAAGACTTGACTAAACTTGTAAGCTCTAATTGATCAATCTGTCTGAACTGAAGAACTCATACTGTGATTTCCTGAAATAGCCAAACAAAGTAAAGTGAGCAGATGTCAGTACCCTGCAAAACGTACGATAAAGTAAACTTTCCCAACAAGTTCATCTTCCTTGCAGAATCAGTACAAAACAGAGCATAATCAGATCTCACACATTTCCTCCCTAACGAACTACTCTAAACTTAACATAATAGACTTGCAAAATTAAATCTACGCTAAGAGATCGATTGAGTTTACGTAAATAAAATAACTAAGTCATAATCATGTAGAAATAGCGAAGACGACTTCCAGATCTACAACTAGAAAACCTAATCATACGCGAACATACTTTCATTCCATGTAAATGCATTCAGATCTGCTTCGTCCCCTTTCAACAGACTAGATCTAAACACCCTATCATCTTCCATCCAGGGTTTCTCAACAATAAAACAGAAAATTGTAAATAGCAACTCAGATTCAACAGCTTCGTGCAGCTCCGTCGTCCACCGTAGCCGCTGCTTCGGAGTCATGATTCGTGTATAGGATTTACATTTATGTGCTTGGCATTTTATATTTTTAATTAATACCCTTATCTCCTATTATTCTTATCATGTGTCCTAATTTTTTATTTTGAGATGTTCCTTGTTAATAGTCTTAATTTACTTTTACATTTTTTTTGGTGATGGTCATTATTAGGTTTCACTTAACTCATTTTACTCATATTACTATACTAAAAAAGTAATTATAGAGATATAACATACCTTCTACTAACTTTTTCAATTTACTTTCTTCAATTTTAAAACCCGTGTCAAATTAAAATGAGACACATATTAAGAAACAAAAAAAATATAGGAAGTATTATTTTAAAATTGTGATTGAATGAACACACCATGTAACTATATGTCTAGACTACTAAATTCTTTATTCCATATAATCTTTACCCTAGCTTTACAAAAAGTACTCTCTCCGTTCCTTTATAATTGATGCGAAACTTTTCGGCACAGAATTTAAGTGTGTTAAATAAATAGATAAAAAAAAGTAAGAAAGAGAAAATAGGTTGAAAGAATAAATTAAAAATGTGAATAAAATAGAGATAATAAAGTAAAAGAGGGTAAAGTAAGAAAGAGAAAAAAGTTATGAAATGACTCAACTATAAGAAAATTTTCCAAAATAGAAAAATGACTCAAACTACGAGCGAAGATAAGAGGTACTAATAATATTTCGTTTGTTTGGGACTCAAAATTTCAAAAAATAAATATTTTAATAAAATGAGTAAAATGATCATATTATTAGAAAAAAAAAAGATTTTTAGTCTTTTAAATTATCAAACTTTTCTTTTTTTACAAAAAGGAGAGGGTAATAAGCAGCACTCAAATTCAAGTTGGCCATGAATATCTCATAACTAAATTTTCCAACACTTTTCATATCCAGACAAAAAGATTCCTTAAGAATCTTCAACCGACTTTGCAGCACTTCACTTCCACCTAAAATGGCGGCCTCCGCTCTCAAAATCGCTCTAACCAACCCTTCCCCAGACGCCGCCGCTCCGTGTCGTTACCCCGCCGGCACAATCAGAATCTCAGCGTTGTCAAATACCACCAAAGCTCATCCTCTCTCTTTCTCTCAATCTTCAACCAACTACGAAGCAACTAGATTAAGACCCGCTAGGGCATTCGGAACGAATCGGGTATCCGGATCAGCTGATCCCGCATTCGACGTAGTCATCGTCGGAGCGGGCATTATCGGGTTGACCATAGCCCGTCAGTTCCTCCTCGGATCCAACCTATCCGTCGCCGTCGTCGACGCCGCCGTTCCCTGCACCGGCGCCACTGGCGCAGGTACTCATTCACTCAACTGATTAATTGAAATGAATAAATGAATGAATGAATGTTTCTTCATTTGAGCTAATTTGGTAAGTTTAGGGCAAGGATACATATGGAGGGTTCACAAAATTCCGGGGAGTGATAAATGGGAATTGGCGATGAGAAGCCATCAATTATGGGAGGAGATGGCGGAGAGCATCACGAATCAAGGCATGGATCCTTTGCTGGAGCTTGGCTGGAAGAAGACAGGTTCAGATATTGGGTTTTTTGATTTGTCGATCAACTGTTTGATAAAATTTCTCATTGATGGATTGTTTTTGTGTTAACTAGTATTGAAATGTAGCTTAATGCGGTAAACATGGATAAACAGAAGTAAGGTGTTCACTATTATTAACCCGTCCCATAAGAAAATGCACTTTTTGTTGGCACAGGTTTTAATGGACAATTGGTAAAGTAAGAGAGATATAAAAAGAAAAGGTAATTATACTATTGTTAGTGGATAATGGGTCTCGTCTCATTAGAGAGAAAAGCGTTTCAAAAATTAGAAAGGGCATATTCTTGTGGGACGGACTATAAACGAAAGAGTGCATATTCTTGTGGGACGGAGGGAGTATAGCTGTAACTTGCAAAATATTTATCAGGTTTGGTGTTCATAGATATGCTTGATCAGGATCTTGTGCTTGAGTGTTTTGCTCCTAAGAATAATTGGTAGTAATTCTCTTGTTTATACTTATCGTATCGTGGATTTTAATCTTTCCGCCTTTGTTCATTATCTGTAAGACTTCAATTTCATGAATATGCTTGAGAGTTTGGCATCTTTGTTGTTTTTAACAACAGGAAGCATGCTAGTTGGACGGACCGAAGAAGATTGTTTGGCGTTGAGGAAGAAGGTAGAGAACCTTGTTGATGTTGGTCTTGGTGCCAAGTTTTTATCTAGTGATGAATTGATGGCAGTGGAACCCAGCCTTAATCTTGGAAAGGAAGGTGGTGCAGCTTTTATGCCTGATGACTGCCAAATAGATGCTCGTCGTGCTGTTGCATTTATTGAAAAGGTTCCTAGCGATTACTCTGGCATCCTCTGGAAGTAGACTTTTAATGTCATCTATTTAAAATGTGTTACTTCATAGTTACTGTGTATAATTTCCGCTAGGCTAACCGGGCCTTTGCAGCTGAAGGGAGATATGCGGAGTTTTTTTATGAGCCAGTAACTGGTTTATTGCGGTTAGTCAATTTCTCTTCATATTTTATGCTTATTTCCAAGTAGTAATTGTTATGATTTTGGATCTTGTCAAGATGACCATTTTACTAAGTGAAAAAAAATCTATTATTTCCTTTTCTGATTAAGATCAGGTCTGAGAGTAGTGGAGAAGTTGAGGCAGTTCAAACTTCTAAGACTACATTGCGTAGTAAGAAAGCTGTTATTATTGCAGCAGGCTCGTGGACTGGTCCTTTGATGCATGACATTTTAAAGGATTCAGAAATTGAGCTAGATTTCCCTGTAAAACCTCGTAAGGTGAGATGCTAAGGTGTGCGAAGTTTCAATGTTTTTCTTAAATTTGAAACGTCTCAGTTCTTGGCCATCACCTTATGTAGGTTCTTTCAGTTTCAAAATGTGTTGTGTTGAAATTTTGGAAAAAAATCTACTCCACTATCTTTATATAATTATATCACATTCAATATACTATGATACCTCATTTTTAGCCAATCTTTGAAAGTTTCAAACCTGCTATTTCATTTCTTAGGTTATTATAAGTATTAGCAGTATACTATTGAAACGAAAGGGTTTTTTTTCGTCTCTCCCTTGTGTACCCAGTATTTTTGAAATGCCGTTTATATGCTGTTGCCATATAATACAAAAATGTGTCTTGTTTGGAGGTTGTGGTCCTTGTAGTGCTGTTCGGCCTTTAAAAACTGACTTGTAGTCATTTTCAGTTTCGGAGTAGTATCACGTCTCTTAATCTTAGCGTAGCTATATAGGAGTGCAATGTTCTGAAGAGAATAATTGAGATCTTACATTGATATGTGGCAGGGTCATCTGCTAGTTCTTGAGAATTTCAAATCTTTTAAAGTTAATCACGGGCTTATGGAAGCCGGATATGTCAATCACGAATCCGCAACCCTTAGTCCTACTACAGATACGGGGAACAAATCTGATGCAAATACTGCATCTGTATCGATGACAGCTACAATGGACATGTCGGGAAGGCTTGTTCTCGGTAAACTCTAGTCTGCTTTTTACTCGCTAAACTCCTTTCCATGTTAACTGTGGCACTGTGAACTAATAATACCTGAAAATAGCTGTATATCCTTACAGAGTAATCAAGTTATGTATCGGACGAGTGACAATGGTCGATGGATGACATGGCTTATGTGAATCTGCTCTTAGCTTAGCTATGTATAAATGTTTATCGGGCAATGGCATTAAATTGGTGACTTCAATTTTACTTTTACAATTTGCATTTGATCATCCCTTCATCCATTATATCCCATCGTTTCTAAATATAAGGCTCTTCTTGGTATGATGAATGAAATTATGTAACGGAATGTGATTCCTACTTTCATTCTAATTATTTGCTTGGTATGACGGAATGAAGGAGTGAATGGAATGAAAATGCAAAGGAAATGGAAATAAAATGTCATTTCATTCCCACCCTCGCTATGTGCGAGGAAAATGTCTAAGGTCATATCATATGCTTTGCCTTTGCTTCGTGCAGGAAGCAGCCGCCAGCTTGTTGGGTTCGACACTGAGATTGATGAGTCCATCATCGATCGGATATGGGATAGGGCGAGTGAGTTCTTTCCTCAACTTAAACAAGCGTCACTGAGAGAGTTAAGCGAAAGCAGAGAAGTTAGAGTTGGCCTAAGACCTTATAGTAAGTTTCTCAGATAGAGCTTCCAACTATAGCTGTCTCGTGATATTTTTCATAAGTTGATGCCATTGTTTGCAGTGCCCGGAGGGAAGCCAGTGATTGGACCTGTGCCTGGATTACCGAAGACTTTTTTTGCTGCTGGACACGAAGGAGAAGGCCTCTCACTGGTAATTTTTTTCAAAGTGCACTTATTTGAATCTGCAACATTTATACCACTCATTTTGTTGCATCTTTTGCGTATCAATATGATCTGTAATGAAACAGTCCAATTTTTTACAGGCTCTGGGAACCGCTGAAATGATTTTAAACATGGTGTTGGAGAGTCCTCACAAGGTCAGTCCGGCACCCTTCTCTCTCTAGGTTGCTCTCTCTCTCTCTCCTGGAAGCAGAAGGATATACCAGTACCTTGTGAGTTCTGGAAAAGTAGAAAGAAATAATGGGAGTAATGAAGTGATTGATGACTTTATATGATGATTGGGGTTACAATGACATGGTACTTCAGTTTATGTTTATTCATGTACTAATTCATTTTTCCTTGTTATTGTTACTTGTCTGACATCTTCACATTGTTATGATGCAATACAAAATTACAGTTATAGCCATATTTTTATTTATCAATCAAAATAATCGATCTCATACACCGTTAATTGTGTTTCATATATGCATACGTTTAGTGGATGCTGATGTGTTGTGCATATATTTTCAAAAATTCATATTACTTCACAAAATTAAATATACTTTAGAACGCAAATAGATAGACATCACATAAGATAAAATAAGATCTTAAGCATACTTCTATGGATCAAGAATTAGTACGTTTTATGCGAATCTCATTTTTTCAAATTGGGGTTTACAACTCTAGTTACTTCACCGGTTGGAATCAACCTGGAATCTTCTAGCCAATTATTCTTACTTAAAAGTTTTGGAATCTTCTAGCCAATACAAAATTACAGTTATAGCCATATTTTTATTTATCAATCAAAATAATCGATCTCATACACCGTTAATTGTGTTTTATATATGCATACGTTTAGTGGATGCTGATGTGTTGTGCATATATTTTCAAAAATTCATGTTACTTCACAAAATTAAATATACTTTAGAACGCAAATAGATAGACATCACATAAGATAAAATAAGATCTTAAGCATACTTCTATGGATCAAGAATTAGTACGTTTTATGCGAATCTCATTTTTTCAAATTGGGGTTTACAACTCTAGTTACTTCACCGGTTGGAATCAGCCTGGAATCTTCTAGCCAATTATTCTTACTTAAAAGTTTTGATTATTGTGTGAATAATATACTATCAAACTTTTGAATCTAGTGAAGATAAAATATTGCTCTAAGAGCAGTGTATTTTGATCTAATTCTCTTTTCATATTTATAGAGTATTTGTAGCCGGAGATCCAATAATATTTGGATGTGTTTTATCTTGTTTAATTAAATTGAGGTGTCACATGGGCAATATTTACTTGACTCGCTATAGTTAAACATAAATTGTGGTAGAATATCATACATGTGTTTTGTGTAAACCATAATTGTGAAAGTGCATCTCCAGAATCCCTTGTTACCATCTGTTTTCTCAAATCATTCAAAATTGTGATTGTTTACTGTTATCTTTAATTGCTTTAATTAACTGTTTTAATTATGTGTTCAAACCAACCCACTTGTGTGTCCAACTAGTTATAAAAGCTTAGTATTTGGTAATCAATCTGTGATCTATGTGATCTATTCCCTGAGTTTGACAACCATGTTCTTATCCTTTGGCTAAACTATGATTGTCTTGTTATACTTGCAAATAGTTGTAGTGCTAATAAAATAGTGCATCAAGAATATATGATGTACTAAGTCTTCACTTTCAGTTACATGCAAATGTTTGTGTTCCTTAATTTAGGATGAGCGCAGGTGTAATGAAATGACAATCATAACGATTTTGCTTGGAGAGATATTAAAGAATCATCAAATAAAATATTTTGTTGATATTTTGCTTAATCACACTTATTGGACCTAAGACCCACAAGAGAAAACAAAACGATGGGGCAGAGATACCCCATCGGAAATGATCGATTAAAATCCTGCTCATGCAAAGCATTTAGATAGGCTAGCCCGTGTCGCATATCGGTCATGTGTGGATAATTTACAGATGGATAGAAACGTGTTTGGGCGTCTGTGTCGTCTTCTCTGTGATGGTGTAGGTTTAAAGGACCAGAAATTTGTCATTGTTGAAGAAGTTGCCATGTTCCTATGTGTTCTATCCCACCACAAGAAAACTCGTGTAGCTGGTTTCGATTTCATGTGTTATACGCAATATGCCCCATGGGGTGCTTACGCTTCACAATCTATTTTTGGTGAAACCTAACCCTATAGTCATGATTGCACTGACCGTCGGTGGAATTGGTTTAAGGTGTGAATAATCGATCCATATTTATTTGCTTCTTTTGAAGTCTTGCGGTTCCAATATATATGAGTGGTGCTTTATTTATAAAACAATGAAGGGGTGTCTTGGAGCCTTAGATGGAACGTATATCAACGCACGAGTGCCCATTTCTGACCCACCACGATATCAAAACAGGAAAGGTTAGACCACAACAAACACACTAACCGTATGTGACCTACATCTTCGCTTCATTTATATACTGCCCAGATGGGAGGACTATGCAGGCGATTCAAGGATTTTACGCGACGCAATAAGTAGACCACTAGGACTCAAAGCGCCTGAAAGTGATAATTTTGTTCAATACCTTATCAGTGACTTGTTCTATGAAGTAGTGTCGCTTTAGCTATTGGGAATTTAAAGAAAAAATGGCCAACGATGAAATTTTACATATAATCACATACGATATTGCGTGAAAATTACGGTAGATAGTTACGAAAGATTTATTGCATTTATTTCGGAGCACACGATCGAGCATATTCCATATACATGTGATCGCTACTTTCGTTGTTTACTTGAATAGAGATTAATTCGCAAATAATATTGGGTATTTTTAATGCACCACATACTTTAGCATAAATAGTTCTATTATACTCCCTCCGTCCACGAAAAATAGGGCACATTTGTCATTTTTGGTTGTCCACGAAAAATATGGCACATTCAAAAAAGGAAAGTTTTCAACAATTTCTCTCTTACTTTTTTCCCCTTCTCTCTTACTAATAATATGGACCCCACATTCCACTAATACTACTTCTCTCTTACTTTTTCCCCTTCTCTTTTTCTTCTCCCTACACACTTACTTTACCAATTCTACATTAAAATCCCTGTCATTCACAAAGTGCTCTATTTTTTCTAGACGGAGGGAGTAATATTTTTAAGAATCTTTATGAATTCACATTTGCAAGATTTTCGGCCACCTCCCGAATTTGGCATAAATAAGAATGAGCTTGTAAAGTAAAATTGTTGTAATTCCCGTATTTGTATTTCTCAAATATATTACTCCCTCCGTCCTGCTTTAGCAGTCCTAGTTACTTTTCGGCACTCATTTTATAAAATTGATAATAAATTGTTAAAGTGGAGAAATGACGAAGAAATGACAATTTTACGTTAATATACATTGTGCATCGCTCAAGGTAAATGTACCGACTGCTCATTAACAACTAACATGATAAAGTACAAAAATAAATTAAGCCAAAAAGCTTAAGAACATATCACAATCCTAGAATACGTAAAGTTCGAACGGTTTTAATAATATGAAAAACAACTACAAATATAAGACTTGTGGACAAACAAAGTGAGACAGCAAAATCTAAATGCATCCACAACTCATTAAGTTCTAAAATGACAAATTATTTCCCTCAATTGATATACGATGAGGTAAACCATCAACAAAAACAACTCCATTTAGTTCTCCAAAAAGTACTACCCCAGAAACGACATCGTGACACTTTCTTCGCTTAAAGCATCCAATGAATATCCAAAAGGTTAAACACAAAGGCCGGACGAGCAACCTCGGGCAATCTCCAAAAGAAATCCATAAGCTAGGGCTCCTTTCTAGCTTCTTTGTAATAAAGAGTTGTTGTTTTAGAGTTAGGCCCGGTATATAATTAATCAAACACTTCGGTCCTCTTGGTACTTAGATCAAAATCTACCCAAATCCTAGATGAAATCTCTTTCAGGCGCTCGTTTGTGTCAGTGTGCATCCGACTCATCAGTGTAAGGACTCTGTCCATCTTGTCCTCGATTTTCCTTTTCATAAGAACATTCTCCGGCATCTTCGTAGCAACCCCTTCAGTAACGGATTGGCTCTCGTCTATCCTCTCTTGGAGAACACCATCTGGGAACACTTCGTCGGGGAATAGCTCCTCGAATGTCATGGGGTAGTATGAACCAGCACCGCCGGGAAAATCCACTTTATTACCGCAAATTGCTCCAACTGCATCCCCAACGTCTATAGTCCGCACACCTTCGGCATGATCCTTTCCGAATATCTCTTTCCAGTCTTACAACTGAGGCCAAGACTTGTTCCTCATGCACCTTGTCGTGGTGTCTCTCTGTTCAAAGTAATCGAGAACAACAAATATAGGATTATCAACAACACATATGAACTGGCGTTGGACAAGTAATTGTTATGAACGATGCACACACATGTTTAAGTATGAGAGATGCATGTCTTAATCAATTGGTTTAAGTAAAGATCATGTAAGGTAAAGAGCATAAGACTATATTAAGAGACTAAATTATCACCAACCTGAACGATTTGTGCCCACTGCTCATCTGCACATTTTATCATTTAGTTACCATCGGAATTAAAGCCAATACCACTGCGTTTAAGGATTAGCATGAGCGAACCATAATTTTTCTTCCAAGTTGTTATCTTCGAATAGATGTACGGGTGAACACAAATATCAGTTTTTTGAAAATCCACGCTTGATCGCCTTCTTGATACGGACTAGATTACCTGCCCGAAATGCGTTATCAAACTTCCATCGTGCGCTACCAAGTCCTTCAATGTTGCCATGAGGATCAATTCCTCGGCGAGCTGACCAACAGCGCCTTGACTTTTCATATTTCACGGACTTGCCCTTGCCCAAGTCGTTGCTACCCACAAGCGAATGTCGGTAACAGAAACATATGTACGTGATGTGAATGAATCTTAGATCGACAGATCATGATACAATACAACATTACCCTCTGTATAAGGCTATCATCTTCCTAGTAAGCTTCCATCTGTTGGGAGGCCATTGCAAACAATATTTGAAGGGAAGGAACACAAATACTACACCAAAAAATCTAATCAAGAAACACATCTTCAGCTTGTTAAAACTTGACAACAGTTTGGTTCAACATCTAAGGACCCTCAATGGCGGTAAAATTGATGTCTAATTAGTCTATCAAGATATTCATGAATTTATATAAAAACAGAAACAATTGTAATGTAGGATGATACCACCATTCAGTTACAGCTTAATTAAGTACAACCGCAACCTAATTCGTATTCGGATTTCGCAAATTCCTACTGTAAACACTATAATCAGAACTCAACGAACTCTCCGATGTTCTATTGTAGCGGGAAATGAGAACAAAAAAAAGGATCGGTGTAGTTCAACTTGAATCGACGAACGTCTTTGATATATGGTAATCGGAGCCCTACCCAGCAGCGACCTTCGATGGATTGAAATCTCAAAAGCCGCAAATATGTTGTAGGCGGATGTTTTAATTCGGGAGGCCAAAAAAATAGGGTCCTATTCTAATGTTTATAGCACCATAATCCAAAATCAAAACTAAATCTCCACCTTTGGATTTTAAAATGAGTGGATGAGATTAAAGCTCACAAATCTCAATAAATAGTAGACAAAATATCAACAAAAGGGTAGTATTATCATTATGTTATCATATGATAATTTTCGTGAGTGTTTTTTTATATCAACATTGTGTATTACAAATATCAACAATATGACATTAGAATATCAACACAAGGACAAGAAAATATCAACACATTTTTATTGAGATTGGACATGCATAATATTGAGATTTTGTCTACAATATATTGAGATATTTTGTTTCATTTGTTGATAAAAGCTGCTTATCAACATGTACGAAAATTGAAATATAATTTATCAAATTTCATCACCCGAACATCGTCGGAACATATGCAATTGAGATCTCGTTGGAATCCTTATTAAATTATCTTTAATTTGATATATTTTTTGCGAAAAAATAATTTAAATTGAGAGAGTTACGTAAATTTAAAGATTTGAAATGATTTTGAGGAGAGAGAAAATAGTTAGTTATAATTACTACATATAGGATTTGACATTAATACCCTTTTAATTTAATTAATAATTATTTAAATTTAAAATATATTATACTTGACATTATATCAACCACAAGATCTTCTAATCTAATGGTTAAAAATTGGTCTCAATTTTGGATTGATAATTAGTTAGCAATTGATCACATCCCGTTCAAAATATATAAAATATATTATATATATAATAGGGTCCTATTCTAATGCTTATAGCACCCTAATCCAAAATCAAGACTAAATCTCCACCCTTGGATTTTAAAATGAGTGGATGAGATTAAAGCTCACAAAATCTCAATAAATAGTAGACAAAATATCAACAAAAGGGTAATATCATCATTATGTTATCATATGACAATTTTCGTGAGTGTTTTTTTATATCAACATTGTGTATTACAAATATCAACACAAGGACAAGAAAATATCAACACATTTTTATTGAGATTGGACATGCATAATATTGAGATTTTGCCTACAATATATTGAGATTTTTTGTTGCATTTGTTGAAAATAAGCTGCTTATCAACATGTACGAAAATTGAAATATAATTTATCAAATTTCATCACCCGAACATCGTCGGAACATATGCAATTGAGATCTCGTTGGAATCCTTATTAAATTATCTTTAATTTGATATATTTTTTGCAAAAAAATAATTTAAATTGAGAGAGTTACGTAAATTTAAAGATTTGAGATGATTTTGAGGAGAGAGAAAGTAGTTAGTTATAATTACTATATATTAGGATTTGACATTAATACCCTTTTAATTTAATTAATAATTATTTAAATTTAAAATATATTACACTTGGCATTATATTAACCACAAGATCTTCTAATCTAATGGTTGAAAATTGGTCTCAATTTGGGATTAGTAATTAGTTAGTAATTGATTACATCCCTATATAATTATATTTAAATTTCACAGTATATACCTTAATTTACGGTATATACTGAATTTCGGTATGCCGCTGTATATGAAAATTCATACCGTTATCTTACCGAAAATTCGATATTTTCAATATTTTTTCGGTACTATAAAGACTGTATTTCAGTATTTTTCCCGGCCCTAACAAGGAATGAATCTAATTAGGCGGTGCAACCAAATGTATTCCAAACATTAATCATGGAAAATCTGATTCAATCAACCCCTCCTACCACAACAAACAAACAAAGGCAAATAGTATAGTTTATCTCGATGTAGAAGGTTTCAGGTTCAGATCTACTTCCTCTGTCCCATTAGAAATGAAACGTTTTTCTTTTTAGTTTTTCTCATTAAAAATAAACATTTATCTCTACCTTTTCATCTCTCTTACTTTACTCTCTCTTCATTGACTCACAAAACAAAATTATATAAAAACCCGTGTCGATAATGTTGCATATTTAGTGGAACGAAGGGAGTATATAATATAATAATTGAATTTATATTTATTTATCAGAAAAAAAAACATTAGTGTTTTTGGCTCATTAATCTGTGCATGTAAAATTGATAAATTAATGCCATTTCTTCAGCTTTCCAGATTAATTAGTGTTGTGTGTTGTCACGGTGTGGACTTAATCAAAACTCTTTTAATTGTTTGATTAAATAAATGTTGGTTTGTGTATTGAGTTGATGATAACTCGTGCTACTATAGTTTAAACTGGTTGGTTTGTAGTTTTTCTCCATAGTTGATTGATATATATGTTTGAACTGTGCCAATGCAATTATGTGATTAATTAAAGTGGTGATTGAAATTGTCACATCGTCCAAGTAATTAATTGGAAGGAATATTTCGTCGTTAATAAAATAATGAAGCTGACATAGGGTACATGGCTGCGCAAAAATTGCATTATTATTACTATAAAATATTTGTTTCGTTATCTTTTTACCTAATCCAAGATGAATAAAGTTGAAAAGTTTGGAATTTCATCAAACTTGGACTACTACTACTACTACCCTACACCGATTTTAATTTTATTTGACGAAAATACCCCACACTTACCTTCTTTTCAAATACTTCCTCCGTCCTCAAAAAATATACTACTAGTTTTATCATGTTGAATCGTTTCTCAAAATTAGAACAAGTTTAAAATAGAAAGCTTATAACCAATTATACACCATTAATAAGATGGACACAATCTACGAACACTACTTACACTATAATTTCTCTCTTTTTTTTACTTTACTAATTGCATATTAAAACTCGTATCATTTGTAAATTTAACTAATTTTTAAGTATTCGAGGAAATACTATCCAACACCAGTTTGAAATATCTAGCATAGGCAGTAATGTAAAATCCACAAGTAGGCCAGATCTCGGCTTCATAAAATACAATGACGTCTAATGGGGACCTCATTAAATCCCCAAGGTAGAAACTTTATGTTTTTGAGGGAGCACCTATTTACACATATTACAATAAACTCAACATAAGGAGCTAGATAGCCTGAAACAAAGGTTTGATAGATAACGACTAGACATGCCTAAGATTTCGGAACCGCCAGTTACGGCTCCAGAAAAATCTCGAATCGGAACTGAACCTTGAGCATATTTAGTGGTTGTGTTTCCGGTTAAAAAAATGTCGATTTTGACTTCGGTTCCAAACCAGTGGTTTTTCCGATGGTTTTTTGCAGTTTGGTTAGACTTCTAACCGCCAGTTTCTGGTCGTTTTTTGAGATTCTAATGAGGTTTCGCGGTTTTCCGGAGGTTTTTCGCGGTTCTGGCACGATTTCGGTTCGGATTTTGCAGTTAACCGCTCAAACCATAAATCTTGGGAATCTCCAAAATTAACAACTACTCCTCATCGACTAAATAAATTGATGTAAATAAAATACAATTAATACAACTTAATGAAGAAGTTAGAAAAAATAGGGTCTAGTCCTGTAGCTTCTCGCTATTCTTTGATGTGATCTGAACAAAGAAGGAGGCGTAGACAGCCGTGGAGATGTAAACAACAAGTCCAGCCCCGACGAAAACGACCAATGTTACGAGCGCATAAACCGGTTTCCCGCCACATGAATAGCTCCCCAACTTGACCCGAATAAAGTCGACGATGGAGAGCATGAGGAAGGTGCAGCCCACGACGGATCCAACAGCGGACCCGAAGAGGCCGTACCTGAGATAGTCGGGGTCGATGTCGGCCTTGTGCGGATCGTTGGCGTCCATGTTGTTGACGAGGTTGATGGTCAGCTTCAGGCTCTGCGCTAAGAGCGACGAGAAGAGGAAGAAGCTGAACGACGTCACTTCGAACACGATCAGGCGCCTCACGGTCTCCCCGCTCGTTGTGCACTCGGGGCGGGACCCGGCTGACGCATTTGCCGGGATCGTCAAGGAGAATCCGATGAAGATCGCCATCGTGAAGAGGGAGTTTACATTCACTATGCCGTCTAGCGCTGTCACGTGCACGCTCGTCTTTACTGGGGCCGTGGTCGCGGTCGCGGTGCTCGGGGTGTTGGCGGCCGAGGATCTATTAGCTTGCATCTCTAATCTGCCATCACATAAAATATCACAAACATCCATCAATTTTTTTTTTTTTGGGTAAATGAATTAAGGCCGTGCTAGAAAGAGCTCGAATCTTGAGACCTGTCTTCGATCTCTCTAAAAGAAACAATCATTTTCAACTACATGAAATTCTTCATCTACTCAATATGTAATTAATTCCAAAATGGAATGAGCAATTTTACAATGATTTTGGAAGAGGAGGACTTACGCATTAATAGTGGGAGAGTCTATGGGAGCAACCGACATGCGCTTGGATAGACGTTTTTTCATCATTTTGGTGCAAGATTATTTAGCTCGTCATATAACAAATGCATTTATATAATGTGCAATTCCTTTAAAAGTTACTACTACGCGGAATTATTTGAGTTTGACCAAGTCAAATGTTGTGTTTGTGTTATATTGACCGGTACTTTTAATTATTACTCCACTTAAATAAAGCCCAATTGAATTTATAAAACAGAGAAATGACTCATGATTGTGAGATTAAGATTTAAATATTAAGCAATGTAAAGAATAATTTTAATACAGCCTAATTCAATCTAGGGCTGGTAAATTTTGACACGATACAAAAATTTGATACAAACACACACGAAATTTATGAGTTTCGGCCATGCTTTATTGGGATTGTGTACTTATTGGATTGACCCGTTAGGGACCAATAATTTTGGATTTGGGTTCAGATTCGAATTCGGGTTGGATTATTATAGATCAGTTTTAAAATTCAGGTTTAAAAATCAAGTTTTAATCGTGTAAATAAAGTACTTACCGTGTAATATTATGTTTTAATTGTATAACTTAAGTATTTATCGTGTAGTATCGGGTTTTATTTATGTAGATTAGGCTCGGGTCATTAACAAGTTGTTATCATGTAGTATATGGGTTGGATTTGAGTTTGAAGGTAGCAAGTCGGTTTGTATACGGATTGAGAGTTTCACTAACAAATCGTGTTCAAATTAGACCTTATTAAGTTGGGTCATTATCAGATTAACTTGATAATGACACAATCCACATAATTTATTACAGCTAATTAAATAATTGTAGAGATGGAAAATATTTACAAGGGAAATAATCTCCTAAAATTTCATTCATCTTAAAGATGAGTCCGTCGACCCCATCTTTAATTGAAATTTTTACCTGTGTTCCATAAATTCCTCTGCAAATATTATTCTATCAATTTAGGAAATTATATTTTCTTCTCAATATTTTCCATTTCTTTACAACTAGAACTTTTCTTTGCTTTAACACCTTTAAATCTTAATCTCGAACTTGCTATGTGTCCTTTGTCCATGTATGTAAATTCTGTAATAGAGGATGGAGCACTAACGATTAGGTTATAGACGATCTAAATAATACATTCTCTGGTCCACATTTAGTAAGAGTACTTAGTTAATTACTTTCACATTCTGTATTTAGTTATTTATAGATAAAAATTATATGATTTTAAATATGATACCAACCACAAAATATGAGAGATTATGAAAGCGAATGTAGATTGGTGGACCGTGGACCGTGTAAGTTGATTTCACCAGCGGCGGCTATGCTATGCAATAAATTACTTCATCTACTACCGCATTAATTATTTCATTTTCGACCGATGCAAATTTAAAATAACTATTTAATATTATTAAAGAATTCTGAGAAAAAAATGTGTGAAATGCATGTCCCAATTTTAATATATTTTATAATAATTGTGAATGGAATAATGTAATGTAATATAAAGTTCAATTATCAAATAAAATTTTACAAAAGAGAACGGGAACAATTAAATTAATTAATAAGACCAGACGAAAATAGTAAACTGAGTTAGTTAACCGGAACCGGATGGAGTAATGTTACCTCGCCTTTTTATTTAGAAAATGATGATTATATATCTAAGACTAAAGTCTAAAATTAGTCTCGTAAATTTTTAATTTTTTTTTTCTATACTTTTAAGTGTTTTATCTTTTTGTCACAAATAATATGTTTTGGTCCAACGGTTCATTAAAAAATTAACAGTCAACCGTGTTTAAAGTTCAAAATATGTCTTGTACATTTGAAAAAAGAAAAAATTATTTGGTCCTACACATCGAAAGTTTGTTAGCTTTTGGTCTTACATAATATATTTTATCTATATTTAACTTGTCAATTACTATAAAAAAATAATGCATTTAATGTGTAAAACTAAAATAAATTTTTAAATAAATACTATAAAAGACCTATGGATTTTATTCTTTACCTAAATATAAAAGTAGAAAGTGGGAGTATGGGCTTACCCAATTCAACAATGTCAAATAATTCAGATTAGATAGTTATCGTGTCAATTTATTATCAATCTAACCCAATTCGAAATCATCGAGTTTTAATTGGATTCTAATCAGAGGCGGACTTAAGAAGGGGTTTGGGGGTCCCATAGAACCCCCAACAATTTCACTATTTATATTACATATAGTCACATATAATCAAAATTCACTATTCAGCTCAAGTGGCTAGTCACTAAGCTTGGCAGTGTCTTTGCCTGTGTTTGAATCCCTTTGAGGCTGTGAGCGCTTTTAATATATCTCTTTGTCTTTTGAATATTTTTTTTGTATTGTTTTTTATTTTTCTTACTGCTATTAGGCACAGAAAAGGTTTATGTTTTGCACTCCACTTCATAACTAACTTATTTAAAAAATTATTCATAAATCCATAAATATCTCTAGTTTCCATATTGTTTAATTCTTTTTATCTCATTGCTCATTTCTTTCACATCTTTATAATGCCGAAACTTTTGGCAACACTGACATTTAAAAAATATCCTAGAATTGGACCCCCCAACATCAAAATCCTGCGTCCGTCACTGGTTAATCCAATAGATTCTTGTTGAGTTTGTGCGGATTATTGTGTCATCGATGTCAGCCCTCTGTTCAGTGGCGAACACGGTAAGGAGTGGGGGAGGGCTTAAGCCCTTCCCAAATCATTATTTCTAGAATTTTCTACTTTAATTTTTTTTTAAATTTTGAAAATACATACTTTGCCCTTCCCAAACTAATGATGCTACGGACTAAATAACTAGAAGTTGAATGTGAAAAATGATAGAATTTAAATTTCGAAGAAGAGTAACAATGGTTGCTCTCTTATTTAGGAAAGAAGGAAGACGTATTTGGGAAAGAAACTAACTAAATGATAAAATATTAAATAATAGTACTAATATTATGTGTATGGAGATTTGTTCTACTCTTGTTTTTATCGATATATTTGGCCTGACAGGGACGAGAAGTGTATTTTTTGGTAGAGTAACTAATTTAAGGTATTTTTATTTTCTCTTTTTTTATATTCTTTCTCATTCAATTATGAAAAAAATTAAGATATAAATATGAAATGAAATCTTTTGGTTAGATACATGTTGGACTTGGTTTATGTAAGTATAAAATATTTATGTACTTTTAAAATACTAATGTGATTGCAATTTTTTACATAATTTTGTTTTATATATAAATCAACATAAATAGAATTTGTTTTAGGAATAATAAACCTACTAGTACTAGTATTATTTTTATAATATTATTTTATTTAAAAATATATTTATTTTGGTTTTTAAATTTTTAATATTTGAATAAACCAAAAATATCGAATTAGCCAAAATTTTAAACCTGAATTGAAAAACTGTAAAAAAAATGAACTTAATCATAAATTAATTATAAATTTTGGTTTGGTTTAGTTTGATTCAGATCAAATATTCGGTTTTCGGTTGCTTTGCTCACCTCTAAGCTCAGTCCCTACAAGAAATTTTTTTTGCGTCGCCACTGCCTTTGCTAATGATACTCCACCCCTTCCATCATAAGCGAGTTACTTGTTTTTCGGGATGTCGCACAATAAGTGAGTTATTTCCATTTTAAGCAAACAATCATCACTCTTACGTACTTTATTTTCTCACCTTTATTTTTTGTGCTCCTCTACTTTTACATCTCTCATACTTTACATTCTATACTTTAACTCTTTAAATGGAGTACTAATTTCTTAAATCTTGTGCCCAAAAGAAGTGGATCTCTTATGGCCGAATGGAAGGAGTATTAAGTTACTCACTCCGTCTCAACTAAGTTTCATATTTCTCTTTGGGGGTTCCCAACAAAGTTGAGTCATTTCATTTTTTGACAAAAAACAAAACAACTCTTACTTTACTCCATCACCTACTTATTCTCTTTTATCTCTCATACTTTTTTCCTCTCTCCTATTTTATTCTACTATCATTTAATTCATTCAACACAATTTCTTAATTTACGTGTCCAAAAGAAGTGACCCAACTTAGTTGGTATGGACGGAATACTCCATCTATTTTTTAAAAATAGCAACTATTTCCATTTTTGAGTCGTTCCTTAAAAATAGAAACTTTAGAATCTTTCTATTTTAGGATATGGACTCCACAATACACTAACTCTAAATTCTCTACTTTTTCTCTTCCTCTCTCTTACTTTACTTATTTTTCTTTTCAGCTCTCTTACTTTACCAATTGTGCATTAAAGCTCATATCGTTTCAAATGTTTCTATTTATTGAATACGGAAGGAGTATTATACAATATAGCCCAACTGAAATCTTCAGGATCTTATTGGGTCAACCCTATACGGATCAAAACTCTAACGTATGGTTGTTCGTTTAATTTCGTGTGAATTCGTATTGAATTATTGTGTCGAATCAAAACTTTCCAGCCCTAAATTCAACCAAGTTGATTTGGTCTCAAGTAAGTTTTTTTTTTTTTTGGTAGAACGGAAGCTTTTTTTCATTTTAACCAACTGATGTATCTAATAAATAATTTTGAAGGAGGCAGAATTGTGAGTGAATGAACGAGGGTGAACAGACGAGAGGAATTGTTTTTTTTCACATTAATGGTAAAATTGTAATTTCAAAAATTAAACTTATAAAATCTAAAAACGACATTGTTTAAGGTCTTATTCTTCTTTAAAAAAAACCTTTCGAAATTAGAAGAATTTCAACTTCATTTATCTGTATAATGCCTCAGACATAATGATGTGGATCCATGTATTTTGTGATCCATTTCCCAAGGATTTACCCAATTTGTAAGTGATTGATCTAATATTTTTTTGTGAAGTAGATTTTCTATTGTTTCATTAAAGGCAACCCAACAAGAATTAAGGAAACTAAGATGATCAAAATAAGAAGTAACATTGGATAGAGTGGAAATTGTGATACATAGTCATTGATGAAGCAAGCTAAGGCACTTACAACATAACTAACATGCATCCATGGCTAAATCTTCAAGGGAACCACAAACCTCAAAGCATACCTCTACTTGATCCATGCTTGAACTAGCAATTGATGGAAATCTCATGCTTGAACTAGCAATTGATGGATTCAAGCAACCTAAATCTAGGAATTGGATAGAAACCCTCTCCAAGAGGAAACAAAGCTCTCAAGCATATAATTCAGCAAAAACCTAAGGAAAAGAAATGATATCAAGAGGTATTTATACTATGGGTCCAAAAATAGAAAGTTGGCCCACAAAATCTAAAAATCGGCATAATCGCCCGGTCGGGCGTTTTTCACATGCCAAAATGCCCGGCCCGGGCGTTTTCCCTGTCCCCGGGCGATTTTCACAAGCGAAACGCCCGGTCGGGCGTTTTTCCCGAAGCTCCCGGCCTTCTCTGCGCGACTTCCGTAAAACTGCCATAACTCCCTCATTCGGACTCCGATTGGGATGTGCAAGATACCCACGTGAAGCCGTTTCCAAGACGAAGACAATGGTGGTGGTTTCATAGCTTTCGGATGTCATCTCAATAGAACGATTTCCAGTTGAATCCAACTGTAGTTGAAATCCTTGACGCACGGCTTCCATGATCGTATCACATAATCTCAAGTTTTTCAACTTATATTGATTAAGGTGTTAATCATTCTTCCTTCTAGCATAAATTACTCATCTCTCGAGTCTTGTACAAAAATTTAATTTATTAATAAATTGTCAATCAATTAAAAAAATAAAATCAATAACTATTAAATCAATGGCATGAGCAAAGAAACACAATTAATTATATTTTTTAAGGAACAAAATTAATTAATTTTATAATGAAACGCGATTAATTATATTTTAATAAAAAATACCCAATATTGGTTAGGGGATTAGGCGGACCTCTAACCTGTGAATAAACTCAAAGTATGTCGTCCCAAACCACGATCCAAACCCAGAAGTGACTTGGATCCAACAACTATCCAAGCCCCACAAGTCGGGTACAACCATGATGTCAAAATCTAAACAATAACATCAATGTGCAAATGAATAAGGTAAGTAAAACAAGTCGCTAGGAAAGGCTATCAAAATAGTAATGTCAATCCACATCTCTGTGTCGGAAGAAGAAGTTAGGATACCTCAACTGATCCATCCTAACAATTACCTTCAGGTACCGAGTAGTAGAAATCGAATCACAAAAGGACATGACAGAGGTTTGGATAGGGGTGGATCGGTACGGTATACCGTATCAAGAACACCATACCGCATACCTTACCAAAAACTGCGGTATGACAAAATATCATATCGATACCATACCGAAGTTTCGGCATTTGTGGTAAACCGAAAATTCGGTATCGTTAATTTTTTATACTGTTACCTTACCGTTATTGCAGTATACCGTACTTTTACGGTATACCGAAGTCCAGTGCTGTATACCGTAGTACCGCTATGCAAAAAAAAATCTCTTTTATACACAAAATATTTAAAAGTAGTATTTTCGAAGATTTTTTCTTTTTAATTCTATTTTATATTCATATTAAATATAATGTAATATATATAATGTTTCAACATGTACCGATTTTTTGGTATGCACCGAGGATTCGGTATACCGTGGTATACCGATTCTATGTTATATACCAAATATGCGGTATATCACGGTATACCGCAGTATAGGAAAATTGATATCGTTATTGTACCAAAATCTTTCAGTATGATATTATAACGTACCGAAAATTGCGGTATACCGAAAAATCAGTATTTTCGGTACGATAAGTATGATATTTCGATGTTTCGGTATTTTTGTCCAGCCCTAGGTATGGGCCCCTCTCCCTACAAGGTAGTTGGCAACACAACTTCTATCTATGTGTAAGAATCGAATTTGAACCATAGAATGTCTAATATTCACAGAACCACACTATCCAGATGACAGTATAGAAACAAGACTCATAAGCTTCACCCCAAAGCTCGAAGCCACAACAAGAAAAGTACTGAAGGCCCTCAAATGACATCCATTAGATCCTCGAATGATGCCTCCACCACCAGCCTCTAGTATAGATGTAGAAAAGGCTCCATCTATGGTCAGCTTCATCCAAGGGGCATCGGGAGGATGCCCAGAACCACGAGCAAATACAAAACACGCATTCTGGAAGGTGAGGTAGACATAAAATTCACGGACAACAAGCATCTCCTATAGTGAATCGGGGTAAGTTTAGCAACCAGCACATAGGTGCGCAAATGATGTCCAACTTGCCAAATAACATGAGATCATAATGGAAAGGAAGGCCACTGTGCTTGTGGCCATTCCTCTCCGTCCAGAGGAACCAAAAGATCAAAAAGGGAACTAAAAAACTAATGTCCATGGCGAGAGCCCTTGGGAATGATATCCGCTAATAACTAGTCTAAGTGCAATATCAGTGCCAGTGAGAATCTGTGTGCGGGAAGATGAAAACTACGCACTGAAATACTCCCACACAGAAATTGCTGACTACCTCGAAATAAAGACATGACTCAAAGACTCGACAGAAAACGACTGGAAACACTGATGACTGTAGCTTAATATCAAGCAGATTCAATCTATTACACAACAGCATGCATAAGAACACTGAGATGGTTGGGTCACTCATCCATTCCAAATCAATCTAAAAATATGATACTTTGGCAGTCTCGTCCTGATTCTCTCCCATGTTGAGGTCACCGAGAACTCATTGTGGATGGTCAGACTCTAACGCATCACTCCGTTCACCCCACCTCGATCGGCGTTGTTCTAATTTGGCCAATCACATCGGCAAGAACATCAAACCTTAAACTCATATCATGCAACATATTATCATTCTATGCATTGTCATTCCAATATGATGCAACGGCCTGGGAAGGGGGAGGATCATTTCCCGGGATACACAAGCTCCGGATAGGGCGATCCCCAAGCCAAATGTGAAGCTGATTTTCCCCTCACCCGAGGACCAACAGATATAGTCATGCATGAATGGCCAAATACGACAAAGACAACACCAAACAGGGCTATCATAAGATAAACATGCAGATGAATGCAACTGTCAAGGAAAGATCCTACACGAAAGAAGCGACCACCAAAGCTTGAACCTAAAGGCCACCGCCATCTCACGAAATCGCCGAATCCCCATGCCCCCTCATCTACAAGAAAGCATATAATATCTTTCTACAAAATATCTTATGCGGATTCCTCTTCTCTCCAGTAGTACCCTAGAAATATCTTGCCATAATCCTCTCAAGCTCATCAAGGAGACCAACAAAAGGATTCATGACCTGGATTATGTGCAGAGGAATCGCAGCCAGCGTGCTCTTGATCAGAGTCAGGCGACCCCCAATAGCAAGGTGCTTATATGACCAACTGTGTATCCTGTCCAACATCATGCCGTAGCGGAAGTAAATGACCCCCACCAACATGGACGACGTGGACCTTTTTACGTTTGAGATAGTCCAAAAGATTAGACAGGTTCGAACCAAGCTCAACGACCAACCCCAAAGACCAATTGCCAAGTATAACTCCGAGGCCATGCCACGCGGTACATGGAATACGGTGCTCGGCGCGCGCGTGTGGGATCTACCGCCCATCTTAGTCCGCTATAATTATTACATGTAATAATTCATCTTACTATCTACGTCCCACAGAAATAGGTCATGTTTCATTTTTCGCCCGTCCTATAAGATAAGTCTATATCCATTTATGACAACATTTTTCACCTTCTATTTTACTTTATCATTTATAGGCCCCACCATCTTCTGCACAATTTCAACTATGGGACAGGGGGAGTATTAAATACATATATAATAAAGTTCTTTTGGTTTCTGATGTGGGATCGTTAAAAATTGGATTAATTAATCCCTATGATTTTTTCATAGCCCCTTTTACGCTTTATTATGACTAACTTTAATCTATTATTTCTCATTCACCAGGAATAGGATTTGAAAAAATGAATTTAACATGGCCATCTACTCCGAACAAAGATCGACGCTATATCATTCAATTTCAATAAATTAAATGTTTTGCCACATTTATTCATCATCAAAACCGTTTGACCAAGCATATGATTCCAACAAAAACAAATGCTAACAAAAAAAATGCATCGAACGAGAGTGGTACTCATATAAGATGCTCACATAAGGTATATAGCACATCGTTTTTCTTTATATTCGTTATGTGTTAAAAATAGTTGCATTATCATTGTAAACCAAAAGTAATTGTATAGTTTAACACTCCCTCCGCCCAATAGAAATAGACCATTAGAATTGGCATGAGTTTTAATATTTGATTGGTAAAGTAAGAGAGAAGGAGAAAAAGTAATTCAAATTGTGTAGTGGGTGGTAGGGTCCATAAGTGAAAAAGTAAAAGAGAATGAGAAAAATGTTGTCATAAATAGATATAGATTATTTTTATAGTATGGATGAAAAATAAAATATGATCTATTTCTATGAGACGAGATTAACTGATATCCATTGGACGTATGTTTTGAGAGATGTGATTTCTGCTGGAGTTGCAGTAGAAGAAAACCTATGTCGCCACCGAAAACGAACAGAGAGATGACATTAACAAAAAAGAAATATGATGGTGCAATTTTGGCTGCTTAATTCTTAACTACTCATAAAGAAGTAATAATGGTGCAGTTTTGATTGACTGCTTGATTCTTATTTTTAGTTTGGGATTGCATTCCTACTATACATGTGATGAAACAACTGACCCAAAGAGCCATTGCTAATATTTGTTGGCTGCTTAGATATTCTTTGGGATAATATATGCAAACTAATGTATTTTTCTTCAAATTAAAATATAATGATATAATTGATGAAATATCAATCTTCTCAATATGTCCATTCTTGGGGTAGTACTTGCATCGCATCAATTTTGTTTGGTGGCTCCACTTCATACTTTGTATGATTATTCCCCTGCCCTTCCGATCTCATCTTTTCATCTGCAAAGCTTCAATGTTATTCCATCCGTTCCATAATAAAAGTCACATTTCATTATTACCATAAATGGTAAATAGGTCACACATTCCACTAACTCGCTTCACTCCCATTTTATTATAAAATCAAAATATAAAAGTGGATCATATATTTCACTATAACCCACTGTTTTTTTCATTTCTTAAAACTCATGTCCCCACTAAATATAACTCTTATTATGGAACAAAGGCACTAAATTGTTTGCATTTTATATGTATCTAATAAGTAGAGTGATCATTCAAAGTGTTGATATGAATATTACCTCTAAGTGAAGAGTGACATGAAAATGCAGACGTGGATGGTGGGGTGGTGGAGTCTGTAAACCTCGCAAAGTGAAGCTTGAGAGCTTCGAGAACCCTCGTAGGAATCAGAACCGTTGATAGACCTGTTCAACACATGTAAGCATGTTTGACATTTTTGTTCATAGAATTTCATCATATAATATGTTTTAACAGATATATTTAGTGTATGACATCTGTTTGATAAGCATGGTCTAATAAATTATTACTATAAAATTACTATTGGGATTTGGAGAAGTTGCTTTCAGTTGTGGTTTCAAAATGTCATCAACAATAAAGTAAATGATATAAGGACATTTCATCCATACACCTAACAAAAACTATCAGTTATTCGAAAGTCCCCCTTTTCAATCAAAGTGAATTTAAGCCCTTAGTTGTCCTACTCAACATAATTGCTTGCCGATAATTATAATATCAACATTTCACGACTTTGTTATAAAAATATATAATTTCGATATCACATTCAAGTTTTTATTATATAAAATTCATTGTTGATTCTTTTATAAGAAATATTTGAAGAAGATATCTCACTTTCATTCCAAACCGTCAATTGTCTCGAAAAGAACATACTACTACTCTCTTTATAAAATAAATTATTGAGAAAATAAAAGAGTTAAAAAAATTAAGAATAAAATAGAAAAAAAAATCAACTAGAAAATCAAAGGACTCAATTGTCTTGGACGACTCAAAAAAAAGACTCAACTACTATGAAACGGAGTAAGTAGTAAAATGTAACAATACCTGATTTCTTATTTTGGTGAACCGAGTTGTTAGTCACTCGAGGCAAGAAGACACCGGTTCCAGATGGTGCATTTCTCGACCCGGGTCCACCAAGAAAGATGGCCTGCATGCCCGAACCACTATGCCCCTTTGTACCCGAACCACTTCTCCACCTGCCGTCTCGGTATCGACCATAATTTAGCTCGGGTTTTCGTGTCAACTCAGCTCCCTTAACTCTTCTTCCTCTCGAAACACCAATATGATCCCCAACTCCCGATTGATCCTTCAACTGAAAACACATAAACTAAAACATTATTACTAATTCACAACCACAAGCATATACTCCCTATTGCGTTTCATTTCTGCACTCTTTTTGGAAAATAATACTCCCTCCGTCCCACGTAATTTTACCCAGTATTCTATTTTGGACCGTCCCACATAATTTTACCCATTTCACTTTTACTATTTTTAGTAATGGACCTCATATTCCACTAATTCATTCCTACTCACATTTTATTATAAAACTAATACTTTAAAAGTAGGACCCACATCCCACCAACTACTTCAACTCACTTTTCATTACATTTCTTAAAATCCGTGCCGGGTCAAAGTGTGTAAAATTATGTGGGACGGAGGGAGTAATAAAAAGGTTAAAGTAGAGAAAAAGTAAAATAGGAGAGAGACTACTAGTATAGAAAATAATCTTTTCTATATTATTCTCTCTTAATTTACTTTTTTAATGTTAACTATTTATTATTATTTTTTCAAAACAAATGTAGAAAATGAAACACCTTCATTAACATTGAACGGAGGAAGTATATTTTGCTTATGATAATCAATCACCTTAGTAGTATGAACTTCGGCCTCTTCTTCTTGAAGCATGCACTCGGCCATTTGCCGACTCAACTCGGCAGCAAAATCGGCCTCATCGTCGATGTCAGAAGCAGACGAACTCGGACTCGGACTTGGACTCAGACTCCTCCATTGAGGCATAATGCTTTCCCGAGTTTCTTGCAACTTGAATAAATCAGCATACAATAAAGTTTTCCTCTCTTCAAAATCGAAACCCATATGATCTCAACTTGTTCGACTACTAAAAAGAGGAAATATTAATGAGGAAAGACGAGTACGTTTCGATGGAGTGGGAATAAGGATGTCACGTTCTATATATGTAGATTTTTGCATATGAACATATATAAATCGATATGTGATTTTTAATTAATTTGTGTGTATTTTATATTTTGTTGTTGGGTTGAGTGGTTGGACGTGTGTATATTAGGTCTAACCCAACTGCCAATTGTTGGAGCCTCAATATCTAAATCCAAGCTATTATTGAAATGGAACTACTCCTATTTAATACGTATTTGAATTATACTACTCCATGCTTTGCTGTCTTAACCAACCAAGGTTGATGTTCCTTTTATTAGTTGACATGATTGGAACAAATATTGTTCTCTTTTAGTTGAAATTTGTACGAAACTATTTTTAAATTAGTATTATAATATATTTTCAAATTCGAATCTCCCATAAATTAAAGTTGAACTCTTTCTTAGGATACTATTACCATCCCACAAAATTCAATTCTAGTTTTTACTTACTCCTTCCGTCCCTAAAAGGTATGAACATTTGGTTCGGCATGGTTTTAATGCATAATTGATAAAGTAAAAGAGATATAGAAGGAAAAGGTTAATAAAATATTGATAGTGGAGAATGAGTCTCACTTTATTAGAGAGCAAAGATTTTCAAAGTTAGAAAGTTGATATTTTTCAAAAACAGACTAAAAAGGAAATATTTCATATTTTTGAGAGTATAATATTTTGATTTGGGAAATGTTGGGTAGAGAAAATGGTTGTGGTTGTAGTTAGTTTGGGATGTTAGTGACCTACATGGTTGACCCTTTATTGTTCAACCGCCCAACAATGAGTTTTACTTAGGTTTTGGTTTGTCTTCTTATATATAGTGCGATTGCATTTATATTTTCGACGGAATATTAGGTGCTATTGTTTCAAGTTTCAACTTCTGTCCCTCTCATATTTGAACCTATTTTTTCTATCTTTTCTTCTCCATAATCTACGATATCTACCCTAAATGTTAAAACAAAAAAAAAATCAATAATAATTATAACCGTGATTTTGGAGACTTTAACTCCACAACCTACAAGGTGATTAGTTTAACTAACAATTCAATGACCATTAAATTAGTTATAAGATTTATTGCGTACATATCTATCTATCTTAACCTAGCTAGAGTTATAACTCAACTTGATTGCAATTAGTTATGTGTTCCGTGCATTTCTCTAGTAGTAAGCCTACTTTGTTTTTCTATTCATATATGATTAAGAATTGCATTCTTCTTCGTTTGGTAAATTCCCATGGCGTTAAGCTTGACAGTGTGTTTTCTTGGTCAACTGGCAAATTGTTTGGAGGAAAATGATGATATGATTGGATATTTTTAAATATATAAAACTACATAAGCATAGGTGTAGTAAATATCCATTGACTTGATAATGTGAACCTTATGAATCAAAGGCGCATAAGACTACCAAATATTTGTTCTTAAAATATTTTCTAGTAAACCAACACAACAATTCTACTCTTATCCCTTAAGTTATCCATTTTTTCTCCTCGTCTTTTTTATTTTACCAATTTTTGTATTAAAACTCAGGTCATTTTCAAAGTGCATATTTAAAAAAAAAAACAGAGAGAGAGTATATGATTAAGTTATCATATAAGATGTTTTAAACATTTTCTCTTATTCTTCTCTTAAAACCCAAATTTTGTAGCCAAGTTTGTTTATTCTTTATTTATTTATCCAATCTAAGCTTTTCTTAATCCTTTCACTTCTAGGAATTCGGTCTTCTATAGTGTCAATTTGGTATGGGCTAAACATAATTTTTCACAAATTCAATAATAGGAAAAAAAAAATTAAAAATGAAGAAGTTGGTTGATGCAGTAGTGGTTGACGCCGATGACGCCAAAAATGTCACTTGTGTTGGAATTACTTGAAATACATACTATACTTTCACCATGACATGCGAGAGATTGTGGTCATCTGACATCGTTTATAAGGTCAAATAGTCATTTTATTATATTTTTTATTTTTGGAATTTCGTTTTAAATAATGGCTTCGATTGTTTTACAATCAATAATTTTTGTTCCTTCATAGCTGATTCGTTTTCCATTTCAGAAAGTTGTTTTATAGTTGAGTCATTTCTGTATATGATATTTATCTTCCTAGCCTAAGTGAGACATATTCCTTTTGGTACATCATAATCTAAGTGAGACGTTTCCTTTTTTGGCAATTATTAACTCACTCCTCTTTCCTACTTTACCATTTTATATTTTACAATATCGTCTCTCTTATTTTATTCTTTCTTTCTCTTTCTTATTTTATCCTACCTCTTACTTTATTCAACCTACTATCAATAATTTAATTCACTAAACACAACTACCTAACTTCTTGTGTCAAAATAGAAACATCTCGTTTAGATTGGAAGGAAGGGAGTAATAATTAACTCACTTTTTCTTTCCCATTTCATTTTCTCTCTTAATTTATTTTCTCTACTCTATTCAATTTTCTTAATTAACTCATTTTTCCTTTACTAATGTATTTTCTTTCTTACTTTATCATCTCAACTTTATTCTCTTTTACTCCCTCCGTCCGCGAATAGGAGTCCCTTTTTTCATTTTTGTCCGTCCGTGAATAAGAGTCCCGGTTCACAATTACCATAAATGGTAGAGAGATCCCACATTCCACTAACTCATTCCACTCACATATCATTTAAAACTAATATATACAAGTGGGACTCATATTCCACTAACTTTCTTCCACTCACTTTTCTTAACATTTATTAAAACCCGTGCCGAAATGGAATGAGACTCCTACTCGCGGACGGAGGGAGTATTAAATAACTCGCTTTTTCCTGCATACTTCATTCTCTTTTACTTTATACTCCCTCCGTCCCACTTTAGGAGTCCCGGTTTACTACTTTTGGATGTCCCACTTTAGGAGTCCCGGTTGGAATATTCCATAATTGGTAATAGGCCCCACATTCCACTCACATTTTTCCACTCACATTTTATTATAAAACTAATATATAAAAGTAGGACCCACATTCAACTATCTTTTTTCACCAACTTTCTTTTATATTTTTTAAAACTCGTGTCGAACTCAACCGGGACTCCTAAAGTGGGACGGAGGGAGTATTTTTTATTACTTTATTTACTTGTTACATACGCACTTAACACAGGAAACATCTATTTCTTAATTTGCATGCTAAAATGAAATGCTATGAAGGAACAGGAGGAGTATTATTTATAAATTTCAAATTCAAGAAACTAGGATATATGTGTTTTCTCCATCACTTTCAATCATTCTTATGACATGGTCGCGGCATTGGAAGCATCTCTCATATTATGTGTGTCTGAGTATGATAGCGTTAGAAGGCAAGACAATGCAGCGACTGAAGCTGACAATATTTAGGGCATCCGCATCGCGGCTCGATGCCGTGTCGGTCTCGTCTCGACGAGACGAGCTGGCATCGAGACGGCGATGCGGCATGCATCTCGTCCCAAAGAGACGAACACTACACTCAACTATTCTTTTCTCTCCAATTGCTGAAAGAATGTCCGGCGATGGAAACTCCAGGGGCGGCGGCTCCGGCGGCAGCTCGCAGCGCTCCGGCGGGTTCGACTTGAACTTGTTTGACGATTGGGCGAGCATGTACAACTATTTGGGTACTCCCGGTTCGTCGCCCGGCACCCAAGGGCCAAGGCTCGACGATTCGCCGGCGTACCAAACACCACATTTTGATGTGGATGCATACTATCGTCCCTCCCCCCCTAGAGGTACGGGAATCGCCGGAATTATCCCAAATTCTAGAGAATTTTACGGCTGAACGCACTTTGGAATATCGGCCGATAGGTGGAGGCTCCGCCAGGATCAGCGTCAATGCCGAGGAGGAAGAGGGCGACCACTAGATTGTGGGGGACGACACCCGTCATCCATACAGCCAAAAGGAGACGTTAGCTCTGTACGACGCTTGGATCAGCGTCTCGTACGATCCTATCATCGGGAATCAACAATCCCACTTGTGTTTCTGGAAAAAAGTCACCGAAGTTTACAACGCACGAAGGCCAAAGAAGACCTTTGCCCGCAACATGAAGATGCTCCGCAGTCATTGGGACCGATGCAACAAAGATGTCAAAAACTTTTGCGCGATATACAGGGCAGAAGAGGCGAATTACCAAAGCGGAAACAGTGGAGCCGACATTCTGAGAGCGGCGTTGCGGGTCTTCAAAGATGACGTCGGTAAAGATTTCAAGCATGTCGATGTTTGGTCGCAAGTCCACCACCTTGAAAGGTGGGCTGGCGGTGTCGAGTCGGGCTCGAAACGCACAAAGCACACGACGCGTGGCCACCGTCTAGTGATGGCGGCGAAGGCAATGTTGGAACATATATACTAAAAAGCATTTTTCGAGTTTTTGAATTTGATAAATTGCTTGTATATTGTAAACACTCTTCATTTAATGAGAATAATAAATGTTTTCTTCACACTGTGTATTTTACTTTAATGGGTATTGACCGTATTTAATTATATATTAATTTATATAATTAAAACGCCGGAAAGTAAAATCAGTCTAAGTCTTCTACATTGAAGGTTGGGTCGTGGAACAGGTCATCACAGTAGGTGGCCCAACCGGTACCTTGTAGAAGTAAAACTTTTTCACAACCTAGATAGGCTTTGGCTACCTATCGTGAAAGGTTGCAGTGTCCATCCGAAAGTCGTCTTTACCTTGAGAATGACTAGTGACACTGGTGTGGTATAGCATTGAATGGATCTAAAGTATAGACACGTCTTTGTTGCTATCTACTGTAAGACGATGTCTTGGAGATTTAATATTTCCTAATCTTTGTAATAATATAGGACACACGTTATTTAATCATACGCTGCTTTGACTTATCAATAGGTGCGGGTTTTTCGTAACCCAATATTCCTGATATCTTGGGTAGTAGTAATTAATAACTAGAATGGTGTCAGTTTTATTATTACATTGAATCGTGTGCCTGCGCGGTTTGACTATATCCCCAAGAGGTGTTCGAGAGAAGTTCTATTATTCGGAAACCCGGCCGGTTTGGATTTAATCCAAGAATAAATAGAAAAGGAAAAGTATATTTTTAATATACATCTCGTACTAGACAAACTCTTGGAAATAAAGATATTAATTAATTTAAAGTCTATAGCAGACTACAAATTAATTAATGGATATAGAAAGTCTTAGACACGGGAAATAATATATTAAAGAGGTTAACCCGGATTGCTTGTAATCACGGATTGGATGGGCGGTCAATATTTCTTCTATAGTGGCACAAGAAATATTCCATTGGCCTTATATTAAATTATGGGTTATAATTTAATTAGTAAAGAAGGTCCAATTGGGGAGGCCCAATCCAAGCCCCATAGATCCCTAACCTAGCCCATCATAAACTCTATAAATAAGAATGTAAGGAGGAGACACATATGTTATCACAAACCCTAGCCTCCACACTTGGCTTTCTTGTCTTCTCCTTCAAGATTCTTATAATTTCTAAGAGATTCCTCCCACAAGGAATTTAGATCTATAGAGTTAAGGGTCATAGGTTAGAAGATCTTTGGTCTTGCATTCACAATCAAGCTTCAAGATCTACACGTGGAGAAGTAGCAAGCCACTTCGATTCTTTGGAGAATCATTGTTGTAAGTATTCAACAACATAATTTAAATTAAATTATGTGATTAATTGCGCAATTATATGTCTCTACATGTTCAAGCATGAAATTGAATCGACCCACATAATCACCTAAATAGATTCTTATGTGGATTTATTTGTTTTGCATTTTCCGCTGCGATTATCCCCAACAACTGGTATCAGAGCCATGCTTTTAGGCTCTGATTATGTGGGTTTAATCTTGTTTTTTCAAAATTACATGGATCAATGAAGAATATTTTAGATCTATAAGTGAATACTCTAGATCGGCTAAAGATCATTCTAGATCTATGAATTTTATTCAAGATTGATGAAGAATGTCTTGATCTACAAAAGAGTACTCCAAGATCTATAGAGCATATTCTAGATCTATTTTATATAGTTGTTAAATGGAATATTCTAGATCTATAAGAGTATTCTTGATTAAGAATATTGTAGATCTATGATAGTTTATTCTTGATCTATGTTTATTGTGTTCTACGTGTGTAGATCTACATGTTTGAAAAATGTGATGGATGATTGTTTTCATGCTTGCAATATTGCGTGATTGTTGAATCTTGTTGTTCTTCGTTTTATTGTAAACCCACGGGGGTTGACCGTGGTAGATTAGGATTTGTTTTTCCCTTGTATATTTCTTTTGTAAACAAATGTAATAGTTAGAATACAAAGAAATGTAATACAATGGAGCAAACAAAACGAAGAACGGAACCGGCGACAATGACCTAGGCGGCTGGTGGCGACAGGCGGCGAGCAGCGGCTGGCGGCAGTCTTGGCGACGGCTTATAGCCGCACGCAGATCGAGACAGCGGCGGAGCAGTGGCTGACGGCTGGTCCGGAGTACCATGGTTCATGGAAAGGATAAATTGTGATTTATTTTAATTATTTGGTTTTAGACACTTAGTGGTTTAATCAGATGATTTATTTGGTTATGTGTGATGTGGCAAAGTGTGCAAATTTATTTGCCTATGTGATTTACATCTTATGTGAGTTAAATAATTTTTGCTTGCATGATAATCAAATGAAAACCATTTTAACAAAAAACAGCTAAGCGATAATTACGAACGGTCATGTTGTATAGTGCGTATTGAATGTGAAGTAAATTATATAACATTTCGACCTTTCTTTAGAGGAGCTATGTTATTGAAAGTAATATTCTGATTTCATAAGATTTGAATAACTAAAATGGTTCTTTTAAATGAAAGGCATGTTTCGAAGGAATATTGAGTCCGAGTGGGAGGCGATATTATCACACAGACTGAGCATTATTTAAAAGATGTTAACCATGGTCTTAGAATGCTTGTTGAGTGGCGTGCGACCTTTCTTTAGAGGAGTATTCAAAGCAAGATAAGATTCTTGAGGACTAAATTATGGTACTAAGCTTAGGCAATATTAGGCGGCCCAGTGCCATTCTTATGGTCTCTGGGTATCGTCGATTATTGTGACCAAGAATTTGTTTTTTAAAATCTAAATAATCCATGACATTTGGTGCTTGTTTATTTAGCGTTTTAATAGCATATGTGATTTTCGAATGTTTTATGGTTTTTACATTCCTTTATCATGTATGGTTGTGTGATGGATACCTTTTATTTTCTCAGTCAATGTGATTATGTCATTTCATCTACGTGATCTTGAAAGAAAAGCAACTCGAGGGGCCTAACTATGTAGGATTTGGAAACGCTAATTTGGACATTGTCCTTATCGCTGATGATTATAAGTTTGTGCTTGAAACCGATTGCCCTGCAAAACCTCTTGATAATGCTTACGCGGAAGATAAGGCCGTGTCTGATAAGTGGATTAAGAGCGGAAGTAAAGAGATGGCGGAGTGCTATATTTTGGCTTCTATGTCAAATGTGCTTCAACATCAGCATCATTCCTACGAATCCACTTATGAGATCAGTAGATCTCTTTTGGGACTCGAGTCGTCTGCTGATCTCTAGCGGAGTGGAGTCTCATGAATAAGGCCGATGAAGGAGGCTGCAGCCAGTCGGACCATGTCTTGAAATGATGTGTCATCTCAATCAAATTGAGGTCTTGGGAGGATGGTCAGTCAGGATTCTCGAGTGGACATAATACTCCAAAGTCTTCGACGGCTTCCAGCCGGAGTTTAAAATTATTTATGAGATAGTAGCAAGACCTTAACTTGGTGAGCTTCTAGCGAGGCTTCAAAAACGCTGAAGGCATTTATGCCCAAGCCAAGCAATATGTTGGTTGACCGCGCCTCAGTTCCAAGGTCACTAGACCTAGGAAGGATGACGAGGCGAGGCACCCGAGGATTGAAGAGCGAGGAAGAGACGAAGAAGGTTAAAACGAAAAAGCTGGAAAGTGTTTCAGGAGTGGTGAAAAGGGACATTGGAAGCACGATTGCCCCAAGAAGGGTAAAGGTCCAAATGGTCAGAGTAAACACCAAGCTCATGTTCTTGAAACTTCTTGTAAGCTGTTTCTACATCAATGGGTAGTAGATACGGGGAAACAGGCTTGATCATGTATGTTTCGATCCTTTGTTCATGAGGATTCAAGGAAACTAAGTGAAGGGAGATCATTGTCCATCTGGGGATGCTACTAGAGTGGGAGCGATTGCGGTGGGAGGGTTTGTTTATATTCGCTTTTCTAGTAGTAGAGTTTTGGTATTAAACAATGTTTTATTGATACCTTCGTTTAGAAGGAACTGATTCCTTTGTTTCTAAGCTGGTTTTGATGGATATTCTATTTCTTTCAATGATGCTTGCATTATGGAGAGATGATTATTTTATGTTTGTCAAGGTATCATGGATAATAACTTGTATACGATACCCTCGCATCAAGTTGTTGAGTCGAATAACATATCTATTTCTCGCAAGAAAAAGACTTCACCACATGATATGAATGATATGTACGTATGGCATCTAAGGTTTTGGGCATCCCAAACCCGAGAAGGATCCAAAAGTTGGCAAAGCCGGCTCAATTGAGGGATAAGCTAGCCCTTTCCAACTTGTGAACCCCGCTTGGAAGGCAAGATGACCAAAAGATCCTTTAAGATCAAAGGAAATAGAGCGAGGAGTACTAGATCTCATTCACTCGGATGTGGTGGTCCATTCCAAATTCAAACTAGGGAGGCAGTGTATTTCATCACCTTTATTGATGATTATTCAAGACTAGCCCAAGTCTATTTGATGCAACGCAAATTAGAATCTTTGAAAAATTCAAACTATTCAGGCATTTGCGAACGCGTCATAGTAAGACTATGAAAGCCTTACGATCTCGATCGAGGAGGCGAGTATCTTAGTGATGAATTTTTGGGCTATTAGCGGAAGCGGGATTGAATCCCAACGACGCACCGGCACTCCTCAACAAAATGGAGTTGGGGAAAGGAGAAATCGAACATTTCTTGAAATGGTTCGATCAATGATGTGTTATGCTCGTCCAAAATTCCTTTGGGGTTTGCGCTGAAACAACGTGTTCCCCACCCACAATAACTTACCTACAAAGTCAGCCCCCAAAACACCTCATGAGTTGTGATGGCGTAAGCCCCTCGAACATCTCAAGATATGGGGTTGTCCCGCGATGTGCTACTTAAAGATCCCAAATAAATTGGACTCTCGCACGAGGTATGTTTGTTTAGGATATGCAAGGAACAAAAGGTATGAATTCTATAGTCCTCAAGACAACAAAGTATTTGTAAAGACAAATGCAAAGTTCTGGAAGAGGGGATATTAAGAATCAAAAACCCAGTGTAATCACTCGAAGAAATGAGAGATGATGACGTTCCCAAATTTCACAAGAGAAAACTCCACAAGAAAATATTGCACCACGTAATACAACTTCTTCTACTCCTACGATTGTAGAGCCTCGTCGTAGGGGAGGGTTTCAAAAGAACCGGAAGGTGGATTGGGGGGAGAAATCTTGGGCTCGCTTCGGAATCTAGAACCCAGGAACTACAAAGAAGCAATAAATGATTTCGATAGTGAAGTGCATTGGCTAGTTCTTGGTCCTCGATGGTTTCGTATGTGAAATTGAGGTATTCCAACGATCGGGGAAGAGATTCCGACCCGTAGTCGTGATACGACGACCAGACTGACTTCAAACAAATTTTCTCAACCCCTTCTGATTAGTATAGGGAGGTAGGGTCGAATCCCACGAGGGTGGACACGTTTAGATAACCGTGGTGACTTTCCCGGGTGTTTGGTTAGCTACCACGCTTGGGGGAGATTTACCTAGAAAAGGGAAAAAAAGGTAGTACTCTCGACTAGTAGGCGGGAAAATAAGAATGTGGGAGTGTTCGTGAAGGGGACAAGGTGTACGGGGACATGTGGAAAGTAGACAGTTACTAAAAGAGGAAAGTTAGAAAACAAGTGTATCGATGGTGGGCTTTCACAAGTCCGGATAAATCGAAAGTAGGAACAAAAGTAAAAAGTAACTTAAAAGTGGTTCAAACTAAAGTTGATTTTGACGTTTTCTTCTTCACCAAGTATTGACAAAAATCATATGAACACTGACACCATAACTAAACTTCAGATTCATGAATTCAAACTCGAGATTCATTGATTAAAATGCTTAAACTTAAATTAAACGGAGCTACTTTTGTTTCCCCCGGACATGCAAGGTGGTAATCACTAGCAAAAAAAAACTCATGCACAAAATTTGACAACTTAGCTAC
>NC_062968.1:42461224-42540696 GCF_023119035.1 Salvia hispanica
CTAGTGGCTTGTAGCGTTTGGGGTAGTTGTCCCTAAGGCTCTAAGGTTCAAAAGCTAACTACTTATTTTATGAGGGAGAACTGTGTGCATTCGGGCTTCTGGCTAGGGCTTCTTCTTTGGCTGGACAATTTCTAACATTGGCTTCCAACTGGTCAGTAGCTTCTTCGTGGCTTCGCCACCCTTATTCCTTCTTCTCCTTTCTCTTTTGTGGTCAAGTATCTGCGACCATTTTCTTCAATTTTTCTTTCTGTGGCTTCGCCACCCTTATTCCTTCTTCTATTTTTTGGATCTGGAAACTTCAGATCGATTTTCTGCTTCTTTCTTTGTTTTTCTCTTCTTCAGCTGGTTCCTTTTTGTATGTCCTCCTGGTCAGTTGCCTCCTTGCCTCATGCCTTGCACGCACACAGTTCCAGTGGCTGATGGTTTATTTCGGGGTATAAATCAGGCTAGAAAATGGGGTTCTAAGGGTAGTTTTTTTTTTCTTTTTTTCTTTTTTTTTTTTTTTGGGGGGGGGGGTTTCCTACTGCCTTCAGGGTTTGCTACACGCGGTCACCTTGCCCTAGACATCATGTGGTAGCCTCTCTTCTTTTTTTTCAGTATTTAGTGGAAAGTGGTTCCACCTTAGGCCTTTAACTCACCTTTTAAGAGGGCTTTCGTGTCTGACCTAAGGGTTGGGTTTTTCCTTCATACTCGCATCATCTATACTGACTAGGGGTTACTGGAGGGGGTGGTTTCCGTTTTCCGGCATGTCTTATCTCCCTCAATTCCCCTCACCGTCAGTTCGAGGCAGTTGAGTTTTAAGCCCATTCATAAAACATAGCACATAATTCCTAGACCTAAACAAACCTAAAAAAAAACTAACATGTACTGACTCAAATAACACATATATACATGTCATACTGGCCATTTGCTCCCCCCTCTCACTTCACAAGTGTCTGCCCCAGATACGGGCTGTGAAGTGAAAAGTGGGAATGGCTAGTATGACGGACACACACTTATAACAAACACATATTATATCTAAAAACTTCTCACACTTAGACTATGCAATAGGCTAAGTGGGAGAGTTTCAGATATAAACATAGATGTACAAAATAGAAAAAAAAATTTACAAACATGATATATAACATATAAACTCCTCACACTTAGACTACGCAGTAGGCTAAGTGTGAGGTAACATGCTCACGACTAAACACAAAGAAAAACATAATAACATATGCACCAAAGAAAGACATAATAACATAATAAAAGAAACACTAAAAAAATTAAAAAGAAAAACTAACTGGTCAGTTGGGGTGGTTCGATCAGATGTTCCTCCTGCTCCTTCGTGGGGCAGGGTTCTGTGCAGGTGGGTCCGTTGGTTCTTCCTCAGCAGGTCCGGTTTGGTTGTCGTCATCCTTCTCTTGCTCATCATCTTCCTCTTCCTCAGGTCCGGTGGTTCCAGCATCTTGTCCTCCATGTCCGCTTGGGAGGAGACACATAATGTTATCACAAACCCTAGCCTCCACACTTGGCTTTCTTGTCTTCTCCTTCAAGATTCTTATAATTTCTAAGAGATTCCTCCCACAAGGAATTTAGATCTATAGAGTTAAGGGTCATAGGTTAGAAGATCTTTGGTCTTGCATTCACAATCAAGCGTCAAGATCTACACGTGGAGAAGTAGCAAGCCACTTCGATTCTTTGGAGAATCATTGTTGTAAGTATTCAACAACATAATTTAAATTAAATTATGTGATTAATTGCGCAATTATATGTCTCTACATGTTCAAGCATGAAATTGAATCGACCCACATAATCACCTAAATAGATTCTTATGTGGATTTATTTGTTTTGCATTTTCCGCTGCGATTATCCCCAACAGGCAACACCTCACAAGAGGAAGCACGCCAACCGATGATGCAAGGGGTCTTCCGGTTCACGACGTCGGTCCCAAGGGACCAAGGCGGCGAAGGTGGCGAGAGCAAGGGGGAGGGGCCGCGGCGAGGCGGGCGAGGGCTCGGGCACGGGCACGGGCTTGAACACCCTAATATCCATGTACCTGGTCCCCACGATGGCTGACACTTCAAAAATGAGTCCTCCCCAATTTGAAGCCCATATGGACGGAATTGTGCATTTGAAAGCTCAACTTGGTATTCGGACTCCATCTAACTTGGGTGCACCGCCGACTTCGGGGGATGATTCGCCGGCGGAGTAGTTTTTATAATTTAATTTAGAGTATTTTAATTATTGTATTTTTAATTTTTTTTAGGATTTTAAATATGTATTTTTAATTTTTTTTAGGATTTTATATTATGTATTTTTTATTTTATTTAATGAAGTGTGTTTTTATTAATTGAATTTGTTGGAAATAAAAATAAAAAAATGAAATTGAATGAATAGTTAAGGGATGAGATGGTTAAGAGATGGAGGGATGCAGGTGTTGTCTCTTAGTTAAGAGATGAGTTGAAAAGTACAATGGGACCCATGAATAGTGAAGAGATGAGACGGTTAAAAGACGGATAAGAGACATGGATGCGAATGACCTTACTATCCCTTGGAGTTAGTAGGAACTCTAAATATATACTCCCTCCATCATAATCTAAGAGCATTTCCAAGGGAAAAGGTATATAGGAAAGGTATATCCTCTATATGTCTCCTCAAAAAGTGAAATATACCCTTCTAAAAAGAAACATACTCCAAAGGAAAAGGGTATATAGAAAGGTAAATGATTTTTTAAACATAAAATAATAGTACAAAATGCACTAAAAAAACATAAAGTGTGATACCTTCTCCCTTGGAGAAGAGTTTTTCATGAAAAAAGACAAATATGGTAGTTATAAGATTTTACCTCTCCATTAATAGAGAGGTAAAAATACCTCTTCAAAATAGGAAAAAGTATAATACCTTCTCAAATACCTCTCCCCTTGGAGAATGATTTTTTATAAAAAAAAAAGGTAAATATGGTAATTATATTAGTTTACCTCTCCATTTACTTCTCCCCTTGGAGATGCTCTAAGTGCAATATTCTCTACCCGGCACAAAATTTTATACTCCCTCCATTCTTTGTTAATAGAGACATTTTTTTCGGCACGAAGTTTAAGAATAGTGTGTTAAATGGATGGTGGAAAAAGTAAGAGAGAGTAAAGTAAGAGAAATGAAGAGAGAATAAAGTAAAAAGGAGAATTACTTTTTGCCACAAATAGAAATGACTCAATTAACTTGGAACTTCCAAAAATAGAAAAATGACTCTATTAACGTGGAATGGAGGGAGTATAATTTTGTTTCATAAGTTAAGTGATGAGAGAATAAAGTATTGATAATGATGTTTACATTTTCTGAATATGTCAATTAAAATAAGATATCAAAGAGAAAAATGTATTACTAAAACTACTATTCCCTTCGTCTTCCATTAATTGTCCACTTTTGCTATTTTCATCCCCCAATTAATTGTCCACTTTCACTTTTTACCATAAATAGTAACTAAGTCATACATTCCATTAATCTAATATACTCACATTTTATTATAATTATAATTATAATATATAAAAGTGAGACTAATATTTTACTAACTTTTTCAACTAACACTTCTTTATATTTCTTAAAACTCGTGCCGAAATCAAAGTGCATAATTATTAAGGGACTGAACGGAGTAGTATGATGCGGACGACATTCGTATGAATCGATCGCCCGAGTCCATTGAATCTGTGTTTAGTAGTATAATGAATAATGATGTAATTAATTTAAAAGCATAGAGAATTGGGAGTGAGGAATGTCACTAACAACGTTGTGACAAATAATTACTAAATCCCACCCTGGCTTCTCTCTTCCAACTCATTCCAATGCATTATTGACTCCCTCGACCACGAATAACGCCCATTGATTGCCACACTCAATCAACATCATTTCATAATTAAATAGTGAGAATATGAATTTTAATTAATTTGGTACACCCCATTCAAACATAAACACCTTCTCTTTTCCCCTTCGTTTACTCCGTTTCTTATTTCCTTTTTCGGTTTTAATCCCATTTTCGCTCGAGATCTCTCCTTCGCGGTAAGTCATCATAAATCTTCTCGATTCATACGCAAATATCTTGTAATTCTTCGATTCTTTTCCAGTTTTAGATGATTCGAAAGGGTTAGATCTGATTGCGCTCAAAATTAGGGTTCTTTTTATTCAGTCTGTTTTTTTATGGTGGTGTTTTTGCGTTTAGGCATGTGAGGGAGTAGAGACGGAGGATAATCGAAGAGAAAAATAGCAAGAGGTGATGGCGAGTAGAGTGGATCATGAGTACGATTACTTGTTCAAGATCGTGTTGATCGGCGACTCTGGAGTGGGGAAATCCAACATTCTTTCCCGTTTCACCAGAAATGAGTTTTGTTTGGAGTCGAAATCGACCATCGGAGTTGAATTTGCCACCAGAACTCTTCAGGTGAGTCATCAATTCTGTGTTTCACTGTTAATTGTGTACCTAATCTGATGCTATGTATCGATTGTGCCCTAACTGTTCTATGCTTTTTGTGATTTTATTTTGTATGATAATATTTGTTTCTTTACATTCTTTGACAATTTACTGCTTCAAAACCATGATTGTAAGCTTGTTGAAGTTTGGAGATATATATTTGGGCCTAGTTGCTAGGTTTGAATGTAGTATGATGATTTCGGAGTTGGAATGTTGCTTGAACATGTTTAATCGTGTGATTATCAAGGAGTTAGGCATTCTTGTATATTGTTAGTTACTTGGTGAATGGAGTCCAGATCTTCTCAAGATCATATAGGCATATACCTATTCGAATCAGTCATATAAATTGTTCCTTTTCATGATCTAATGTTGCTTTAGACAGTTGCTGATTATTAGTCATATAAATTGTTCCTTTTCATTATGTAATGTTGCTATGGACAGTTGCTGATTGTGAAGTCTTTTTCGTTTTGAATCTTCTTGGGAGCGATCATCCTCATATATTTTACAGTATCTGGATATCATTGTTGCCGTGATTGCAAAAAGGTGTTATTCTGTATCGAAAACTATGTCTTGAGACGAATCTGATGCATCTGTTTTGTATGGTATAGATAGAAGGGAAAACGGTGAAGGCCCAAATCTGGGACACCGCAGGCCAGGAAAGGTATCGGGCGATTACAAGTGCTTACTACAGAGGAGCCGTTGGCGCGCTCCTTGTCTACGACATAACCAAGAGGCAAACCTTTGACAACGTCCAAAGATGGCTTCGTGAGTTGAGAGATCATGCAGATTCTAACATTGTCATCATGATGACAGGGAACAAATCTGATCTCAATCATCTCAGAGCTGTTGCAGAGGAGGATGGCCAAACTTTGGCCGAGAAGGAAGGGCTCTCGTTCCTCGAGACCTCAGCGCTTGAGGCGCATAACATTGAGAAGGCGTTCCAGACTATTTTGTCGGAAATATACCACATTATTAGCAAAAAGGCACTGGCGGCACAGGAAGCTGCTGCTTCGACAGTGGTTCCTGGTCAGGGCACTACCATTAATGTCGGTGATTCGTCAGGAAACGTGAAGAGAGGAGGCTGCTGTTCTTCTTGAAATTTTCGGGAACTATGTCGATATAAAACTTTTGTTCTGTTTCTCTTTAAAAATTTGTTTCTTTTTCCAGAGGTCTTGTAGAATATACTGAAATGTGACGGTGAAAAGTCGGTATTCTTGCCTGAAAATGTCTCAGTTTTTTGGCCTATATTTGTTATGTCGGAATGATGAGCTACTGCTAATTTTTGTTGCCTTGAAATGACTTCATATTACATCCTACTACACTTCTTATTGTTGAATGTTGAGAACTGTCATAAATTTTAAATGATCATCTGTTGTAAATTAAATGAAATGCGCAGTTACTTCATCTGGTTTCAATTTTAAAAAAATGTTTTCCTGCAATAATGCATTGCAGAGAAGGAATACAGACATCAGTATATCACGCATGTTCAACTTGTATAGTAACATGAGATATTTTGTAGGTTCTTTCACAGTATTCCTTAATCTCATGAAGTATTCCTTGAGGGCTGACTTCAGCTCCAACCACAACATGACACGATAACACGTGCTTACCCGACGTGATGGCCCAGATGTGAAGATCATGAACGTCGCGAACTCCTGTGATTAGTTTGAGGCCATTTCCAAGACGAGCAACATCAATGTCAGACGGTGCTCTCTCCATCAGCACGTGAAATATATCCCTCAAAATGGTGAAGGTCGTGCTTAGAGCGAACGTGGTGAACAAAAGCGTGCAAATCAGATCAGCCACTAGCCATTTTGGTTTTATCCATATAAAAACACCGGCTACCATTGCAGCAACGGATTGTATGCAGTCACATATTATATGCAAGTATGCCCCTCGGATGTTGATGTTCAACATGTGACTGCTCCCATGAGGACTTGAGATGAGATTCGTACTTTCTTCATCTCCAGTTGTTGATTCCTCTTTCTCATGGCTATGGCTGTCATCCTTGCAGTTCTGGTGAGAATGGCCGTGATGAGAATGGTCGTGACCGAGCCATAGAACCATGATAACGTTAACCACCAAGCTGAAGGCAGCAATTACAAACATGAGTCGGCCATTCACTTCTGTCTGCTTCATAACTAGCCTTTTGATCGCTTCATAGATCAAAGATACAGACATGACCCATATTAGCTGCACTGATAGAAGTGCTCCAATAACTTCAACACGGTGGTATCCGAAGGAATGTTCTGGTGTTGCTGTCCAACCGGATACCCAGACCGTGAAGAGAGAAATGGAGAGTCCAGCAACATCAGATAGCAAGTGAGCCGCATCAGTAAGAATAGCCAGGCTGTTGGCTTTCAAACCTCCAACAGCCTCGATTACCATGACTATAAGGTAACAGACTATGAGCCCACAAAGTTTAATCGCTGCCTTTGACCGTTGTGCTGAATCTGACTGGCTGTAGCCGTGCTCTATGAACGGACATGTGCTGCTGCAGGAGAACTTGTGGACTAGAGGGAGATTAGTCATTTCTTGCCCAATGGCTACCCCCAAATCTATCTTGACTTGTGATGATTCAATTGAGTCCGAGTTCTCCTGTCCCATCTGCAAATGAGAATTCATCCAAGAAACATATCAACCATCAAACTACTTCCATAAAAGGACCAAACAACTAAGTCTATTCCTTGTGTGATTCCATACTACCAAATTTATCACCAGGGCAAAAAATGTAAAACTAAAATTAAAACAAAAAGGACATACAGCTACCAGATTTGCTAAGCATTCTGCATAAGCGAATACACTCGAATCTTTTACTATAAGTTACGTATTATCCAAAAAGCAGGTCATGTAGCTTCATCAGCCCTTTGCTATCAAATGCAAAAGTCTTACCTCAGCCTCTTTTCCTTGAGAATGAGATGGCTGCAATGCTGCTTGATCAAATTTCACAATTGCAGCCAAATTTGAAGATTAAGATACCTCGGAAAAGTTGAACCGGCCAACCTAATCAAATCAATACAATGCATAAGCTAACAAATGTAGAGCAGATTATAAGGAATCCGACACAGAATCACATAAATCAACCACACAAGCGCTCAATTGAATAGGCAAGCTATCCATCATACATAAATCAATCCGACAAATGCTCCAGATTATCGAGACACGGTTTCAACATCAAGTAAATAAAGGCTACCAATATATGATCAAACATAGATGAGCAAGGAAGCCTATAAAGATTAACAAAAAAAAAGTAAGCTACTAACAAACTCAAAGAAGTGCAAGTGCTCTATTTTATCACATAACTTATTCAGACAGGTACATGAATTCTTAAACAAACAAAAGTCATCAACACAACTGATTCAGACAAGTAATCATCAAAACAAACACTGATTAAGAATATCATCAACATGATCATACATACAATAGACAAAAAATTGATGCCAAAATCAGGCCTTTTAGGTTCTACAAAGAACTGAATTAGGGGTTATTTACAATGGACATCCCGACATCCTCAACAAAACAGAATCGCAAAAACTTCAGCAATCAGAAATGGAAAAAGGAACAAAATCACAAATATTTATAAAAAGAAAAAAAATCGCTGATTATTACGACTGACGAAATCGTTCAGAGAGAAGTCAATCAAGATCGCACCATTCGTTGAAAGAATGAGCGGAAAAAACAATGTTTATATAATCAATCAAAGGAATCAAGAAAAGAGCATTCACGTGATGCGACAAAAGTTGATATTAATACTTTATCTCCTCCCATTTGCAAGGACGAGACAAAGGGCGGCGACTGCTGAGCCTGAATCGGAGAAACTGAATGAAAGCAGAATATATGCATTTATTTATACTTTCCGAAATTCGATTTACATTCATTCAGGAGTTGTTCGTTTGTTGATTAGTCGTTGAATTTAATTTTACCTTCTCCTGGATTTCAATTTTATTTATTTTACGAAATGATTATTTATTTATTTATTTATTTTCATTCATTTATAAGTGTTTAATTTTCCCTCTGGTGACCAAACGTATTTCATTAAAACAATTATTTCAAAGGCACTGCTCTCTTCGTCCCTCAAAAATGTTACATTTGTGGAATAATATAGAAATTTAGGAGATTTTGTTATGTGTATTGAGTGGAGAGAGAAAATATACTTTTATATAATGATGTGAAAGAGAACTTTTTTCAAATGTGACATCTTTTGTGGGACAAACTAAAAAGAGAAATAAGATACTCCCTCCGTCCCAAGATAAGTGACCTACTTCTTTTGGGCACGAGATTTAAGAAATGATATTTAAATAAGTTAAAGTGGAGAGAGGAAAAAGTAGAGGAGAGAAGAGAGGATAAAGTAAGGTGGAGAATAAAATAAGAGAGATGACTTTTTGCTAAAAATGGAAATAGGTCACTTATAGTGGGACACCCAAAAAGGAATACAAGTCACTTATCTTGGGACGGAGGGAGTATCTTTTATGAGACTGATGAAGTACTACATTTTTTAAACAATCAATTAAAATAGTATTACATCTGTCCCACAATAAGAGTTATTTTAGGTGTAAGCATGAGTTTAAGAAAGGTAAAGAATAATAGATTGAAAAAATTAGTGGAATATGAGTTCACTTTTTTATATTAATTTTATAATAAAAAAAAATTAATGATAAATAATGGCAGTGACATATAAAGTAAAATAAGTTGAGGCTAATTTTAGAGTTGGCTTATTGTTAGAAGAAGAAAAATATAGTGTGGAAGATTTTGAAGCTTATATTTGGGATCATGTAGCGGATGCTCTAATACACTAGTCCTTTCATCATGTAAAAATAAAAATAAGAACTTTTGAGGAACTGAGATTTATCGCGTAATTAATAAAATAAGAAAATAGTAGAAAGGAAAAAATTAAAGAATGAATCTTGTCGAGAAAAAATTCATCCATGTTATAATTTAAATGGATAGACTAAATAAAAATAATTCTTATTATTGGATGTACTGAATGTGTCTAGGCATGCCCCACCGATGCTTTAGAAATGATATCTTGGGATGGATTGAAACCTAAACAAATTGCTTTTGCCCTAAGGACCGAAGACTGTGTTGGTTGTAAGAGTTGCAAATCGGCATCTCCAATAGATTTTTTGAGTGTTCAGGTTTATTTGTAGCATGAAACAACTCGGAGGGGTATTAATTATAACTAAGGTACAAGGGGGCAGCAGCTTTAACCCGTCTCCACGATGATCCTGCTTCAATTGTGTATACGTGAAATCCGGATTCAGGATAGTGATAGACAACCTTATATTGTCCGCTTATTTTGCTCATTCCGAATCCAAAACTATCTCTCCTGTCACGGCGGTACGTAACACAGCATATTCATGGGTGATCGGATTACCTAGACAAAAATGATGACTATTCCATTTTTTTAGGAAAAGCAAAGCATTGGCAGATCCGTGTATTATTAAATCTTTATGGAAATCAAACTTGGTGATGGGTTCATGCCTGTCTTCCAATTTGAAAACATTGAGCCAATTTGAATTATAATTATGCAAGGTAACAGCTAGGGCAGGGGCGGATTTAGAAAGATGGTACTTAAGAAAATTAGCACTCTCAATCAATTCGAGCCATGGTTTGCAAACACATTTGCAAGCAGCAGTGCTTTCAATAGACAATCGCAATAGTATATCGGTCAAAATTTCTAATGGTAGATAGCTCATCAAACATTTTTGATGGATTTTTTTAGTCAGCCTATAATCAAAGAAAGAACAAACCTTGATAATATGCTCGCTTAAAATAAGTGAATATATTATATCCATATGTCAAATCAGTGATATTGAGAGTATGGCTGACTACAAAACAAATCTGAGATCCCAAATGCTTTTATATGAAAAATAAAACCCTAATTCTAATAACAAGCAAGCAAGCAAGCCTCTCTCCAATACAAAATCAGATATCCAACTGATTCTTGTAGATAAATACAGATGATAGAGATTACCTTGGACAAAAGTTGAATTTGGTGGAGAAAGATAGCAGCGCCTGCGGTAGATTGTAAAAATACTACTTCTTATTATTTCTTAAGGAATGTATTGCACCAAACCACGAAATTCCAACCTACTTAATGATATAAAATTACTTTACCATATTTTAATATTAACTTGTGAAAGAAGATGATGTACAACAAAATTACATTAAGCTTAACTAAGAATATAATTATTATCATAATAAATATTATACTAATACTTATTATATTTATAAGAGCATTTCCAAGGGAGAGGTAAAGAGAGATAGATAACTACCATATTTACATTTTCTTCATAAAAGTCCATGCTCCAATAAAAAGCATATTTAACTCTTCTTTCATTTTGAGAAGTATTTTTACCTCTTCTTGATATGATAGAAAAAATATAAAGTTAGTTATTTTGTCTTTTTTGTGAGAGTCCATTACTTTTTAAGAAGGTATAATAACCTTTTTAAGAATACCTAAAAGAACCTAGAAAGTAAGGATTTTAAAAAATTAAACTTAATTGTGTACAAGATTCATATTAGTACTTTCTAATTTAGATAAATTCAAAAAATTTAAGAATCAGATTATTTTATTCCGGTCAAATAAACAAACTCTAGTCATCTCGTGTTTTGCATTCTGACTCTCTTTTTGCAGAGGATTGATGATTTGGTTGATGGATCAAACGCTACACATCTTAGATCAACACTTTATACATGGGAAGAGAGACGAGAAGACATCTACGACATGCTCGATACTCTCTACAAATTCCCATTAGACCTTAAGCTACTTTTTATTAAGGATTATAGTAATTTAAATCACAAGGTTAGTTCAAATTCTAACTTCGAAAACTTATTCTAACTTTTCCAAATTGACCCGTCCGTGTATGGATCGATGTCTTGTGGTGATATTTTATTAAGAAAGGGGAAAAGAAAATTAAGAATTGAGAAATTTTGAGACTTCATTTTGTATACATATGAGACAATTGATCCAATTTTGATCAAATTTCATGATTTAAATGGAATTTATTTAAACCCTCTAAGTAATTGGTCGTGGTTTGATCTACAGACATGATCAAAGGGATGAGAATGAATACGAGGAAGAACGCAAACATTCTTTGTTGCCGAATCATAGGATTTATAATGCAGTTCTATGTTATAGACTTTACAAGCATTCTTAGAGATGTGGATTCATGATTTTCCGAACTGATCCTATGATGTATTTAAGGTTATACACGTGTGATCCTCCCTCTTTCTCTAATCTATCTTAGTGCATCAAGAGTTTGGACTCGATTGATAGGAATAACTACGATAACCGGATGCAGAGCCAAGAAACTACTCGCCTTGCCTATAGCCATGGGCGTACCCAAGTGTATTGAGGGAGGGGCTTAAACCCTCAATTAATTTTTAAATTTTTTTTCTATTAATTATTTTTATTTAGTGTAACTTATAATGACAAAACCCCTACAAATTATCTAAATTACTTTAAAACATACATTAAAACAAAATTTAGAAATCTCAGCCCCTATCGATAAATATTTCTGCATCTGACGCCTGCCACTGCCTGTAGCATTTGGGTAGATCCCGGCAGACAAAACCAACTATAGTCCATTATTTCTCTCATAGCAACCCACATTTTAGCTTTGTTTCCTTCATTAGATTTGATGTTGTTTATATATAAACGATTACAGTTAATATAAATCATAATGCATGAATATAACTTGCAATGATCATCATCATATTCCAAAATACAAAAGTCAGTATACAGACATGTTGTGTCAAGTTACAATCCTTTTCAAAAGGGGCATGGATTTATTTAATCAACCCGTCAGTGCAGAACATAAAGATCAAATGACCATATTCTTTAATAGCAAGAACAAAAATATGTAGTATTACAACACCCACTAAAAATGTTTAGGAAGTACTACAAGGGCATTAACAGTGGTGGCCATGTCTAATGAACTTGGCCCTCCCCTTAAAAACTTGGCCAATGCAATGATGCGTGATGACCCACTAGTCCCAAATTAAAATTAATTTTTTGCATTTTTTGTAGTACTTTTTAATTTAACTAAAATAAATTTTATTTGTTGATAATAATTAAAACAAAAAATGCATAATTTTAATTAAAAAAAAATAATAACAACATCTTCGTTGTATTATTATAAAGGAGAAAATTATACAATGAAAATTATTGATATCACAAAAACAACACCGAGAACCCATATCACGGTGCGTCTGCGCCCCCTCTACGGTTCCAGACTTGTTCAACAAAATCAGCATGCAGTATTGTATGTGATATTTCCCTCCACATATCGGTGAACTGCTGAATCAAGTATGTATTACTAAGTCTCCCCTCTACAAACTTTCCCATTATCTCAAAATGTGTTACGCAGTAAGAAAATGCCCAACGCCTTTGGCAAAATTTTTAAAAAAATGTCATATTACTTGATTTTTCAAAAACATATTTTCAGAGCATGTAGCACCTTTTGCATAATTAAAAAAAAAAAATTTTTGTCTCATTTAGATAAATGATTATTCGGAATCGTGAGCAGAAGCGGCTGAGTGCAGTGGCATTGTGATTAATTTAAGACAAAAGAGAGAGAGAGGTGAATAATCATCGATCGTTGTAACCCTAGATTTCAAATTCAATCAAACACCACCACCTCTGTTCCTCTCTCTCTCTCGACGTGCTGCTCCATTGCAAAATACTCCATCCATGCCAACGCAATTATTAGGCACCGGCACCGGCACCGGATTTACCGATTTTTCTTTCTCTTTGCATGAGGTTTAGTCCTCTCCGCCGTGGCAACGGAACGGGGGGGATTTTCACTTGTTTTTCCTTTTCCTACTTTTCATTTCCTCAATCTAGGGTTTGTCTGGGAGGGCTATGGAGCCCGCCGTGCTCGACGACATCATCAATCGCCTCTTGGAGTTCCGCAACGCCAGAACTGTGCGCCAGGTCCAGCTCTCTGAGAATCACATCCGTGCTCTCTGCTCCACCGCGCGCCAAATCTTCCTTTCCCAGCCTAATCTCCTCGAGCTCGAAGCGCCTATCAAGATCTGCGGTATACTTTCTTTTCATTCCCTTTTCACCTTCTCAAATAAATTTACAATTGTTGAATTTTTATGGACGATGTAGAATAACTAAACAAGTGTGAAAATGTTGATGATGCTACTCTGTGATTGGATATAAGTTTTTCATTTGCCAAGCTCATTAACTCGCTGTATATTGGAAGTAAAAGCTTCATTTGGAATTTCAGCTGTCGTATTATGCTGATCATTTCACATTTTAGAATTTCAATGCATTTTAAGACCCCAAAGTATGAAGAACGTGTTAGTGAGACAAGACACCTTTTGCAAGAAGTACCTACACACTTTAAAAAAAAATTTTCCCTCAGTCAACTGAATCTTTTGGCTATTTATGTTAGCTGACTCATTCTTTTTGGGAAAAAGTTAGATCCAGAGTTACTGGTATTGTTAGTAACTTAGTATGCTCACTTTTATTGCTAAAATTTAGGCAAGTTGAAGAGACTTTTTTTTTATCAAGAAAATTCTACTGGTTTAGCACAATGTAAAACATGCTTGTTGTTTGCAGTGGTGGAGCCAGGAATTCTATTTAGATAGGGAAAAAAATATATATGAGGAAATTGTGATGGTTTGAGAGGGAACGTACATAAGGAAATTTGATTTTATTTAGAAATTAAAGAACAAAATAGCATGTGTGAGCATTTTTCCCTTGTGGAATTTGGGGCTCAAGTAGCCTCCGCCCCTGCTTGTTTGTGGCATTAAGAAAATTTTGCTGGTTCTGTCTACTGTCCATGACTAACTTCCTCCTATGCGCCTTAGTAAGATTCTAGAGTTGTTGGCATAAAACTAGATTTTTATATTTCTGCATTGTGTAAATGTCTTTTATGTAGTGATATGGTGATAATGTTCTGCTACATATATGTGAGCCATCTCATCTAGCCATTCTATTCTTATATGAGCACTTCAATTTTTCATTCAACTTTCAAAAGTCTGTGATGACTTAGAATATATTCAATATTCTTTGAAATCTAAAAATTCTATGGATAAGAATGCAACAGTGCTGCTTGAGTAGGCATTCAATCTGTGTAGGAGTTATACAAGTTCATGATATTGGAATCCAAAAAGGCAAAAAAGCCCAAATGCCCAATCAAAATGTTATTATGCCACTTCTCCTGGTTATACAGAGATAACTAGCAGTTTTCTTAATAGAGGAAAGAGTGATAAAAGTGATGCAATCACCTTTGGCCCTTTGCATATCCTTCTAAGTAAACTTTGTCCAAAAAATTGAAGATTTCCTTATTGCACCCAAGTGAGAAAAGCATGCCTCTTATTTATGAGTTACCTCATCTTTGAGTTATGAATGTGACTCTTCTTGAGTCTTTATACGCTAGGTAGTTCAAACCTAATTACCCAATGCACATCCTTGCCATTTTTTTTGTCGGGTTGCTCTTTTCTTTTTCTTCTATTTCAACCAGCTTTTGAGCACTGCATACATATTATATGAAGTCAATTGTGGATAGTGCTCCTTTGCACTCATACCTGAGACTTAAATTAATAATCACTTCGTCTGCACAATCCTTTCCTTCTATTGGTAGATTACTGCTTACCTTCCTTGTGTTGGTATATAGCCTCGTAAACAGTGTTATTTCCCTGAATAGATAGTTTATTTGAATCCACTTATCACTATTTGCTATAAGTCAAGAACAGAAGCATGCTCCTTTGTTAATTGAGTTGGAGTCCTTTATTTGGTGTTTGTCGAAGTCTCAAATTTTTTTATTTACTCATTTCTTGTGGATTGCAGGTGATATTCACGGACAATATGGAGATCTTTTGAGGCTTTTTGAGTATGGTGGATTTCCTCCGGAGGCCAATTATCTGTTCTTAGGAGATTATGTTGATCGAGGCAAGCAGAGTTTAGAGACAATATGCCTTCTTCTTGCCTACAAGATCAAGTATCCAGAAAATTTCTTTCTCTTAAGAGGAAATCACGAATGCGCATCAATTAACAGGATATATGGATTCTATGATGAATGTAAACGCCGTTTTAATGTTAGGTTGTGGAAAGTTTTCACTGATTGTTTTAACTGCCTTCCTGTAGCGGCTCTTATAGACGATAAGATACTTTGCATGCATGGTGGTCTTTCTCCTGATCTAACAAACATGGATCAAATAAGAACTTTACCTCGTCCAACTGATATTCCTGAGTCTGGTCTGCTTTGTGATCTACTTTGGTCAGATCCTAGTAGAGAAGTTAAAGGTTGGGGTATGAATGACAGAGGAGTCTCATACACATTTGGTCAAAATAAAGTGACTGAATTTCTCACGCAACATGATATGGACCTCGTTTGCCGTGCCCATCAGGTATGGGTGCATTTTTTCTTTCTTTTAATACTCCATATTTCGATATAGCATCTGATGATATGATTTTTTTTTGAGCAGGTTGTAGAAGATGGTTATGAATTTTTTGCTGATAGGCAACTAGTAACCATATTTTCTGCACCCAACTACTGTGGCGAGTTCGACAATGCTGGAGCTATGATGAGTGTTGATGAGAGTTTGATGTGCTCATTTCAGATTCTGAAACCAACTGATAAAAAGCAGCTCTTGTGAAGCAAGTCCTCTTGTGGCTCTCGGAGATTATCCAGGTTGGTTTGATTTTCTTCTCTTCCTTCCATCTTGGATTTTTCGTTAAAGCAAGATAAGCAATTTTTTTGGTTCTCTGTATTTCTTTCGTGATATGCTATTCTTTTATTTTTGGATGGTTATCCTTTCCATGTTGAAATTGTTATGCAATATGGTCAATCTGAAAAGGACCATCATTTAGAAAAAAATTAAATTCTTAATCTGGAGGGAGTTATGTTAATAAGAGCCGTTGTCACTTTTGCATATAAGTTGCCCTCTTTATATTTTTTAAATTGAAAATTGACCTTATGCTGGCATTTGATTTATGATTTTGGTGCCCTGTACCATGCATGTGCCTTCTCTCTTTCCCAGTTCATTCCTGTACTGTTTTTGCTACGCATCTCTAGTTCCGGACTTGCTCATTATTATAAATAAAAAGAAGACTTTATGTACCATCTTTTGTATCAGTCATTGGATTCCCAATGGTATAATCCCTATAGTGAACTAGTTGCATGTTCTGCCATATTTTAGCGAGATTTTAATTTTGCATCTCAAAATGACCCGGGACATTCTTTTAGCTGGTACATAATCCCAATGGTGTACTCCTTGCATGATCTGCAATAGTTTGGTAAATATTCCCTTCTGCATGCCTGGGTTCAAGGGCCTAATTGTATATATAGTATCTGGATCTTATTTTGTAAATAATATGCATTGTATTCCATAAAGGCTTGCTGGACCTGTTTGTGTTTCTAGTTTCTTGACTGTGGTGTAGTCCTAGAACATTACAGGTTTTAGATAATATCTTCAAACCCCTCCATTGGTTCTTGTATCCCTTTGTATTAATTATCTTGTAGAGACAATAGAAATTTACTTAAAAAGAAACTCCTTTGAATTTAAATTTTCTACTCCAGTTAAGTATTGTATCTGTAGCTGGCGTAGTTTAACAAACTATAGTGACCAGGACTATTATTCAAGTGTGATTCTTTTGAAAACACCATTTGTTCTCTGCCCCTTATTCTAGTAGTGTATTATCAGAGCTATGAAAGACAGTGAAGAATCAGTAAATGACGTACTCTTCATATTTAGCATATAATGGTTCTTTAGCCGCTTATCATTGGAGCTTAAAAGAGATCAATTGAGACTTGAGTGATGTTTGGTGTAATGTGATGTTTGTTATACTGGCGTAAAGTTTGTTTCAGCCTTGCAATTTGTTACAATCCTTGATATAACTGAATAGGGATTCATTGTTGATTAGTTACCTAAATTATGTATACTGGTTTCTTTCAACTTTGTAGAACTCGGAGACATGAACATGGTACTAAGGCACTGTGCAATGACAGAATGTTTAAGAATCTCGTTCATGTATTGTTTCTTGAGGTGGATACGGCCCTAAAGACTGATTCGGGGGAAACTATGATCTAACGGCCCCAAGTGCTGTATTTTTGTTTGGTCACCTCTTTCTAATATATTTCAGAACGCAATCTATGATTCGACTGTGTACATCCACTTGTCTGGTAAATTTTGATGCAAGTGTAGTTTTGTTGCTAAAATTCTGTGTTGCCTCATGATAATTATTTAGATTAATTTTTCATTTTCTTACTCAAATTTAGCATAGGAATTTTTCATTGTCATGTGTAAAAAAATTTAAAATTATGAACTAGTTATATTCATGTCATGGGTAGGAAACTTTACAATTATAAGGACTATATGAACCGGCTATATTTGACGTGTTAGAGCATCAGCAGTACTGTGATTTTAGGCGTGAGCATGCAAGATCAATGTCGGAGTACGACACTACAAGGCAATGAGCACGTATAGTTCAAACATTTGAGCTTACTTGAGCACGAGTTGAGTCGTTTCTCACGACACTTGATATTTATTACTCTCTTCGTCCGCTATCAGCGGTCTCAATTTACCACTTTACTTCGTTTGCGATTAGGAATCCCGGTTCACTTTTACTTTTACTATAAAAGTGAACAAATTCAGAAGTGAATCGGGACTCCTATCGTAGACGGAGTAAAATGGTAAACCAAGACTACTATTAATGGTTCTAGCCTTTTAAAATAATTATAGTTCTCATTTACAAATACTTCACTTGCCCCAGTTTAATTTTAGGCATGTCCAACTTCAAAAATTACGCTGCTTGTTGTACGTTGACATGCGATAAAAAACCAATATAATTTGGTCAATTTTGGTCCCCGTGATGGTTGCTGTAAAATTGAATTTCTTAAAGTGATGGTTGCTGTAAAATTGAATTTCTTAAAGAGCGAACGCCGACTATGTATTTCGTTATATTATCATTTTTTATTTATAATATTTGATATCTTTTGAAGTTCAACTTCAACTTAATATCATTTGAACTTATTTTTTTGGACAAATATAACCTTAAAACCATGAAGGTTCTCTTTTTCATTTTAAATACTACTTAATTTCTTTCCCTTTCATTCGTCTTCCCTTCTCTCTTCTTTCTCATCTCAATTGTCCTTGTCTAAGTCGATTCTTTCACCAATTTGAAGAATTCAAAGAATGAAAAGTAAGAACCCAAATTCACTTTTTCCTACCAATTTGAAGAATTTGATGCTTTGAGTTTTTCAAATTGGGTGTGTGAATCGACTTGGATAGGGACGATTAAGATATAAGATGGGGAAGAAGAAGGGAAAGAAGAAAGAAGGGAATGAAATTAGATATTTTAATGAAGAAAAGCAGAAGCTAGTTAAGGGTGCGCTGTGCAATATAAGCTATTCCTGGGGTGCATTTTGCAAATTAACCAAAAAAAATCTACATGTTCATATGTTTAGGGCCACAACAGAAGCCCACATAGAAACACAAATGTCCGAATGTTCCAAATCCAAACTCTCCATCCGACTCACCTCCGTGCACCCTCACGCCACCGCCTCTCCACCGCCTCCCTCGTCTCCACTTCAACCCTCACAGTTCCCACCTCCACCACCAGCAAAAACCACTCAATCCAGACCCTCTGCCGAAGGGGCAAACTCAAACAAGCAATCCAATTGCTATCCCACGAGGATAATCCCACCCAACTCACCTACGAGCTCCTCATCCAATCCTGCGCCCAAAATCACAGCTTATCCGACGCATTCACTGTTCACACCAGCCTCACCCAAGATGGCTTCGCTCAAGATCCTTTCTTGGGCACAAAGCTCATCAACATGTATGCGGAACTCGGCTCGGCCCCTCACGCCCGCCAAGTGTTCGATGAAATTACGGACCGAACGATTTATGTTTGGAACGCAATTTTTCGCGCTCTCGCTCTGTTGGGCGATGGAGAAGAGGCTCTGAGATTGTACAGGAGGATGAATTCGATCGGGATGCCCTCTGATCGGTTCACTTACACTTATATTCTCAAGGCGTGCGTTGTTTCGGGTTCCGAGCGCCCTCTGCGGGGAAAGGAGGTTCACGCGCAAGTTCTGCGTCGCGGATACGAGAGGCATCTCCATGTCATGACTACTTTAGTTGATATGTATGCGAAATTCGGGTGCGTGGAGAGTGCTAGGCTGGTTTTCGACTCGATGCCGGCGAAGAATCTAGTCTCGTGGAGCGCTATGATTGCGTGTTTTGCTAAGAATGCAAGGCCGTTGGAGGCGCTGGAGGTTTTCCGGGAGATGATGCGGGAGAGTGGCGATGACGTGCTGCCTAACTCGGTCACGTTGGTTAGTGTGATTCAGGCATGTGCAGCGCTGTCTGCTCTGGAGCAGGGGAAGTTAATACATGGCTATGTACTTAGGAAAGGGCTCGATTCGATCTTGCCGGTTATGAATGCCCTTGTCACTATGTATGCTAGATGCGGGGATGTTGAATTGGGGGATAATGTTTTCAATCAGATGGATAAGAGGGATGTTGTTTCTTGGAATTCCATGATTTCAGGTTATGCAGTTCACGGCCTCGGGTCAAGGGCGCTTGCGACGTTTCAGGAGATGGTGAAACGAGGCGTGTCGCCTACTGCAGTAACGTTCATCAGCTTGTTGGGAGCTTGCAGCCATTCTGGACTCGTTGACGAGGGAAAATCGTTGTTTGATTCGATGAGGAGAGAGCATGGGATTCGCCCTAGCGTGGAGCATTACGCTTGCGTTGTGGATCTTCTCGGCAGAGCGAATAGACTAGAGGAAGCGGCTCGGATCATAGCCGATATGCGGGATGAGCCAGGGGCGATGGTGTGGGGCGCTCTCCTCGGATCGTGCAGGATTCATTGCAACGTGGAACTCGCAGAAAGGGCGAGCAGGATGCTGTTTGAGCTTGAGCCCACAAACGCAGGGAACTACGTGCTTCTTGCTGAGATATACGCGGAGGCGAAGATGTGGGACGAGGTGAAGAGAGTGAAGAAGGAGTTGGAAGAGAAGGGGCTGCAGAAGGTACCGGGATGCTGCTGGATTGAATCGAAGAAAAGGGTGTACTCGATTAGGTCTGTGGACGAGGTGAATCCTCAAATCGAGCTGGTCCATGCTTTGGTGGTGAAGCTGTCGGAGGAGATGATGGAGCAGGGGTACGTGCCGGAGACGAAATCGGTGCTGTACGAGCTCGATACGGAGGAGAAGCAGCGGGTGCTGTTGGGGCACAGTGAGAAATTGGCAGTGGCGTTTGGTTTAATAAATTGCAGGAGAGGAGAGACGATAAGGATTAGCAAGAATCTGAGGCTGTGCGAAGATTGTCACTCGTTCACTAAGTTCATGTCCAAGTTTGCAGATCGAGAGATTATGGTTAGGGATATTAATCGGTTCCACCATTTCAGAGATGGGAAATGCTCGTGTGGGGATTATTGGTGATCAACTCATTCTTTTCTATATGTATTCAATCTACAATAGGTCGGACATAGAGGATGTGCTTTTTTGCTGCATAAGAGACTTGTGCTAACATCACTTTGCAAATATAGTGACATTGAGATATAAGTTGTCCAAGTGACTTGTACATTCGATACAAGTTGATTACTCATAGATGCATTGCAAATATAATACTTCATCGGCCTTAATTAAATTGAGTCTTATTCTTCTTGGTATGTTCCAATTTAAGTTAAATCATTTTAAAAAAAAAAAAAGTACTCCCTCCGTCCCACTTTAGGAGTCCCGGTTTACTACTTTTGGGTGTCTCATTTTAGAGTCCCGGTTGGAATATTCCATAATTGGTAATAGGTCCCACATTCCACTCATCTTTTTCCACTCACATTTTATTATAAAACTAATATATAAAAATAGGACTCACATTCCACTATCTTTTTTCACCAACTTTCTTTTATATTTCTGTAAACCCGTGCCGAACTCAACCTGAACTCCTAAAGTGAGACGGAGGGAGTAGAACATTCAATCACGTTTATTTTATTTGATTACTTATTTTACTATCTTTTTATCTTTCTTACTTTATTCATCTCTTCTATTTTTCAACACAATTTTTTAATATTTGAGCTTAAAAGTTTTGACTCAACATAGTTGGGACGGAGGGAGTAAATATTATTGGCTCATAACAAAATTCTCTTTAAAGTAAGAGTAAATATGCTTGATGGGGAGTGATCAATTGCTAACTCATCATTTAATTGCTAACTACAACTAATTTAAGACCATAGGAATTTAGAAAACTTATGGTCTATAATTTGCCACATGTAATTTTCATTTTTATTAATTAACTCAAAAAAGATTGAAAAAACTACTAAATTAGGGTTTTAGATGAAAATGTCAATATAGTGTTTCGTAAATATCAACATAATGCTTTGAGAATGTTAACACATTGCTTATATTGACATTTTACATGTATTATATTGACATATTTTACATACTATATTGACATTTGTGCTTTACGAAAAAATTAAAAAAATTTGAATTTTTTTTCAAATTTTGACATTGGAACAAGTGAGATCTCGTTAGAATCCTTATGAAATTATCTTTAATTTGATATATGTTGTGAAAAAAAATAATTTAAATCGAGAAAGTTATATGCGTTTTAAAGTTATGGAATATTTTTCAAAAGTTAGTTTCAACTAATTTATTGTAAATTGACCTTAATTCCTTCATTTACGTTTTTTATTGATCGTATTGACATGTCGGGGTTGATGATCTAGGTCTTTAATTTGAATATCTAATGACTATTATTTAATTATAGTTAACAATTAAGTATTGAGTTAGCAATATAACAATTCCTAAATCCATCCTCCCACTAAAGTTGACGTGTATATCCTTCTATTTTTAAAGAGGGTGGGTAGTTATTGCATTCCCACTTCAAAAGTTTGGAACAACTGACTTCGAAATATTTCTATATTTTAACGTGCTTATTGAGCTTTTTTATTTAAAAAAAGATGAAAAAGTGGTTAGGTGAAAAAAATATAAAAAATGGAGCCAGATCGAAGGACGAAGGTTCCGAATTGGACACCGTAGAACTCAGCAGTCGGCTGGCATGTCAACGGGAAGATCGGAAGTCGTCCAGCGGTCCATCAAATTAGACACATAGTGAACTTAGCATGAGCTGGTCACGCTTATACGATTTCATTCAATATTATTCTCTACAGTCCAGACTTATCATGATTCAAAGAGGATGATTTTCAACCATATAAATTATGGGTGGGTAAACGGTTTTCGATTATTCGGTAAACCGAGAATCGAACCAGAATCGGTCGGTTATCGGTTAACCGATAACTGAAACTTACGGTGTTCGGATCGGTATCGGTTATATGTTTTGCTTCAAGTCGGTTATCTGTTATAACCAATAACCGAAATTAAATTAATTTTAATTTCAATTATATATTTATTTAATACAAGAAGAAATTGTAATTTACTTTCAAACTTTGTCACAATGGAAGAAATTGTAATGTATATCTAAATTTTGTCAAAGTCTCGTATTGCAATGTCAAAAAAGTCCATTTTAATTTGTGTCACTATCAATTATAGTATTATACTTATAAATTTATATCTTAAAGTCAATAAAGCTCTTAAGCATTACTATTTTAAAAATAGAATATCCCTTCACTTATTATTGGAGGAGAGTTTTTAAACTATAGATCATGTAAAGTTTAAGTGTTTTAAAGTGCCTAAACAATTTATGTATTACTCGTAAATAGGTTTATAATAATAATAATAATAATAATAATAATAATAATAATAATAATAATAATAATAATAATAATAATAATAAAAGTAGATGAAAAGTTAAAAGTTAAAATCATAAACAATTTTTATTTCAATTATATTTTTAGTTAATAATAGAAGAAATTGTAATTTACTTTTAAACTTCGTCACAATAGAAAAATTTGTAATTTACTTCCAAATTTGGTCAAAGTCACATATTACAATGTCAAAAAAGTCTATTTTAATTTGTATCACTATTAGTTATACTTATACTATCTCAAATTTATAAATATTATAAATATTATTTTAAAAATAAGATCTCTCAAAGTCAATAAAGTGCTTAAGCATTACTACTATTTTAAAAATAGGATAATCCTTTACTTGTTATTGGAGAAAAGTTTTTAAATTTTAGATCATTTAAGGTTTAACTCTTTTAAAGTGCTTAAGCAATTTATTTATTATCTGTAAATAGAAATAATAATAATAGTAATAATAATATAGTATTAATAGTATTAAGTGGATAAAAATTAAAACCATAAACAATTTTAATTTTAATTCGGTTAGTTCGGTTATCACTGATAACCGACCGGTTCTAACTGAGTCGGTTAATAAAGTAACCGAACTTGAGATCGAGTCGATTCCGGTTAATTTTTTGATGAAATTTTGGGGTCGGTTAACCGACAAGTCGATTCGGTTATTAACCGAACCGACCGAATAACCACCCCTAGTATAAATACCCCATTGATGATCGATCATAACTTAACATAATTCATTATTCATGTCAAATACTCCATTCGTTCCACTAGAAATAAGACATTTTCTTTTATGACAGCATAACAACACCCTATCCCTCTTACTTTGTCATCTTTGCTGCTTTTTGTCTCTACTTTTTTCTCAATTCTGCTATATTCTTTCTTCATTTAACCACTAAACTACTACTTGAAAACATGTGCCCCCCCAAAAGTAATGTCACATGTAATGGAACGGAGAGAGTATCAAACACTCGATTCGTCCCAATTAAGTTGGAAAAATCTTTTTAGATACGAAGATTAAAAAATTATGTTGAATGAATTAAATAAAAATAAAATAAAATAAGAGAGAGGAATAAAGTAGGATCCATAGATAACTGGTCCGCAGGGAGCCTATTGCGAATGCTTTTAGTGTGGAAATTCTAATAAAGATACTTAATAACAATATAATAATAAAGTAAAGAGTTGCGTAGGGAAGGGTTGGGTTGTTTTATGGTCGAAGAAGAGCTGTGACTGTGACAGAAGTGAGCGCACTATATATACATACATTGATTAAATAAAGAGAAATCGTTTAAAGTAAGTTCGCCAACAATTATAACCCAAACAAGTAAGTCCATCGTTTACACCAAAAGCTAAACCCAAAAAAGAGAAGAAGTGAGTACTATTAGAGGTGGATCATTCATTAGGTTAGATCAATAACAAGTACAGTAACGTTGTCCGCACTCCTCCGCGCGAGAGCCAGCTTAGTTAGCAGCATGGACGCATCATTGCACGCCTTGTCCGAGCTGCCTTCCTTCCCCTTGAGGCACATCCTCGCCACACCACAGGCCGTGTCGTTGGACACCACATCCCACAGCCCATCGCTGGCTAGTATCAAGCACTCGTCCTCTTCGCTCCGCTCCGTTATCGTCACCTCCGGTTCACAGCTTACGTATGGCTTCAAATAATTATCACCTGCAATCACCACCTTCCCTTCGTTATTATTCATATCAAATACTCCTTTCGTCCCTAAAAATTTGTCACTTATTTCCATTTTTGTTCGCCCTCAAAAAATTGTGACCTTCACTTTCACTAAAATTTGTCACTTATTTCCATTATTTTTATTTGTGGACAGTGGACCGCATATTCCACTAACATTTTATTATAAAATTAATATATAAAAGTAGGACCGACATTTCATTAACTTTTTCAATTCACTTTTTATTGCATTTCTTAAAACTCATGCCAGATCAAATGGTGTGACAAATTATTAGATTAGAGAGTACTTAATTAGTCTAATAATAAATATCTCACTTTATTATCTTGGATTTAAAGAATTTATTTAATTTGATAAAATAATAAATAATGAAAAAGTGAATCTTATTTTTATGTTAATTAATTTAATAAAATTTGAATAAAAATGAAATTGGACCTTTATTAGCAAAGAGACGAAAAAAGAAAAACTAAAATTAAATTTAGTAAAGTTACCAATGGCCCTGGACATGGCAAGAACACCAAGAACCCGAGCCCCCTCCCAAAATATGACTCGGCCACCAGCGGCCTGTATCCGGTTCATCTCGTCCGGCCGGTCGGGCTACAATTAAGCACACACTTATTTAACTATTCCTTGAAACAAAATAGGAACCAAAAAAACTCACTTTGTGGTCGGTGGAGAGTGGAATAGCCTTGCCGCTCCGGCACAGCACTGCCCTCGAATCACCGCAATTGGCCACCACTATATTGCACGGACTGACCACAGCAACCACCGCCGTGGATCCCACTGCGTCGCACTCCGGCATCTGCAGCTCGCACCGGCAGCTCGCAGTCGCAACGTTCTCATTCCATGCAACCGCTTCTTTGTCCATGCGCGTGAAGCTTCGCTCCATCACGCACTTCCACCAGTTGCTACTGTCGCGATCTTCTCCGACGAGTAACTCTTCCTTCACCATCTCGTGCAATCTCTCCTTACATTTCGTAGCTACCTGAAGTTAACATTCAAATTATATAGCAGAAAGTGAATGGAAAAGTGAGTAGAATATTGATCCTCCTCCTTGTATATATTAATTTTAATTTTATAATAAAAAGTAAAAATATCAATTAATTAGAGAAAGACGAAAAAATATTAATTTTATAATAAAAAGTATAGATGGACGAAAAAAGAAATTAGGGAAAGAGTAATTAATTTACATGAGAGCATCCGTGGCCGTCGTAGACGCCGAAGTAGTGTAGGCCGGTGGAAAAATCGTCGTCGGAAAAATTCCGGCAAAAGGAAGGATGACTGGCGACGGCGTCCTCCATGTCTCGGCGGCGCCCACAAACGGAGGCGAATCCGAATTTGGGGAGAATATCATTTTTATTGTCGCAATGTTTAGGGGAGGAGGAGAGTGAGAGTTGGAGTTGGAGACGACGACGTTTAACGGTGGGGTCCACTCTGACGCGGCGGAGCTCCATCCTCCGTCTCCGAGCCGCTCTGCTGCTGGTCTCGCACGAACCCTCGCTCTCGCAACAGATCTCTGCCATCCCTTCGATTCAGAAGAGAGCATAAAAATGCAAATGCGAATAAGAAAGTAATTGGAACAGGAGGCGAATTGAAAGCGACTGGAACAATCAATGTGGTATTTTAATTTTATTTACCAAGTTGTTGGAAAATACTTGGAAAAGAAGAAAAGAAAATAGAAATAATAATTCATATTGAAAAAGAGGAAGCGCGGCGGAGAAGAAGAGTGGCGATGATGTTCCACCCGTCGGCTCGAGCTCAACGCGTGTACCAGCGCTGCTTTAGGTGCCGGAGAACGTGGACCAATGGGGGCCAACCACCGCAATGCTGGAGACCTTGCTTTTCACTACACACGTGGCCGCCCCTCCTTTGCTCTCCCGGACACGTTTCCAGTTTCCAACCCCCTCCAGCCTACGGAGTGATTATATTTCTAAGCTTGTTTCCCCCCTAAATTTCGATTTATTATATCATACTCTCTATGTCCCAGATTAAAAGTCACTTTTTGCCATAAAAATTCGTCCCAGTTTAAAAGTCATTTTTAAAATTTTTCATATTTAGTCATACAATTTTACCCCATTCTTCATCAAAATTACATAAAAATGTCATTATCTACATTAAAATAAATCAAAACAAAAATCAAAAGTCAAAGGGGACCCACCTTCAACCAACTCCATCATCTCACTTCATTTATTACACACTTTACTATCTCACTTCATTTATTACACACTCCACCATCTCACTTTATTTATTACACACTTCAACTCTTTCTTAAAACCCGAACCATAACAATAAGTGACTCTAAATGTGGGACGGAGGAAGTAATCATTACTCCTATTATATTAATTTATTTATTACACCTATAATACCTAATTACCCCTCTATTTAGCCTTACATAATTTATACTCCTTTAGTCCGCTATTATGAGTCTCATTTCTTGGCGATACGGATTTTAAGAAATGTTAAGAAAAATGGGTGAAGAAAACGTTAGTTGAATATTAGTCTCACTTATATATATTAGTTTTAAATAAATTGTGAGTGAAATAAGTTAGTGGAATGTGAGACCTATTATCATTTATGGTAAAAGTGAACCGAGACTCTTATTTCCGAACAGACTAAAATGGAAAAACAAAACTCTTATTCACCGACGATATACTCCCTCCATCCCATAAAAATAAGAATATTTTCCTTTTTGGTTCGTCCCATAATACTCCATTCGTCCCATTTTAAGAGTCTCATTTGAGTTCAACACTAATTTTAAGAAATAGAAAAGGAAAGTTGGTGAAAATGGATAGTGAAATGTGTCTCCTACTTATAAATATTAGTTTTATAATAAATTGTAAGTGTAAAAAAATTAGTGGAATGTGGAACCTATTACTACCATTTATGAAATATTTAAATCGAGACTCCTAAATTGAGATATCCAAAAATGATAAACTGAGACTCTAAAATGGGATGAAGAGTGTAGTATAATTATTTTAAACTACAATCTCAACATTTGATATATTTTGCTATTTTGAATTGTCGGCAATTGAAAGACAGTATTTATCTTTTTCTTTTCAATTTTTATAAATGGATTTATACACCATTAATTCATTATACTTATATTTTATTATACAATTAATATATAAAAATTAGATTCATATTCTACACATTTTTTTCCACATTTTTTTTTATAAAGTTTAGTGTCATTTTTCCGTGATAACCATATCTTATGTGATGTAATAACAAATATAATGTAGCTGGATTTTGTTGTTGGTAAGAAAAACTAAACAAGTACTTAAATTCGTAGTATATCAAGTTCAAAGGTTGTGGAAATTTTTTTTTTTTTTGAAATGTTTCCTGATATTAAACGCCAATATTTCTTATCTTTTTTGTCTGGTCCCAAATAAACGTTCAATTTCACTTTTATATTTTTTATACGTGGATCTCACATTTAATTTCATCTCATTTACATTTATTATAACACTAAGAATGAACTTCAAATTTGATTCTCAAATAATGCACTCTGCACATTTTAGGTCCTTATATTGCGAAAAGTCTCTTATTAGGATTCAATTCAAAATTTAACCTTTTATTCAAAATATATCCGTTACTCAACAGAATTATTCCCTTTTCTTTATATATTTTTTTACCTTCTAATAGTTCCTACATTCATCTTTAAGATAAGCACTAAGACCTCGATTGTAAATTCATAGAGATCTTGCCACGGAAAGGCTCGTCGAGGACTATTTTGCAAGCAACCGCGATTTATTTTTGCACATAGTGAATACATTGGCGGCTTGTAATGAATAATTTAAAAAACAATCACGCAACCTTGTAAGAAGTTCGGGCATCTCCAACAGATACTTACACACCGCATAGTCCACTAGCGGGGGTGCTTGAATTATCTTTAAGGGCATTCGTGAGGCCTTCGGTGTTTAATATTTTAGGTGTGCGGCCACCATTCTATGAACACCAATGTCGTTGAGAGTCGTCTCAATTCTGTCGAACAGAGGTATAACGATATTACAGTATGTCGTACCGTATTTTTGTATATTGCAGTAACAATATGGCAATGGTATATAAAATTTATCATAATGAATTTTTGGTATACCGAATAATTCGGTATAGTAGATGTATGATATTTTTATTATGCCACAATTTTCGGTATGAAAAGAAATATAGTACTCCCTCCGTTCCATAGTAATAGAGTCATTTTGTCATTTTGGTACGTTCCATAGTAATAGAGTCATTTCCCTTTTAAGTAAAAGTCAACACATATTTCCACACCTACTTTACTCTCTTTTACTTTTTTTTTTCTCTTCATCTCTCTACCTTTTTTTATTTTTTACTTTATTCTCCATTTACTTAACTCACCTAACACAATTTTTCTTAATCTTAATCTCCGTGCCGAAAAGAAACGTCTCCATTACTATGGGACGGAGGGGGTAGTATTATCGTTTTGGTGTACTGTACCGCCCCATTTCTAGCCAAAAGGGGTGTTTTAATTTAAGAAAAATATCCTCTTATTTGCGAATGATACAAGTTTTAGTGCGTAATTGATGAGTTAAGAAAGGAGAAAAATAGTTGAAATAGTGTAGTGGATGATAGGATCCATAAATGTTAAAATAAAAGAGAATGAGAAAATATAATTGAAATAGTGTATTTAAACAAAAAAATTCAACCTGTTTCAACGTGGCGGAAGGGAGTATAGTAAAACACACATTTTCTAAGAAATAAATGGAAGTTTGTTGATTGTATTGGCAATGAGATATGGTTGGTTAAAGAAGTAACTCTCTGGCGCCACAATCCCTTAATTTAACTTGGAGAGCATCCTCATCCACCTCATCCACATCGCAGCACTCTCTCCTCCCTCCATCCTGTTGCCAATCCAGCCTCTTCGAGGGCGAGAGGATCCGAATCACGGTGACATTATCAGCAGAACGGCCGCCGGGGCACCCAGGCAGGCCCCGCGGGGACGTTCTTCTGTAGGCGGTGACCCGACCCGGTCCTGGCGCCAAGAAGTATTGACGAGGCGCGTCGCAGGGGCCCGCGGAGACGGGGCGAGCATTGAACATGTACGGCGGCGAGGCGCCCTTCATCCATTGCGCGAAGGTCTCGCGAGGGCGGTAGAGATGGCTCGGAGGGAGAATGGTCTCATATAGCTCGACCGAGTATCCCCACGCGGCCGAGAGAGTCCAGTTGTATTTCTTCAGATAGCATATGCTCTGCTGCAGCAGTCGCGATTCGTCGACTGCTGCAGCTTGCATCAGCAGGTTTAGTGACTCGGCACGGTTGGTCGAGGGGAACAGCGGCTCCACTGCGTCCAGATGGTGGAGTGACACCAGAGGAGAGTGGGGGTGGGCTGATAGCAGCCCTGAGATGTCGCCTGTGAAATCAATCTGCAAACTCATACCACATCGGAGAATGAGGGAAGTTGAAAGATTTGCTAAGATGAATTAAAATACCTAGATATAATAACTATCATAAATTGATAACCGATAACTATGTCAACAAACCTATGTTATGGATGTCAACATAAGTCAACTATATTTAGTTGACATGTCTTCGTGTTGACATAATTATCAGATATCAATTTAAGATAGTTGTCAACCTAACAGGACCATCAATGTACCTGGTGGAAACCTGGCTCATGAGTGAGAGGGACTCCCAAATCAGCAATACAAAATTGGAGAATGAGATCACTTCCATAGAGAAATGGATATCTCTTGAGGCACAAATCCATGTTCTTAGCCATAGCCTTAGCCAGGGGATAGCTCAGGGCATATCCACCTCCACCAAATGCCATCCCAAATGAGTGAACAACATTGCACACAAAGCACTCTGAGTTCATCCCAACATAAAAATACTTGTTGTGATCATACTTTGACAAAACTCCAACCAAGTTGTCAACAAACAAAACTGTGTCATCATCTGTCATCACAAACCACCTAGCCTCCCCTCCCCGCTCCGCCTTGAACGTCTCCTCGATCACCCGGGCCATCCGTATCGCAGATGGAATACGGTGCCTGTTGTACTCCTTGTACCGCGAGTTGTCATCCGAGACACGGTAGGGAGGGTGCATTGCAGGCCATGGCAGGTGCTCCGTAGGGGGACGGTCCAAGAACACGAAGCCTCGGCTCACATTAGGTCTCCACCATGCTTGGATGTAATCTCTTTTGTCTCTCCACCTGTTTGATGAACTAGTAATCCCAAACACCAGATGGCTGACGTTTGTCGAAGAACGTGAATCGCTGCGTCTCCTCCATTTCGGTTGGCTTGACACCAGAATGTAGGTGGCACATACTAAACAAATCACTACATATTTGCATATGTTTTGGTTCAGTCCTCTGGCTCTAGGGAAAGAGAGATTGGAAGGCATCGAGGTAGAGAGTAGATGCTTTAAGTCTTTGGTTTAATTATTTGTTAGTATATATCTTCGTGCAACTTTGTTTGTATAGTGTTTGCTTCATGTGACAAGAGATGAGTGCACACACCATTAATGCTCATCTTAGTGAGACTCATGAGGAAAAACAAACCAATGTATTTTTCTTTACCTTTTGGCAACATGCTTTCCATGCTGTGGCGTGTGCCCCATTCTTGGCTTTTCACTCCATGGAAATCAAAATTAGACATAATTGCACTATTTACTTCCTCAAACCCATGTTAAATTCCAAGTATCCAAACGAAAATTCAACAAAAACAGTTGAGCAAACTTAATACTATAAGCTTTGATCCATGTAGACAAGAAAATCAGCTTCCCACTAAGCTCCTTAACCATCGTAGAAATATTAGAAATGTGGGAAAAACTGTTGAAATATAATTTCACCTGATTGAATTTCCAAACTGAATAGCTGCAAAGATCTGCTCAACCAAGTCATCTTAATAACATATCTAACAATTAATCAGAGAGTAACAAAGTATAATAGAGAAGGAAACTGCCAAGACCTTCATTAGTTTATCAATCAGCCCAAAAATCGAAAAAGTTAGATTGGCTAGGAGGGAGAACCTCAACACACTATATTCACAGAAAATAAAAGGGATAATCAGCTAAGATGTGGAATTGAAGATTTAATTTCATACAGCACAAGTCAAACATTACACAGTCATGCAATAAGATGCTTGATTTGCAGATATTCACGAAACAACAAACATATCCCCTGTACAGGGGAAGCCTTATATTTACCAGAAATGATAGCCGGAAAGCAGCATAAAACTTCACTCAAGATACTAGCTCAGGAAATCCTCAATTATCCATTTCAGCTGCCAGCAGTAAAGACAAATCACATTAAGCCAGTCTCAGAAGTACATTCACATGAAACCAAGCTATGTCTAGCACTAAAGAAAATTAATATGCGAACAATCCAATAAATAATTGTGCAAAATAGTTATATTTATAAAATGTAAAACATTTAATTATGGTAAATTTGATATAACTCAAATATAAACATGATCAAATATTAATATTTGAAATTTGTGCAAAATGAAACATATTTCAAGAAATTTTGAAGTTTCTAATTTATTTATCTATTAGTAGATTAATAAAAAAATAATATATAATTTGTATATTTAATACTCCTTCCGTCTTCAAAAAATAGACAACTTTGTAAATAACACCGATTTTAATGTATAATTGGTAAAGTAATAAAGAGATGGAACAAGTAAGAGAGAGAAAAGAAAAAGATAGCGGAAGTAGTGTTAGTGTATTGTAAGTCCACATTTATAATATAAATGAAGAGTAGAATTATTATTTGTTGAAAACTTTCTATATTATAAAAATAATCAATGAAGTGTTGAATTATGAGTCAAACATAGAATAATAGAAATTTTATTGGGTTTTAGGGCCAACCTATCAGCTCAAAAAACGCCAAAATGACAGACCCGGCCGGGTGGAATTAATCCAAATTCACCCGTCCGGGTGAAAGTTTCTGGACTCTCGCAAGCTTAAGCATGCCACCCGACCGGGTGGAATTATAGGGTAATAATTCACCCGGCCGCGTGAGATTTTCTGGACAGCGCAGTGTTCGTATAACGACCATAACTTCTTATAAGGAACTTCGATTGAGGCGTGCAAGATACCCACGTGAAGCTCTTTCGAACACTCTTCAGTAAATATTGTCTCAAACCAAGGCTGTTGCACATCCACATATTTTGAACCTTTTTCTACACATTATTAACAAAATAGTCAACATACCAACATAATAGAGAAATAGATATAAACACGCCTAATAATAGACGAAATATGCTCAAATTCATATGAAACCACCATCTAAAACCATGTAAAATCCAAGTATGTCACATTCAACTAACTTTTTCAACTCTCTTTTCTTCACATATCTTAAAACTCGTACCGACTCAGATGTGGGCGTCATTTGGTGGATGGAAGGAGTAGCTTTTATTACTCCTCTGTCCTACTTTGTCAGTCCTGGTTTACCATTTTTGGGTGCCCCATTTTAGGAGTTATGGTTGAAACATTCCATAAATGGTAATAAACCTTCCATTCCACAACTCTTTTTCCATTCATATTTTATTATAAAATTAATATATAAAAGTAGTACCCACATTCAACCATTATTCACCAGCTTTCCTTTATATTTTCTAAAACTCATGTCGAACACAAATGAGACTCCTAAAGTGGGATAGAAGGAGTATTTATTTAATAGGCAAATCGGACAGAATTTGACTTGTGACATGGGTACTGCTGAAATTGAGAGGTACATGTTCGATTGAGTTAGACATGGAGAAATGGTTCTCGGTTCTCGGTTAAGCTTGAACCGGAAAAATAAGGTTAGGGTTTGGTTTTGGTTAATAGGTTTTAGCTAATTTCGGTTCTCGGTTCTAACCGACAACCGAGAGGTTAGAACTGAATAACCAATATTTTTTTATATATTTAATTTTAAATTTCTTATATTGATTTTAGTTTTGTTATTAATTTCAGTTTTGAAAAGTAAAAAATAAATGAAAAAGTAAAAACTCTACCTATAGAAGTAGCCAATATGAATATTTTAGTATTTAAATTTGGTAGTGTATGTTTGTGATGATATTATGGTAACTATTATTAAAACCATCAATATTCTACCGATATGAATATATGATTACGATTTAGGAATTTTGTATTTAATGTTTAACAATTTGAAGTCTTAAATTTGAAGATTGAACATTATGGATCATATCCCAGCGCATGCAAACAATTTTTTTTTATTGTCTGTCACTTAATTTTAGTTCCTTTGGTAGAACCGAATAACCTGTCGGCCAGTACCGATCGGTTCCTCAAATAATCGAACCGACTTAAGGTTTGGTTTCGGTTCTTGAATTTGGAAAAAAAATGGATTCGGTTAACCGACTTATCGATTCGGTTCTAACCAAATCCCCACCCTAGATTGAGTTGTGATGAGCGGTGGCATATACATATACTGATATACATTCCATCATGGACGGATCTAATGTGCAAGGAGGAGGGGCAAATGCCCTCCTTCAAAATTTCATACCAATGTATAAATTCTATTATAGAAAAAAATTAATATTAGTTTCTTCTTTAAATGCCCCTCCTCAAACACTTTGAATATCCCCATATTTATTTTTGCCCCTTCAATGATCATTTTCTGGATCCATCCCTGCATTCCATGCGTTTGGAGTTGACAATACCATTCCATTTCTCTATACTACATATTGACACACTACATTTTGTGAAGCTAACATGTTAGATTGATATTTAAATATGACCTTTTCCAAGTACTCCCATCGTTTAATTTGGACGAATGTTATCTTATGGATGGGTCCTGCCCTTTCTATTCACCACAAGAATAGAATATCTACCAAATTTCCTTAGTAATACGACAATTATATTATAAAGGATCCAAATATCATTTTGTTCTCTATTTTTGAATGAAAAATCATAACTCTACCAGTATGTCAAATTATAAATTAAGATCTATATTGACTTTCTTCTTAATAATTATACTTCCTTACAAATTAAAACTACTACTCTCCCGTCTCAAAAAATCTGAACAATATGAGATTTTATATAGTACTACTGTATTGTTTTGTATGCTAAATAAAAAGAGAATAAAATATATAAACAAAAATAAATTAAGTATAATATTATTTTTATTTTAAAAATAAGTTATTTGTTACTTTAATATTATATGAAAAAAGAATAACGAGTCATCTTTGACAAAAGATCCTTGAAATGGCAATTCCAACTCAAATTGTCATGAATCCTTAATTTTGTAACATCACATTGATATCTTGTTGAAATATTGGTTTGCAATTTTAAATATCAAGTAAATGAAATTCCAACCGCAGTCTTAACCTTAAAGAATCTTTTAGCTTATTTTGTAGATGAAATAAAATCATAACTATAGTGTCAGTTGAAATGTCTGATTCTAATCTGTAACTAATTGATTTTCTTCCACTAAATAACAAATACTCCCCCCATCCCCAGATAATTCGATCCAATATTTCATTTCGAGCCGTCCCACATAATTTGTCCCACTTCACTTTTACCATTTTTGATAGTGGACTCCATATTCCACTAATTCATTTCTACTCACATTTTATTATAAAACTAATATTTTAAAAGTAGGACACATATCCCACCTTTTTCAACTTACTTTTCATTAGATTTCTTAAAACTCGTGTCAGGTCAAAGTGTCCTAAATTATCTGGGTTGGAGGGAGTAGTAAAATGGAATGTTTTAATTGAGACACTGAAAATATATTCACAATTTAGCATATATTTGGAATACTATTGTACCAAATTAAAATGTTAGGGGTATAAAATATTTTTTTTCGTATAAAAAAAAATCCAAACTAACATATTCAAAATCTGTTTCTTGTACAGTGTGTAAAAATGGCTCTAAACTGTGCTCCGCCATTGCTAAATCTCAAGCTCTGGAACAAGAACCAACAAGCCAATTTCTGCGTCGCCAAGAGATCAAATGCTGTCAGCGGCAGAAACGCTCTTCTCCGGGGTTCTCACAGTCGCTCAATTTTGGCTAATCATAACGGATTTAGAATGCATTTTGTGCGCCCTACTGCTAAACGCAACCTCACGAAGGTAACGAGACAGTTTTCTTTTACTTCGTTCCTAATTTTGGTCAATTGGAGTTGAATTCATTTAGAATCTTAGCTACGGAGTATAATTTTACTTTTGTTTATTTTTTTTTTGGCTGGAAGGTTGGAGCTTCTTCGGATGAAGCTCAATCATTGAATTCTGAGCAGGAGGACTTTGCTTGGTCTTCTGTTTTGTTACCGTAAGTCTTTCTATTTTTTATTTGTTTTCATTCTCTTGTAATTGAATATGTGAAGGTGTTATGTGTTCCAACTTCTAATCTAGGCAAACTTAGCACATTTGGTTTGAAGTTTAACTTAAATGTGTGTCTCTTCAGTGTGCGGAATAATGGAAAAAGAATTCTAAATAAGTTTTTTTTTTGTGTACCGGTTATCAAAAGAAGACTTTACTCTGTTTTGCAATTGAAATGGTTTACACGATTTAAATTATACATATAATTTGGGCTCAGTTGAGATTAACAATACTATGGTAGCATAAAACCTGCAACTTAGGATACTTAATGCACTGTAGCATATAACTATGATGGTTTTTAAGCTTGTTTTGGATTTAACAGGCAGTGCGACATTTGATGATTCTATGAAACTGTGGGAATATATATATTGTGCATACATTTCTTTTTTCTTTTTGTGATGGTTCGACTTTATTGTTAGATTTCTATTCCCTGCCTTGGGGGGTTTGTTATTTGGCTATGACATTGGTGCCACCTCTGGAGCTGCAATTTCGCTGCAGGTAACATTCGCTCTTTGCGCACTCTAAAGCTTGACGACTTATTGTTATTCTTATTTTGGTTTTACAGTCACCTGAGCTCAGTGGTACCAACTGGTTCAACCTTTCAGCTATTCAGCTTGGTTTAGTGGTATGCTTTAAGATTATATGGCACTCCTGGTATCTGTTGAGATGGCATATTTTTCATTGTTTCTTCTATTTTGTGTTTTGGCTTTTCGAATGAAGGTTAGCGGCTCCCTTTATGGTGCTCTTTTTGGTTCGCTCATTGTATATCCCCTGGCTGATTTCCTCGGTACTTTTTATTGAGTAACATTATTTTAGTTATTTATTTGAATATCATAAAAATGTAATCAGTCTTTTGGTTGAGTAAATCTAGGAAGGAATAGAGAACTTATCATTGCCTCCCTCCTTTATTTGAGTGGTGGTCTGTTGACCGCCTATGCTCCTGGCCTCGGAGTTCTCTTGATAGGACGATGCTTATATGGTCTTGGTATTGGCATGGTGAGCTTTCTAAGTTTTTTTCTTGAACGTACATGGAATCTATTTTCCATTTGTTAATCAAACAAAAATGGCAGGCAATGCATGGGGCTCCCCTTTATATTGCAGAGACATGTCCATCTCAGATTCGGGGCACTTTAATATCTCTAAAGGAGCTTTTCATAGTTCTCGGGATATTGGTAACAACCTTTTACCATTATCAATTATGATCGGCGGTGTATATTGTGTACATAAGCTAAATCTTGAAGAATGATCTTCAACGCAGTTAGGCTACTTTGTTGGTAGTTTCGAAATCAATGCTGTTGGAGGGTGGCGTTACATGTTTGGATTCAGTGCCCCAATCGCATTGGTCATGGGCCTAGGGATGTGGAGTCTCCCTCAATCTCCACGATGGTTGCTTCTTAGGGCTGTTCAAGGTAAAGCGTCCTTGCAAGAATACAAGGAAAAAGCTGTGCTTGCGCTGAATAAACTGAGAGGCCGATCAACTGATGATAAAGCATCTGAGAAACAAATTGAAGAAACCATTGTTTCCTTGAAAACTGCATACAGTGGTCAGGATTCAGAAGGAAGTTTTCTTGAGGTTTTTCAGGGCCCAAGTCTGAAAGCCTTCATAATTGGTGGAGGATTGGTCCTTTTTCAGCAGGTTTAATGGCATGCTTCCAGTACATATCTAAGCTGTTGTCTGAGTATAATTTCTCATGATGCGTATTCTGTAAAATTTATCAGATTACTGGGCAACCAAGTGTTTTGTACTATGCAGGTCCAATTCTTCAGGTACTCCACTTCTATTGGTTTGAACTGATCTCTATTTTCTCATATCTTCCATAATTATTGGATGTTCTTTTTGAGATATTGGTTTGTGAAATCTGTCATTTGTCCTAAGACTGCTGGATTTGCTGCTGCTGCTGATGCGACAAAACTCTCAGTTGTTGTGGGGGTATTTAAGGTACGCGTAAGCAAAATGATTTTCACATGGTAACCTTTTTTTATTTGCCTTTATCAAATAAACTTCCCATCGTAGGTAACCGAGTCTAACCGGTGTCTTCTTCTTTTTGCAGTTGCTCATGACTGGAGTAGCTGTCCTGAAGGTTGATGATCTAGGAAGAAGACCCCTGTTAATAGGAGGGGTTGGTGGACTTGTATGTAACTTGCTATCATTGTTGATTTTGTAAACGACTAAACAGTCATACTACAAATGGATTTCAAGTGATTATAGTTATAGTTGGTAATATGAAGTGAACTATATTTAACTTTTACGCCCTATCACATTGATCACAGGCTTTGTCTCTGCTGCTGCTTTCTGCCTACTACAAATTCTTAGGAGGGTATCCTCTGCTCGCTGTAGCTGCATTGCTTCTCTACGTCGGTTGCTATCAGGTGATTGTGTTGCATGTGGATGGTGCTTAAGCTTAACACTGAAATATGATCGTCTCAACCATGTACAACAAACCACTAATTTGTTGTTGGTTGGAATCCCAGATATCATTTGGACCTATCAGTTGGCTTATGGTGTCCGAGATATTCCCTAGTCGGACAAGAGGAAAGGGTACCAGCCTTGCAGTACTAACGAATTTTGGTTCAAACGCTATAGTAACCTTTGCATTCTCCCCGTTGAAGGTACTGAGAGCACTCCCATCCTTATGAATTTAAGTGCATTGCTTTCTAGAATTCAAATTTTATCTGGGAAGGAGATGATATTGTAAAAAGAATAACATGTGCAATTCTGCAGGAGTTACTTGGAGCTGAAAATCTGTTCCTTCTATTTGGAGCAATCGCTATCCTCTCGCTAGCATTTGTCATAGTCTATGTTCCTGAGACCAAAGGGTTGAGCTTGGAAGAAATTGAATCCAAACTGTCGGAGTGAAAATCTTTAATTTGGCAGCTGTGGCTATCATTGCAGGTTTCGGTTCCTTGACGTTTTTATATAAATGCGTACATATTACTTCCTATGTTGACATTTTAGACTCGCCACTATACTCTTTTATTGAGTTGAACTAAATATTCTGCAAGTGATGTAATGCAACCTTTGATGAGATTAGTTAATAAATAAATATCATTTTGTTTAGTATGTTGTTTAGAAATTTAACTCTTCAGAAGGAGAATATGATATCAATTTACAAATCTAGATCAGAAACTGAAAGGCACACAAAAATTGTTAACTAATGGGAAGGAAATGAAAGTATTCGAAATTTACAGCCAACGCCGGAAAGAACTATGTGACCATTAACTTGAATGTGAGATTGTTTAGTGATTATTGCTCAAATGTTGAATAGTCTAAGTATTTCTTTTGTTGAATCGGAATCACTAATTATCAGCAGAAAATATTTAATTACTATGCAAATTTCTGATACAGTAAAACCCCAAAAAGTAAATGCAGGAAGACAGTAAGATACTAAGTTGGTGAGGAGCAATGTATTGATAGCATACTCTCATCTTACCATTATCAGTTTTCTGCAATTATGGATGAGCTTTTGACATGCAGAAGCATGCATGTTACTAGTATTCTGATACGGTCAGGAAATGGAAAGTTTACAAGAGGGGAGAAAGGGAAGTGGTCTGGCCAAGCTCCAACAGCTAGAGGAATTCTCGAGAGAAGTTGTTAGCAAGAATATCTCCATTAGTTAGGCTGTTATTTCAGTTTCCTATTTTTAAGTATTTTGAATTTCGTAATTTGAATTCATAGTTATAGAGTAGTCTATAAATAGGGAGAAGCGAAGAGAGGAAACGATCTCTGAAGCAGATCATATTTTGGACGACTCGGTCGTAGGCCTCCTTGTGAGGATTGTGTTTCTTTTCCCATTCATTTTCAGAAATAATATTCTTGAGTCCTCTTCCCTTCAATCAGTGTTTACATTCTAGCACATCTCGTGCTAAATCAAATTGAGTGGCCTTTACTCCTAACAATTGGTGCGGTGAACGTGGACTCGGACGGACTCGCGACTGGAGGAGTTGGAGAAGGCAACGGAAGATCTGGCGAACAGCAAGACGGTGTTGGAAGCAGCGGTCGAGGAACTTAATGCCCAGTTCCGCCGCGCCGACGAACAAGCGACCGCCATGCTCACGGAGATGCGTGCAGGGTTCGCTGCACTCAAACTGCAGAGCAAGACAGTACCTGAGGACGACGCAACATCAGCAACTCCGGAGACCAATTCGGCAACAATAGGTGCCACATCAGCATTCCCCATGCCCACTTTTGATGGCACAGAGGCCCTTGCGTGGCTAGCAAGGGCAGAGCAATATTTTCTGATCTCGGAGACTTCACTCGAGAAACGGGTGGGCGTCGCCATGGTGGCACTGGCGGGCCCAGCCCTTCCCTGGTACCAGCTGCTGCGGAAACGGATTCCCGACCTCACTTGGGCCCGGTTCGCACGGGAGTTAATGAAACGTTTCGGGGGGAATGGAGCCCTGGACGAATACAAGGCTTTAGCGGCTGTACGACACACAGGTTCTCTCGCTGAATATGTAGCAGCTTTCGAAGCACGTCTCGCACAAGTTCCGAATATATCATGCCATCAATATTTGGGGTTCTTTATGGCAGCCCTTCGCCCTGAGGTCCGCCTCCAGATGAAGGCCGCCAAGATCACTTCCTACGAGGATGCCGTCGAACTAGCTTTGGACATCGACATGCTGGCAACAGCCCAACCTTCGCGGTCAGCGCCGGCCCTCTCCCACAATCCGATGCCTGCCTACACAGGTCAACCGGGACGCTCATTCTCGAAGGGGCACTCGCACTCCCCCTCTCAATTTTCTTCCACCGGTTCCTCCCGCCCAGTTTCCAAACGTTTCCGAAACGTGTCGCCGGAGGAATATCGGAAGCATATCGCGGCTGGTACCTGTGTCAAGTGCGGCCTAAAGTTTGGGCCAACCCACAGATGTCCTCCTAAGACCATCAATGTTCTTATCTGCGAGGACAACGACGGAACCGAGGATGACAATGAGTTCGACGACACGGAGGAAGTGGATGCAAAAGTGGAGTTGCAGCTGTCCGAATTATCTCTAAATGGGCTTGATACATCCAATACCATGAAGCTATTTGGGGAGATCAGTTCATGGAAAATTAAGGTGATGGTGGATACTGGCGCCAGCCACTGTTTTATTTCTGAGCAGCTCGCGCAGCAGCTGCAGTTTCCCGTCACTCCCACGGCGCCATATTCAGTTATTTTGGGAAATGGGACCACTCGCCGAGCAGCAGGGATTTGTCGCGGAGTTCCGCTGGTCTTGGAAAAGGAAATGTTTGCGGTATCATGCTACATTTTTCCACTCCGGAATATAGATATTATCTTGGGAGTACCATGGCTCGCGTCCCTCGGTAATGTGATGGCTAACTGGCAGAATTCCTCTATGATTTTTGCAGTAGACGGCCGTACAGTTTCCATTAAAGGTGACCCAACTCTTATGCGGCGTGCGTGTTCAACGCAGGATCCTTGGATGAAGAGGACTGTTGCTGGGTCCTCCGATATGTCGAAACAGAGACGACGCCCGTCCTATTCGGGATTGACGACGCATTGCCACCAGATGCCCGATCCCAGCTGCTGCAGCTCGTGTCGGAATTTCCATCTATCACGCAGTCAGCAGGCTGCCTGCCCCCCAGCCGTAGCGTGGACCACCAAATTCCACTATTACCAGGTAAGGAACCGGTATCAGTCAGGCCATATCGTTATAATCACTTGCAGAAAGATAAGATGGAAAAATTAGTCGCCGAGATGCTTGAGTCGGGAGTAATACAGCCGAGCACCAGCCCCTAGTTCAGCCCGGTGCTGCTCGTCCGCAAGAAGGATGGCTCGTGGCGATTTTGCGTCAATTATAGGGAATTGAACAAGCGTACTGTTCCAGATAAGTACCCCATTCTGATAATTCAGGAGTTACTAGACGAATTGCATGGCGCGCGTTGGTTCAGCAAAATTGACTTAAAGGCGGGTTATCACCAGATCCGCGTGGTTGCCGCGGATATCCATAAGACAGCGTTCCGCACGCATTCGGGCCATTACGAGTTTCTCGTCATGCCCTTCGGCCTAACCAACGCCCCAGCCACTTTTCAGAGCTTGATGAACGATATATTCCTGCCATCCTTGCGCAAGTTCGTCCTGGATTTCTTTGACGACATCTTGATTTACAGCAAATCGTGGGAGGCCCATTGTAACAGCCCGACATTTCTAGGGTATAATAAATGCGGCGACTGCTACTTAGGCGAACTTAAAAGCAACAAGAACAGAGACTAGGGTTTCAATTAAAGAGATTTACCGAGTATTTAAAGAAGATCAAGACAATAAGTCAACGGCTAACTTACGAGAATCAAGAATAAATATATATAATAGACTAAGCTCAAAAGTCAAAGGTTTTAATGTAACTCCAACAAAACGCCACAATTCACCCTATTCTAACTCGAAGAAAATAAGTTTAAAACAACCAAAGATAATAGTTTCAAATATTCAGCGGAAGCATTTCCAAGAGGAAGCGAAGCCATGTATGAAGACACGACTACACTAAAAAAAACCCAACCATCCATATTATTCGATTCAATCTTCTCAACACCACCGACCGCCCATCGCCGCTCAACCTGCACATAGGGAAAACACATGCAGGGCTGAGTATTTTAAACATACTCAGTGGACTCATGCCAAAACATTTTATAGTTATGCCACCCTTACCAAAGTGAACTCGAGGTTTTGCATTTATTTAAAGATAAGCATCGAGTATCACAAAATATATAATGGACTGGCAAGTCAAACAATACCTCCCATTTTCTCATCATTTCCACAATCACAATCACAATCATTCCATAGTGCGACGAAAGTGTGGCCACACTTTTCGCCCACGAGACCGGCCGACTAGTAAGGACGGCTCCCGATCCCACCGTGTACACTAGCCTGGTAGGGTTTGCGGCCACTACTCGGACCCGAGTCGTTTATATAGCCCACTTTGTAGCCTAATGGAGCGTACTCACAATCTAGGCATCAGGCACTCACAATATCTAAAATAATTTATAGGCATGACATAACAGTTCAGTCCACCCTTATTTCTCCAACATCATAAATTTGCATATAGAAGAGTTTAAGAATAAAGCCCACCTCGATTTCCTTCGAGTTCAACAAAAAAAATGCACTTCTTCTTGATATCACCCGGGAACGCGAACTATCACCTTTAGTTCATATTTTTCAAATAAGTCTCAAATCATGGATTTAAAATTATGCATGATCTCACGTTTCCTTTTTCCCTTCGATTATTTTCAAAATCAACAATCAAAATCAAAGTACGATTATCGTATCGTTTTTATTCACACAACAACTCCAGATTTATCATCAAATCGTGTCACGCATGAGTGTTCCCACACTACACATGCACACACGCAACACACATGTGCACGCCTAACGAGGCGTGCACACACACACACACACACGGTCACAAACTCACACACACTTTCATGCATCCAATTTCACCGATTAAAATCCCCCTTCACTCGTTCTAAATGCATGTGGACTCAAGAACACCGATTAATCGGTAGAGGAAGAAAAGATTAATTATAGAAGTACCTTTTCTTGCAAAACAAACGGTAGAAACAAGTAGAATCTTGATTCTTCAATGATTTCTTGAATTGCAGCTTCAATTCTTCTCCAAAAGATGAAGAATTAATGGAGAAAGTAGAAGAAAAATTTGAGAGAGTGGGGAGAGAGAGATGTCGAGACTGAGGGAGAGTGGGGGACGGTATTTGGGGTCTAGGGTTTCGGTCTTCTCTCTTATTTATAGAGTACAAGATATAATATCTTTAATTAAATAAATTAAAGATTTAGGAGAGATCTAGGGGGTTAGGCGTTAAAATAGTTGAGAAATAGGGGGTTTTCGAATTTCAAGCTATTTTAATAGCTTTTGATTTAAATTTGAATATTTCACGGAGTAGAATAAAATATCACGGAGCAAGAATAAAATAAAAATACTCTCCCAATAAATAGGAAAAGTGGCGTGTAGTTTGCCTTTCACAAAAGGGATTTATTTGAATATCCTAATTTAATTAGGATATTGTAGGATCTCCTTAGATTTGGCAAGATATGCTAGGATATTTGAATTTATTTATGGAAGAGAATAAACAAGGGATCAAATAAAATAATCCCTTCTCCCATAAAATAGGAGATTTCGAAAATCTCCTTTAGAAATAATATAGGGGCCGAAAATTTCATCAATAAATAGGAATATTCGTACTTTGGATTTAATTCGGATAATTATCCCAAGCAATAATTAAATCCAAGAAAAATAGGATTTCTTTCCCATAAATTGGAGAGGGTCGAAAATTTCCACATACTTAAATAATGCTCCTATTAAATTCTCACTCATCCCTTAGGATATTATTTCACCACAATTATTTTTCCCACATCAAAATATCCACATTTTCGAAAATCATCTCCACTTCACATTTTCAAGTGACTTTGACCATTCCACGGCCACGTCATATTTTCCACAATATTGACTATTCAATAGCCACGTCACATATTCCACCAGTTGACCATTCAACTCAATCTCAACTCAAAATCGCAATTAGGTCACAAGAATATTGCAATAAATCACTCATCATTTAATTTCACATATCATAGCATTAAAAGCATTTAATGCAAAAATTTCCACGTCACAAAAATTAGGGTTCGAAAAAAGCGGGGCGTTACACCCATCTACTCCATCTACGTCATGTATTCCAGGCTTTACAGGCCCACTCCCTCGTCGTGAATTCCAAGAAGTGCCTCTTTGGCCAGACGAGCGTGGAGTACCTTGGCCATATCGTCTCTCACGAAGGGGTGAAGATGGATCCAACGAAGGTCTCGGCCGTCTTACGATGGCCCACTCCTTCCACCTTGAAGAGCATTCGCGGTTTTCTTGGCTTGACGGGCTACTACCGCCGATTCATCAGGGATTACGGCAAGATCGCAGCTCCTCTCACAGCCCTTTTGCGGAAGCCGCAGTCACCTCCCTCCAAACAGCCGTGGCTGTGGCCAACGGAAGCAGCCAGGGCGTTCGAAGCACTTAAAAAGGCGCTGACTTCGGCGCCTCTCCTCCGTATGCCGGATTTCACAAAGGAGTTCATCATTGAATGCGATGCCTCGGGTTGCGGGTTGGGCGCGGTTCTAATGCAGGAGCGCCAACCCGTCGCTTACTTCAGCAAGACACTTTCACCCCGATGGCTCGCCAAGTCTGCTTACGAGAAGGAGCTCATGGCTTTAGTGCTCGCAATTCACCATTGGCGCCCTTATTTACTTGGTCGCCGCTTTGTAGTTCACACGGATCAGCGGAGCCTCCGCCAACTCTTAGCCCACCCTCTCGCAACACCGGCACAGCAAAATTGGGCTGCCAAGCTGTTGGGATACGATTTTTCAATCGTATACAAAGAGGGCCGACTGAACAAGGCCGCCGACGCCCTCTCACGTCGTGACAAGGCCCTCCTCGAGCTGTCGGCTGTATCGCGAGCTACCTGGCCGGAGTGGACTTCAGTGCAGTCCTCCATCGCAGCTGACCCGACATTGGCCAAGATTAAAACCGAGTTGGAGGCTGGCCGTCCCTCTTCCCCCCACTATGAGCTGGTTCATGGGACTCTATTTTACAAAGGCCGAATTGTCGTTCCCTCCCAGTCACCTTGGATTCAGAAACTCATTGCTGAGTTTCATGTCACACCAACCGGGGGCCATAGCGGAGCATATCGCACATATCGCAGGATTGCTGCAAATGTATATTGGCGGGAATGATGCGTCACGTCACCGCTTTCGTCGCTGCCTGCGCGACATGCCAACGCCATAAGGCCGAAACCAAAGCCCCGGCGGGTCTCTTACAACCTTTGCCAATTCCGGAACGAGTTTGGGAGGATAATAGTTGGACTTCGTTTCCGGACTGCCCAAGGCTGGTGATTTCGACTGCATTTTCGTCGTCATCGACCGGCTGTCCAAGTATGCACATTTCATCGGGTTGCGCCACCCGTTCTCGGCTCGCCAGGTGGCTGATGCATTTACGGCTGAGGTCATCCGCCTCCACGGCATACCTTGTTCGATTGTCTCCGATCGAGATCCCCTGTTCCTAGGCTCGTTTTGGAAGGAACTCTTCCGTGCCACGAGAACTAAGCTGAAAATGAGCTCGGCCTATCACGCGGAGACGGACGGCCAAACGGAGGTGTTGAACCGTTGCCTCCAAACTTACCTACGTTGTTTCTCGTCGGATAGGCCGAAGCAATGGCACAAGAGGCTCCCTTGGGCTGAGTACTGTTACAACACCAGCACCCATTCGCCAGCGGGTACTACTCCTTTTGCGGTGGTTTACGGCCGGCCACCCCCTACAATCCAGGCCTTTCTACCCGGGGAGGTCAAAGCACAGGCGGTGGTGGACACACTCCGCTCTCGCGACGAAGCATTGGAGCTGCTGCGCCACCACCTACAACGAGCCCAACAACGGATGACTATCACCGCTAATAAGCACCGCCGCGATGTCCATTTTAGTGTGGGCGACTCGGTTTATCTCAAGTTCCGACCGCATCGCCAATCTACTCTATTCTCCGCATGCAACAGGAAGCTGGCGCCTCGTTTTTCCGGCCCTTTCCGGGTCGCGGCGCGAATCGGCGAGTCAGCTTACCGGTTGGACCTTCCAGACTTAGCTCGCACCCACCCGGTCTTTCATGTGTCCTTGCTCAAGCGGGCCATCGGGGACGAGGTGGCGGACCAGACCCTGCCAGAAGGATTGATCAATCCCGAACCCCCTTTCCTCCCGGAAAGCGTGCTGGACCGTAGGGTGATCGAGCGGGAGGGGCAACAGGTGAACCAAGTGTTACTCAAATGGGAAGGGCTGGACAACTAAGAGGCGACTTGGATGGATGAGGCAGATGTTTGTGGCCAATTTCCTTTCTTCAGCCTTGTGGACAAGGCTGTTTCGACGGGGGAGGCAGTTGATACGGTCAGGAAATGGAAAGTTTACAAGAGGGGAGAAAGGGAAGTGGTCTGGCCAAACTCCAACAGCTAGAGGAATTCTCGAGAGAAGTTGTTAGCAAGAATATCTCCATTAGTTAGGCTGTTATTTCAGTTTCCTATTTTTAAGTATTTTGAATTTCGTAATTTGAATTCATAGTTATAGAGTAGTCTATAAATAGGGAGAAGCGAAGAGAGGAAACGATCTCTGAAGCAGATCATATTTTGGACGACTCGGTCGTAGGCCTCCTTGTGAGGATTGTGTTTCTTTTCCCATTCATTTTCAGAAATAATATTCTTGAGTCCTCTTCCCTTCAATCAGTGTTTACATTCTAGCACATCTCGTGCTAAATCAAATTGAGTGGCCTTTACTCCTAACATATTCACATGTCAAGAAATGTAGACAAGCTCCAAAATTCATCCAAAATGGCTGGGCTCTTTTCTGCATTTTCTTATCAGTATTACAAACTAGTGGGAGCAAGGCTCTACACCTCAGCCTAAACACAGGAGGGATAAAACAAGTTATATGAAAGCAAAAGTAATTTGCTAAATGCTGTTCTTCTCGGTGGGTGTATTAACAAGGCACTCCAAAAGCATATCGTGTCATTTGCTGCATACGAATCTTCAATTGGCTTGCAGAATCTTACCATTGGTTTCTTCCTCATAATCTGTGACAATACACATCAATGAACAAGTTATATGTAGCTACTTTGAATTCATTAGAAATTCTTGATGTATTTTCCGTTTCCCTAGGCTAAATATTAAGGTTATAGCAGGGTACTGTAACTCCTAGAAATGATATACTCATATTGACTCTGTATTGCTGGAGTATAAGAATGAATTGAAATAGTAGATCACCTTCATGAGTATTGGTGGACACTGGGATGATAGGTGAGTTGGTACTGTCAATGAAAACTTTGGTAGAACGAACATGTACTGAAGGCACGCGGTTCAGTTGAGCATTCGCTGGAACGATTGAAGTGTCAGCAGCAGCAGGAGACAGACTTGCAGGTTTTTCTGCATAAGTTGAAGCAGCAGGTTTCAGTTGAACAACTGTTGGAGTGTTTGAAGTGTCGACAGCAGCAGCAGATGGGCTTGCAGATTTATCTGCATGGATTGAATCCAGAAGGTTCGGTTCAGCAATTGTTTTAACTTCTGAGGAGGCAGAGGCATCAGAAAACAATCCTGCAGATGTTTCTGTTGAGTTGGAGGTCTCCTCCTGCCTGAACAATGAAGTGACAGCCTCTTTAACCTTATCCACAACACCCGTCTCTCCAGTGCTTTTCCTAGGACTGATGCCCTCTGTTATAGCCTGTGAGAGTGCTTTTTCATCTTCTCCAGGCTCCAGCTTGTTCAAGAAATACTCCTTCACAGAAACTCCTCTTTCGTGTGTTTGATGCTTCATGGTTGGCGCCCTATGACTCTCAGAGATGACAGGATCTGCCCTCGGGTGCTGCCTTGCCGTCTCCTTCAGACAGTTGGGTGCTGCTTCTGACTCGTACACTGGATTCAGAAAAGCAGATAATGTTAGTTAGCAATTAGGGTGAGCATAACTGAAACGTGACCAAAAAATCAGTTCTGGTTCGTTTCGGTTCGAAATTCAGAAACTTTTCTTTTTGGACTGTTTACATTTAAACTTTGCACATGCAGGTATAAATCCATGATATCAAGATTCAGAAATAGGGTTGATTGATTAGCTACTTGGAGCGCCAAGGTACTCGGGATCATAGGCTTGTTCATGATCCAAGTCATCTTCCATCGTAGAGCCCCGAGTAGGTGTCATGTGGCCGTAGTCATGGTTGTGATCGTAATCGTGGTGGTGGCTCTGGCCGTGGTTTTGGTAGAGGCTCTGGCTTTGGCTCTGGCTCTGGTTGTAGTTGTGGTGAAAGTTTTGGAAGTAGCTGTGGTTGTAGTCGTGGCTGTGGTCGTTGTCGTGGAACTCGAATCCATTCTTGCGGCGGCCACTGATGCTGTTCCTCCACTTCTTGGCTGTGTCTTTAACCAAAGAGAGAACAGACTTCTTGGTGTCGCCGGCAGTGCAGTAGCTGGGGCAGACTTCATGATCATGACATGATCTACCGCGGGGCGACATCTTTGACCAGTATGCTTCTTCATCTATATTAACATTATTTCATTTCAACATTCTCAAACAAAATATGTATAATAGGCATATTTTATTTAAATAAAATACCTCTTAGGAGCTGCTCAAAAGTGGGGGGCGCTTGAGATTTAGGGCTGCTCTCTGAAAATTTCTTTATCCTCTCAAGCTGAGCCATTTTTATGTGCAGTTGAAATGAAATGAGAAAAATATATATACCAACCCTTTTTCTAAGGCATGTAATTCGGCTTCTTCAATGGACTATAATATAAATCTAAATTCTGCCTTTGGCTATTGCAATTTACTAATATGCGACTCCTTGTAATTATACTTTAAATAGTAATTTGACTGGGTCCTGCTCTACATTCTCTACCCTGCTTCATTTCTTTTATTGTTATTTCATATTCAACCACAATTTTATTCATATTATGGTTTTTTAGTTCTGACTGGAATACTTATGAAGGTTCCATAGTAACTCAGCCGAGTGAAGGCTTAGCAATATCATGTCTCACTCGACCGAGTAGGTTTTGGCACCCACATTGACTCGACCGAGTGGAGGCTTCTGCCCTCAGTGGATTCCATTCGTACTTGGCCGAGTGGATTTTACCCCTTAGGTGACTTGATCGAGTCGATTATTTTGGAGGATCAGGTAGTTGTTCACATTTGGACGAGTGAGACTTGTACCTGGTATCATTTAGCCGAGTGACACCTTCTGGCTATGCTATTTACGTTCTCGGCCCCTCGTCCTCGTTTTACTCCCTCCCTTCTTCCTTGGACCTCAATGACTCTCGATGTCGGCACAACACTTGATGCTAAATACCTGAGTTCATATCATTCCCTTATTCTTTTGAAAGATTTGCCCTCATATTACGATCCGGCACACCTACACAAACGAGCGAATCCAAATCAAATATCCTAGTATTATAGGGTTGTCAAGGGTGTCATGCTCTCTAATGCTTAGTTTGCATATCATAGCTACCAAACATGTGACCCCATTAATAATATGATCATCACGGTCGTACAACAACAAGAAGGTCGAAGTTTTTTTACCACTAGAAATAAGAAGGTTAAGATCACACAATATGACATCAATGAAGTAAAAGATGTAGAAGTCAAAACCTACACATAAAGCATGTTCAAACTCAACATCACAATTCACAAGTAAAGGAATAGGAGACTATATTCCTTCTAACACAAAGGTATATCCCAACTTGTTCCAACATGAAACTCAAAGCTGTAATATCCCATGAAAATAGGTACTGCACATCATCATCCCAACTAATGTTCATTTCAAACCAATGCTCTATCAGTCCAAGATAAAGACACAAGATTTGTAAAGATAAAATTCTACGCCTTCAATCACAAAAAATTCCAAAATAAATCCATTGGAGGTAAAATCATTATAAAATGATCATAGAACATGTCAACCCCATTGAATGGTTTAATAGATGTGTGATAGATACAAAGCATAGGCCAAGGCATCAAGTTATCAACCCATTTGTTATTGATGAACCCAAAATGTCTACCAATATGATCAAGCAAATCAAGTTCCTCCACTTCTCTAGAACACATTCATCCTATCATGTAAAAATGGCATTCCTTCACTCACATGGGCATCCTCAAAAGGCATTATATGATCATCTAGGCTATAATGTCTCAAAAAAGGGGTCCTTATAGCATGCAAAATGATTGAACTCTCAAAGAAAAATATCCACGTTCAAAGAAAAATCACATAATCATTGATGTTAGAATTTTTCAAGAAGGAAAACACAAACTGTGCAACACTAGAATTAGCCTTCACAAGCACAAACAATGAATCCTCTTTATTACCGAACTCACACAGCAAGGGACCATCAACATTGGTGCTCTTCACATTCAAACTTTCATGCTCAACAAACAAGAGTAGGTTCAACATTGAATTTATCAAATAGGTATGACACAACTCCTATCAACTTAGGTGTGCTATCAACAAAAACCTAACTAGGGGATGTCAATCGGACTAACCCACTCGGATTGTGAGATATGAATTTTTCAGGTTATAAAATTTCAATCCTAACCCTTCAGTTTTGTGCTAACCCACCAGATTATTCGGACCAAAAAACCTGGCAATAGTTAAAGAGGAAGTCTCAAATTACTCGTAATTTTGGTTGGACGGGCAATCAGTATTATGTCTTCAGTGGATGACAATAATATTTAAGTTTGGGCTTAAATTAAATTAAGTTTAAATTAATTGGTAAGCTTAAACTATGACCCAAATACAATCCTCCATAGATCCCTGATTTGATCCAAAATGCAACCGGTAAAATAAGAGAGATAAGGAGAATGTTAGTTAAAGTAGTGTTAGTGGATAATGGGATCCACGTATTATTAGTGTTTAATGAGTTGTAACGGTGGGCCACAGTTGTAAATAAATTGATGTATATGGATAATGAGTTGGGGTCAAATTTTCATAAATGGAAATGCCCATATTTTTATGGGATGGACGAAAATGAAAAGTGCATATATTTTTATGGGACGGAGAGAGTATAAAAGGGGACAAGCTCTCTCTGTCAAGCTGAGATTTTTGAAAATTTAGGGTTTGACCCTAGGAGTTCTTCTGTCTTCGATTCTTTTCTAGTTCCTGAGGTGTTGACAAGCTTAGTACACATGAAGGTCAATTCCGAGTTGAGGGAACAGATCAGAAGATCCGTGGTCAAGATCAAGATCAAATATTGAAGTAAAGTGGTGATTGAATACCGTTCCTAAATTCCTACGGTACGCTTTATGTGAAAGTTACATATTTTGATTATTTATGTGATTACATGTTTTAATTGCATATGTTTATGTATCAATTATATGTATATATGATCATGTTTATGGTTTTTCGAAGATACTAGCATTTCATCCATGTTTAAATGTAAGTCAAACAATCATTTAGAATAGATTTTCCGCTGCAAATCCAACCATTTATGTCTTGTATGTAGGGGTGTTGAAACGATACCCCGCGGGTACCCGCACCCAATTTCGGCCGAAAAGTTACTCCTGATACCCGTGCCACAGTGAGTCGGGTATTACTCGATACCCGAGTGGTATCACACACCCAACACCGCGAGTATCGGACTCGGAATTTTTTTTTTCAAATCTTCTTTTTTATAATTATTTGTATATTTTTAGCACACTTCTACTCACTTCTATATATGATTTCACATAAACTTTTATATATGATATTTTCGGATGATTTTTTTTAAGTACTACTTGCTGACTTAGAACTTTATTTTTATTAATTTAATTTTGTTAAGAATTGAGATGAAGCCATGTGATCTGTCTTAATCTATTTCTAAATTTTAAACCTTTCATATTATTATGCACATACATGCATTTATTTTTAACACCGACCATAACTAAAAGCAAATGTATGAAAAACGCAAACTGCAAAACTACCATGGTGCATGATAGAGGGAGGTGAATAAGAATAATCAGATTCTTGCTTGGTTTAATTTAGAGGACAAGAGCGTGTAATATGTATCCATGCTTAATCCGCATGAATTTTTGAATTGGATAAATATGCTGATAAGGAAGAAAAACCTTCTTTCAATCAAACAATGATTTTAATCGATTCGTTTTAATGATTTTACAAAAATAAATATTTGTTGGAATACTGCCTAACTACCAATTCTCATTTTTAATTAAAACTCGAAACTATCAAAGAATATTTTTATTCAATTATATTAGTATATAATGAAAATTGGGAAAAGATGTTGGCACAACAATCAATTACTATAATCTAAACAGAAACAGAAGTAAATTGTTTTGGATTGCCAGTACATTTATTTAGTTTATAACCGTCATTTTGTTTAGGTGTGATGATTATTACCTTATGTACTGCCTCCAATTCAATTAACCAACAAAAATCCACCTTACTCGAGAAGTGGTATCTTCATCGTAGTTTATTTATTTGTGTAATTGTGTTACTTAAAAATACAATATTGTGCATATGCCTTACTCGCCTAAAGTGTACATTCAACTGAATTAAATTCAGCTTTATAATTTTAATTATATGAATGTATTCAGAATTCGCCTAAATAAACCCACAGATTAATCGTATCGCTAACACAAATGAATAATACATCAATTGAGTTGGAAAAAAAAATGTTACACAAATTTCACGAAATCAGCAATAAACTATACCAATACCCTATCAAAGTTGGGATGAAGATCCATTTGCCCTTCAAATCAGAACTCAACTGAATTGTTAAAGGCAGTTTTCCAATATCATTTCTCTAATATAACCCATATAACAGAACAATGATAAGACAAAAATAAAAAAAACCACAATCATTCAACTATTAACTCAACTAATAGCACAGGCATCAAAATAAGATAGTCCCTTAAACCAGGTGTGCTCATGCTCCATAAACAAACTCTATGTTCTTCATTCACTAAGGCCACAAAAAAGAATTAACAACTTTCACTACATTAACATATCTGTATAAAACATTGTCTGAGCAACATTCTTCTTCATTTAGACCATGTAATAGGATCTACCAGGCAAAAAATACAAACCAACAGCAGTACTATATTTTGGTCGTCAAAGAGATTTGCATGCAAAATCATGAAAAAGGCAACCGAAGACGACTTGATTTCTGTTTAATGTAAGATTTATCCTAGAGAAGTTGGTATTAATACTTGACTCTCAGAAACCAAACTCATAAACCCATGCTTGTCAAAGAAACACACAATTATCAGTACAGCAAGTTAAAGAAAAACTAACAACTTCTGCATGAAGCCGGCCGGACTAATTTGACTGTAAGCTTTTAGCTTCACTGCACCCACAAAAACTCGTCCCATTTCACTCTGGTGGGCAGAGACCAAATGCCATAAGTCGTTGCTCTTCCAAAGGATCAGGTGCAATAAATCAAGGCTTTCTGTTCTTGAATTATAACAAAGCTTCGCAAAATCTGAATGTATGCTATAAAATCACACATAAAAGTTAGGTGGCTACACAATGATCTTCAAGTATAAAAATAAAGCAGAGTAACTTCAAGTATATTCAAGAAAAAAGCTTATTGTTCCGACAATCATTTATCTCATTTTTGAAACTACATTGATTTACATTTTTGAAGTAGGTTCAGCAGTCAAAGAGGCCTAGAAATGTCAAAAGAGGACGGTATAATTTCATGTGTATAATATTTTTAGCTAAACTGTAACATTTTAGTGACTCCTTGCTTTTAAATTTATTCAAGTACATGGGTGCAAAACCTGAAAACTCAAATATTCAGGTCAATGCAGATAATTACGATAAAATCTCAAAGGATTTCAATCAAAGATCTCTTTGTTTGTTCAAATTGATCTGAATGATAGCACAGTGAAAAAAGCATCAGATAAGAGGACAATAAGATGTCTAGACTTCAACGACATCTGCATATCTAATTGGATGAAGGAGGATGCCTAGACTTCAAAATATATATTCCCCAACACCCGAAAGGGGAATAAGGGGATAATAAGATGGAGAAGTATCAAACGCGATCACAACAAAACTCTAAATTGCTACCGTGACTGCTAAAAGGAATTTAAAGCCATTATAGGAGGACCAAATACTACATTACATGATCGTGGAATATCTTACATTTCTTAAGAGAAGTACAGGAAATGGAAAACATAACTTAAGGTAAAGATTGATGAGGATGACCTGAGATTGTAACTCAGATAATTTCAATTGCAAACGAGATGTCCACAAAGCTCAAAGGGGTATTACACAGAAATTCTCCCAGAGAGAGGGATCTAAGACTATGTTCCAAAATAGAAACAAGATCGACTATATTTAGGCAGATAAAAGATCTATACCTGCAAGCTCAGGGCATCATGGACTTTAAGACTAGTTGATGAGAATCATTTCACTGAAAGCATAAACAATCCATGTATGAAATCCTAATTAACAGTATAGATCAATAATTTCATTTATCATATTCCTGACTCCAGCAATGTACCCCCTCCGTCCCTTAGAAATAGGTCGAATTTCCTTTTTTCATCCATCCCATACATTTAGTCTATATCCATTTATGGAAACTCTTTCTCCTTCACTTTTACTTTATCATTTATGAGTCCCACTATCCACTACTTCCTCCGTCCCCCAATAATTGACACCATTCCTTTTTTAATCCACTTTTCACTACATTTCGTAACACTCGTGCCAAGTCAACCGGTGCCAATTAATGGGGGACGGAGGGATTACATTATTTCAACTACTTTTTCTCCTTCTCCCTTATTTTACCAATTACGTATTGAAACCCGTGCCATCTCCAATCAGCCTATTTCTATAGGACGGAGGGAGTATAAAATAAGAATAAACAAGGATTATACAGTGGCATCCAGTACTTTTGAAATGCTATAGGTTTCTTCTTTTGGAACAACCTTGATTTTGGGTCTTCAAAGAAGGAAGCTATACACTACATTAACAAGTTCCTATTAGTAATTAGTAAGCATAAGACAAAAACTCATCTAACAAATTGAGAAAAATCTACTGAATCAGCAAAAGAAGATGAGAATCAACAATGCACAAAACAATTATGAATAGGCAGTAATCCAAAGAATACAAGAGAAGAAGAACTCACTAGCTTTATTCTCAGACTAACAATTGCTATTATTTTGAGCCATGTGATGCTGTGAATAACCATTATACTTATGGGCAGACCAGTCCCTCTGCTGCTGCTGCATCATATTCATACCATTACCACCACCATACTGCTGATAGTGTCCATGGTAGCCGTGTAGCATTCCCATCATCTGCGGCGGCGGCATGGGAATTGGCATCCCCACACTGCTTCCGTTACCAACACTGCTATGACTTCCGTTCGGACCATGGCTGGAGGACTCATTGAGGCTCTGCGGGGGAAGCGGCGTGGAAGCGAAGAGATGATCGGAAGGGGAAGGCCCCTCGTTGGAAAGCCCCTGCATCCTCTTCACATACAGCCTATATTTCTGCAGATGGCTGGCGACATTCTCGCGAGTCAAACCCTCGACGTTCATCAGCTGCATAATCGTCTTCGGCACGGCGTTCTTCAGCCCTAGGTGCGCCACCACGTCCACGAACCGCTTGTGCAGCTGCGGGGTCCACACGAGGCGCGGGCGCTTCAGCGTCTTGGCGGCGGCGTCTTCGTCGGGGCGGGGCTTCTTCAGGTCGGATCCGTCGTCGGCGGGCGGGTTGAAATTGGAGGAGCGGAGGGAGGAGAGCGTGGTGCGGGAGGCGCGGGCGACGTCGACGGCGGTGCGGGGAGGGTCGAGGGAGATTCGGAAGGCGGAGGCTAATTCGAGTGGGATCAAGGACTGAGATAAGGGGGTGAGATCGGCGGCGGAGGGGAGGCCGGCCTCCCAGTCGGAGACGGTGGATTCGTCAAGCTTTACTTCCTCGCCCATGGAATTAGGGATTTGAATCACATCAATAACAAGTTTGATTGATTTTGATTTGGATTTGGATTTGGGTTTGTGAGAGAGATGAAGATTGGATTAAGGGAGAAGGGAAGAGAGGCGGTGGGTGTGGGGTTGGGGCGGATTTAAATAAGTGGTTTTGGGGAGGAAAAAGTGCAAATTCAGATTCCAAATGGAGTGCCACGCTGGAGATATTTATTCATCTTCTGCTAAATATCTTCTTCTTTCTAAATCAAATTCCACCTTTTTACTGGCGTCCACCTTAAACCTCCTTTTAGGGTAATTTTTGAAAGATTATTTGATGATTAAAACACAGATTCCTGGTTTAGTGATCAAAGAGGTTAGATTCCAACCTTTTCTTTTTCTTGTTTTCCACAATAAAAATCTTACCTTTAACTGATTTTATTTTGAAATTGGCTAAATATGGAATAATTTTTTTTTTCATAAGGATTCATCTCGATCATCAATTCATTATATCTGTCTGAGTATATGTTCGTAAAAAATGCTCTATCCGTCTCATTTAAGATGATAAGTTTTCCTTTTTAGTTTGTCCCAACTAATATGACACTTTTTTTTTTTTGAAAACTTTCTCTCTCCAATTAATACACTCAACCAACTTCTATATAAAGTATTCATCTTTCTTTCTCTCTCTATTTTAATACTTACACCCACATTTTCTATCTCCAATTAAACACATTAACCAATAACTCTTAAAATCTCGTGTCGACCAAGAAATGCGTGGTACTTGCACCCAAGTATTTTTGTACTAATAATAGAAAGTTAATCTTAATTAATTAATTAATTAATTACTTTGTCTACATTTTAAATTTCTCTACCTTACATTACCCACTTTAATAAATTCTCTCTCATATTTTATTAATTTTGCATTAAAAGTTGTTCATCTATTATCTATAATGATACTGTTTTTAATAGACAGATGGAGTTTAATTTTTTAGTACTGTTATTCTTTATAATTATACCTTATTTTTAAAAGAATACAGATTCACTTCGTCATGCATATTGATGCAATTTAAACTATGAGTGATGATTTAGAGACATAATGTTTTCAAGATATAATACCCTTATGTCAAATTGACATAAGCCAAATTATAATATGGACTAATATACCCTTATTTTAAATTAAATAATAATTGAATAAATAAATATATATCTTTTAATCATAAAAGGAAAGGCATATCAAACTACTATCTTTTATCAAAATATAGCTCAATCAAATATTATCAAAGTCACACTCATATCAAATTATACTCTTTTACGTAATACACTCAATCAAAAATAAGGATTTACAACGGCAGAAATATCTTCACTCCTCCATCCGTCGACCAGCCTCCACCGTCTCCGTCGACCAGCCTCCACCGTCTAGCCCTCCGCGTCGCAGGTTGCGGCATCTTCAGCCTTGTTCATCCAAATCATTGGTGCCACGATATAATAACACATCAAAGGTACCGCCCCTATGCTCTTATTTATATGTGTTTTAGGCTTCGTATACATGTTCATGGTCAAGCATTTCTACGTTCATGGTTAAGCCCTTACCCAAATGTCTATTTTAATAATTTTTCTATAAACAAAATTTTCTCAATTTTGGAAAATTGAGTTCAGCCCTTACCAAGTTAGTGTTATGGAAAATTAAATGGATATAAATTGGAGTATAACAAAGGACTGAGTTGAAATTTCTCAAGTTGCAGAGAAAGCAGCCATAGTTGGTTTCGATGTCTAGAGAAGACGAAGATAGAGTACTTGTTAATCACAATTAATAATATTATATTATTATTACTTAGACTATTATTAAATGGAACTTGTTTGGGTTTTGGTACTACTCTCATTGTCACTAGTGTCGATGTGAGTAGAAGAAATAAATTTTATTTCAAATTATAATTCTTTAATTTCTTTCCTATCGGCATTGGAACCTCTTTTTTGGCCGCTGATTTTATCCTTGATTTCAATTTTCTAATGCTTCTTTTCTTCTCTTTTTTAGCCGTTGATTTTATCCTTGATAACATATTTGCATTTACTCCATTGTTGGCTTAGGTGCGAGTTCGATCAGATCCTGTGTTCGGGTATGATGAACGAGATGTATGAGGAAATTTTTGGCGACAATCATGAGTTATCGGAAGATGATAACAACAATGGTGAAGAAGAATATGATGTGACAGTGGAAGAGGAAGGTAACAACAATGGTGAAGAAGGAGATGATGTGATAGAAGAAGAGGACGAAAATAACAACAGAGAAGAAGAAGCTATTGTGATCCTAGATCCTAGATTCAAATTGTAAATAGTACTCCATTAGTATACATATGTTATATAGTACTGAATTAATACTTGTATCATCTAATGAAAGGATAATAGTCATTTGCATCAAATTATTTTATCAGTATTAAATAATTACTAAAATTCCGAATCATAAAAATGATTGCATGCATGTAATACTTAATTTCTTAGTGTAATTGTTCAACGAAATAGTAATAGTCACTCACATCAACTTTTTTTTTGTATAATAATGTTTAAAATTCTAAATTGTAAAATATTACTCCAGTAGTATACATATGTTATATAGTACTGAATTAATACTTGTATCATCTAATGAAAGGATACTAGTCATTTGCGTCAAATTATTTTATCAGTATTAAATAATTACTAAAATTCTGAATCATAAAAATGATTGCATGTATAAATTTCGAATCTTTATTTGATGCTATAAGAATTCAAGCAATTAAATTGATTTATTAATTTTATAAATATAAATTCTAGATTCAATAATGTTTTGTAATAATAAACTTAAGATTGAGTATCAAATCTATTTAGTACCTATAAGTTTAGAATTTAAAAAATTTAATTGTATAATGTATTATTTAAAATAAAGTTTAAATTCATTAAATTAGAATAAATTCAATATACGATGCAATCGAGATATTAGGTTGAGAGATTGGAGATTAATGTGAGATTAGAGAGATTATTTGCTTAAATCATGTCATCCATATAAATGCACACAACTTTTCTAAGCAAATAATTTTTAAATATAAATAAATGTTTTTATATGCACAAGGGTAGTATGGTATATGTACAAAACATTTATTTAAATAAAAATATAAAACAATTTAAAATGACTACTTTAACCTCGTTATGTCTCCAAAACATTATTGTTAAACTATATACAAATCAGTCTTATTCATAGTGAAGATTCATTTCTTGCACGTGATTACACGTCTCTGTAGTTATAAATGTTGATTCTGTTTTCCATATATACGGATTTATGTTATTAATACATATGGATTCTTTTACAACCACATGTAGTCTGATGTAGATTAAGCAAAATCATTGTACATATTCATGTTTATACATGCTACCATCATTTTGTATTTTAACATGTTGTTTCAGTTCGACATACTTACATGTTCATTAATATATATATGTGTAAAGATTTTGTGTACATCTAATTATACTGCTACCTATGACCTATTATAACATGTACTTTCTTTGTCCCATTAGAAATGAAACTTTTTTTTATTGTCTCAACAAAAATGAAACGTTTCCTAAAATAGAAACAATTCTATGTTTACCTTTTTATTTGCTCTTACTTTAGTCACTATTCATTAACTCACAAAACAACATTACATGTGTGATGGTGTCCTCTAATGAAACCTTTCTAAAAAATCAGCTGAAATTCTTACAAATTTGAAAATGTATATCGATTATAGTATGACCTAATTCAACAATGGGATTGGATAAAAATCGTGAGAAGGGCGAATAGCAAGGATGTCCGTCGAAGACGAAACCCTACATTAAATTATGCATATGGTTTGGGTTGAGCTTCAAACTTTTAGGTGTGCATCGCCTGCCGCTCACTCCTCCTGCCATATCATCATGCCCTTCCCACAGTCTAGCCACTGTCCTAGCCAAGCAACAGTCTAGCAATAGCATAGCCAATGACCTCTCGAGAAAAAATAAAAACACCAAAAATAATAACAACGAAATGAATTGGAGAGAAAAATGAAATGAAAATAGGATAATTTAGAAAAAATTAAAAAAATAAATAAACAAATCGGCAGCCGATTGTTCGTCAACACAATAGTGGACTAGCGATCGGCTAACGCCCATTGTCCGCGGCCGATCTCTCGGTCGTCTCCCGCTCGTCCGTCGCGTTAGCCGGTGACAATAGTGGACAAGCGCCTGCCCTAGCCGCTAGGCAGCGGCTTGGGCGGGCGCTAGTACACTATTGTGGATGCTCTTACTCCTATTTTACATCACACAATTTTATAATCATCGTTAAACCTTACTTACATGGATTAAGCACAAAAATAGCGACATTTGAGATGGCATGGAAACTAATACATAATTGGCAAAGTAAGAGAGATGAGAAGAATGATAGTTAAAATAGAGTTAGTTGATAGTAGGACTCACATTATTATTACTGTTTAATGGTATACCGTCGACCATAGTGGTGTAAGTTGTATATAAATTGATGTATATGGGTAATGAGTTGAAAAGAATCTCTCATAACTGAAAATAGACTATTTTTATGGGACGGACGAAAGTGTCCCTATTTTTCATGGGACGGATAGAGTATTAATTAATTAAATTAAAGGGTGAGATCTTCTATCACAAAATGGAATTTTCCTTGTTAATTTTCATTTTTCTAGTGAATTTACAATTCAATTATGAGAAAATGAGAAAGAACTATTTAGGTGGTGGCTTGGAAGCAAGAGAGCCAGAGCAGACGGGGAGATTTTGCTTGGCGGACAAGATGGGCTTAATATTTTCACATCTGGTGGTGATGGTTGCGGGCTTATTTCCAATGTATTTGAGATCAATGGCCCCGATCCTGATATTGTCACAGGGCTTAGCTTTGCTACATGTGAAGATAAGCCCCTCTGAGGTGGTAGTGGTACCCTTGATGTTCATGATCTCAACCTTGCTAATCTTGATCAAGGAAGGTTTATCCAAGGAACATAGGTTCCATGGGCAGTATTGCTGATCAAAGATGACGGGTTTTCTGACATTGACCATGGTGAGGTTGATGAAACGAATGTCCGAGATTGAGAGTGTGGCTAGGGCGGAGGGCCATGTCTTGATCCTTACCCCGTTGCCAGTGTTGGTAAAGGTGCACCCCTGCACGGTTATCCTTTTCACGTCTTTCTCATGCACATTCCCTCCTAAACTACCAATGCTAATGCCATGCCCTGGTCCGCATTTCACGTTCTTGATGAGCACGTCAGTAAGGTCATCCCCCATGGAGATGCAGTCGTCGCCGGTCTTGATTACGGAGTTGATGACCCTTATGCTGTTGCCTCGGGCTATGTGGATGCCGTCGGTGTTAGGGCTGTTGACGTGGAAGTTCTTGCTGTCATTGGTGGTGATGTCCTGGATGATGGAGTTATTGATGAAGTTCAAGCTCAGGTATCAGGTTGATGGGGAGCTTCGAGCAGTTCTTGATTTTGTTGCAGTTCCAGGCTTGTTGGCCCTGCCCGTCGAGTACACCGCCGCCAGAGATGGTCAGGAAGTTGACGTGGTTGATGGTGACCCATTCATAGGTCTTCACAGGGAGTTTGGTTGGGTCCGCGTAGACTTTGAGGTTGCCTTTGATCTCTAGGTTGATGGGGGCCTTGTTCGGCCCGAGCATGCGAGCTTGGCTTAGTATCCAATCACCTCTTGGGATCAGGATCTGGCTTGTCGTTGTTGATGCTACCGCGTTCTTCCATGCTTTAACCAATGCCTACACATTTATGTCTATAATTAGGAATAATAATTATTTAAATTATGATGTTTAACCAAATTCTATTGAATTAATTACCTCACTAATGTCTGCACCCGGCTTCGCTCCGTATTTTGTGATGTCGAACACCGTCAAAGAATTTGCCTTCAATAGTAGCCGCAAAACTATTAACACTGATAATATTATTTTTTTATTCATAATGGACGGGTGAATATTTTTTTTCTTTGTTTTGTTTTGTTTTGATTTCACATTATATTCCTCACGAATTTATAATGGAGAGTAGAGTCTTATTCTAATGCTTATAGCATCCTAATTCAAAATTAAGACTAAATCTCCACTATTAGATTTTAAAATGAGTGGATGAGATTAAAGCTCACAAATCTCAATAAATAGTAGACAAAATATCAACAAAAGGGTAATATCGTCATTATGTTATCATATGATAATTTTCGTGGGTGTTTTTTTATATCAACATTGTGTATTACAAATATCAACAATATGATATAAGAATATCAACATTAGTACAAAAAAATATCAACACATATTTATTGAGATTTTTACATGGTTTTATTGAGATTTTTTGATGTATTTGTTGATAAAAATCTGGGTATTAACATTTACGAAAACTAAAATAAAAAATATCAAATTTCATCATCCGAACGTCGTCGGAACATATGTAATTGAGATCTCGTTGGAATCCTTATTAAATTATCTTTAATTTGATATATTTTTTGCGAAAAAATAATTTAAATTAAGAGAGTTACGTAAATTTAAAGATTTGAGATGATTTTGAGGAGAGAGAAAGTAGTTAGTTATAATTACTACATATAGGATTTGACATTAATACTCTTTTAATTTAATTAATAATTATTTAAATTTAAAATATATTACACTTGGCATTATATTAATCACAAGATCTTCTAATCTAATTCTTGAAAATTGGTCTCAATTTGGGATTAGTAATTAGTTAGACGAGTATATCCAATATTTGGATAGTTGAATGTATTTGTAATTTGTCAACTTTACATAAGAGTTGGAACCTTACCACATTTCTTTAGTGATTACCATTAGTCAATTACTATATTTTTAAGTTGGAATCTTATTACATCTATTACTGAATTATTTTTGACTTATCAGTAATAGGATTTATTACATCAATGTTTTGTCTTTCCTTCCATAGGAAAATGAATATTTATATGTATAGTGTATTCAAAAAAGGATCGAAATTAGTATTTAATCATTGATAATCAATGCTTTGAGTTTTGACGTTTTTTATTAACCTAAATGAACAGTTTTTACTTTTTTATAATAAAAAATGTATCAATATATTTTCATATGTAGCTATCGTGACCCAAATCCTCTAAATTACTAGCCAAAATGAGAACATCTAGTCATTAAACTGATTAGAAAATTAATGCCAAGCATAATTATAAATAATATGGTCATTCAATCTTGTAATCGAGCCAAATCACGTATGGATTGCAGTGGAACAGCCGCATACGCGGCTTGGACGGGGCGGTGGCGGCGGTCGCGCGGCGGTCTATTGTGAGCCGCCGAGGCCGCCGTGGCGGTCAAAAACGTTTTTTTTTTGGACATTTTCTTAATTTGTTTTGTGATGACTAGACGGATAAATTTTTTTATGGATATGCTTACTAGGCGTACAAGTTTTTGTAGCCGTGGCGTGGCTGTTCTGCCTTATTGTGGACAATCTTACCTTTTGAAACTGGCTAAATATGGAATATTTTTTTGTACAAATTCATTTTTTTTTTGTTAATACTGATTCATCTCGATCATTAATTTAGTATATCCATCTGATTATATGTTCATAAAAAATAGTATCATTTTTTTTAAATTTTTGTTCATCCACTCAATTATTTTTGTATTAATAATAGAAAGTTAATCATAATTAATTAATCACTTTGTCTATATTTTCAATTTCTCTATCTTACATTATCCACTTTAATAAATTCTCTCTCATATTTTATTAATTTTGCATTAAAAGTTGTTCATCCATTATTCACGATTTTGGATAAAAATATTTAACTTTTTGAAAAATAGCTCCATTACATACGAAATTCGTATCGATCCGGTTCTTTTTTTTGCGGTGCCATCATTTTCCGGCGGTCAACCGTTAACTAGTGTTTTGTTGGCCGAATTAGCCATTTTTTATGAGTGTAGCTAATTCTTTTTTATTATTTTTAAATTTTTTTGAAATATTTGTAAAATAGAAAACCCTTAAATAAAATCATGAAAAACATGAATCAAAATCAAAAAAATTTATTCTCCCTCTCTTTCATTTCTTCTTCCCCACACCACCAAGAACCTAATTTTCTTTCTCTGCAACTTGGTCCAAAACACGTCAGATTCGTCAAATATGGAGAGGTTGCGATGTTGCAAGAGTTCTGGTGAATGTGCCTATCGACAAGACGAAGCCGCCACCGTTAACCTAAGTTGTCGTTTTCGACGAAGCAATTGAATTTCGATATTGAATTTAGATTTTTGAATTTTGAATTTTGATTCTTCATTGTAATTCCTTGAATCAATGTCCCTAAATTTCAACAATGTTGAAATGCATATTAGGTTTTGAAACTGGATTTAAAACATCCGCATAACATTATGGACAACTATTTCGTCGAAGATGAAGCAGAAAAATAGAACAAAATACCGTCAAACTAGTCTAATATATTCATTATCAATATCTAATACGTCCTGAACATTTGCAATTCTAAGCATGACCAATGCTGATTGATGTCAAAAAAACCCTATAGAAAATAACTATCTACCATAAAAAATCAAGAACCCACCATCCAAAAACCAGTACCCACCATTAAAAATAAGTAGCCAACAACAAAAACAAGTATTTAGAGTAATATGAACTAGGGTTCACCGTCCTCCTCCTTGCTTCATGTTCTTCCTACGGGACTTCAACGCCGGCAACCATCATCGCCGCTTCCACTTCCACGCCGTCGAAACTAGGGTTCGGAGACGGTACTTCTTCCATTTGCTTCGGAGGAGGAGAAATCAAACCGTTAGAATCATGCTCTAATTGACCTTCACTGATAAGGCCAATTTCATGCATCGGTTATGGGTTAAATTATGTGATTTCTAGGAACTAACACACGTTTTTAAGTTTTGGTGCTTAGAGAATCTGCCAGGTCAAGGAAACGGATGAAAAATCTACCAAGCAGAGGAAACCGAAGGAAAATGGAGCGAAGAAGCCAGCTTGCAACCTGACCCAGGGGATTACAGGAGCAAAGGCAGGAGCAGCTGTGAGCAAAAAACATGTTTTTGAAGGATTTTCTAGAAAGGGCAAAATTGACAAATCATCAAAGGAGAGTACCCTAGAAGTCCGAGCCTCAACTATAAATAGAGACATCTATCATGAAGAGAGGCAGCTCGCCACATTTTACTTTCGCTCTTAGCTCACTTCACACACATATCTCTCTGCACACTTGGCATCAATGGGGTAATTCTGGGTATTCATGGTGGTCTAGTTTAGTTTCAGAGGTGTAACACCGTCCTTACGAAGGGCGAAGATACAATTGCTTTAATTTCCGTTGTTTTGCTCGTCGTGAACTTCTTTGTTCGAAGCTCGACGTCTGATATTTCTATGTTGACTTTTAATCTCGTAGCTATAAAAGTTTTTGTTTTCTGTTTAGCTGTTTCTGATGTCTGATTGTTGGTATTTACTGATTTGGATGCTTTTTGCAATTGACGTTTGATTTGGAGTTGAGATAGGGTTGATCGAAGTTGATCTATTGTTGAATCGGTTGAATCTGAATTGAGGAGTTATGGATCTGAATGTAGTGGTTTTTCTTTTGGTAGATCGGTGTTGAATTGTAGTTTGGAGTTGTGGATCTGAGACGTGATGTTTTGATTCTGCATGGTTATGAATGTTTACTGTTGCTGTCTTATTTTGCTCGGCCTAGTAGTTTAGATCTAGCAGTTTTATGCGTAATCGTAATGTTTGAGGTTGGATATGAGATTGCTCTGCTTTTCTACGTTTGATACTCTGTTTCGTTTGATCTTAGCTTACTGAAGAAGATGAAGTCGGAAGGTAGTTAGATTTTGGCCGTTCTTTACTTTTTGCAGCTTTTCTGTCATCGTAACCAATTCTGGAAATTGTCCCCACTGCATGTTCGCATATTGTTTAGCTGTTTTCGGAAAACCGTTTACCTGACCTAGTAGTTTAGTTGTTCAGTTTCTTCTAGTTAAATTTCATTTCCGAGACCCATGCATGCGTACGTACCTTTACTAGTTTCCTAGGTGCAGTAGATAGTTTAGTAACTTTAAATTCCTCTGAGTCTAGTAGTTAAACAAACTTAACCCATGAGTTGCGTGGCAGAAGCCAACCCCTTCCAAATCCTCTGAACACTTGCTAACACCTCCATATCTGTGGGATCGATCCTTACTACCCTATACTAGCCAATAGAGTAGAATGGGTTAAGGTTTTGATAGTGATTGAGAGAGTCCCAACGACATATTTAGATAGTTTTAAGATATGCTAGGCCTAGCGGTTGAGCCTGCACACATGCATTTGTACAATCATCTCAAAAAGTCTATTCATTCACCTTCGTTTTCAGGCGGATGACGGTTGGACTTCCTCTTCTTCGAATACGCCGCTTTCACACTGACAAGTCTGCCGCTGGATGAGAAGTAAGGATTCGGATAGTTCCAACTCACCTCCAACAACAGTTACTCGATTTTGGTCAGAATAGAACGATAGATTTAGGGTTTGTCGTTGAGAACGACGAGCGAAAAGAGAGAAAAGAAATTGGTTGGTTTGATTTCGTGGAGATCAAAAGTTGCGTGATTTGTTCTTTTTGTTTGATTGAGTTTTTAATGAAATTTGATATAAGAAAATTTAATTTTTTTAACAAAATAATTAGAAAATAATTAGGCCTAATCAAGTCAACAAAACACTAATTGACGGTTGACCGTCGGAAATTGATGGCACCGTAAAAAAAGGACCGGATCGACACGAATTTCATATATAATGGAGTCGTTCTAAAAAGTGAATGTTTTGGACTAAAATCAAGTTTCGGCATATATTTAGGACCAAAATAACCTTTACTCTACTTAAATTAACCTACTTTGAATCACAATATCTTCATTTTCAATAAATAGTCCCTACCTGGGATTGAATGATTGAACTGGGGCCACAATCTTGGTAATAATACTAATTGTACTTGGAATGATTGTAGTAACATTTAGGGCGTGTTTGATAAGTTAGTAATACCAAGATAGAGATTCATGTATGTGTATTTCTAATTGTTTGATATCATAGTTAAGTTTAACTCAAAGCCCAATATAAGACAAGGGCCCTACCCAATCTTACCAAAATTATAACTTTAACCATGTTTATGTAACCCACCAATTTGTCAAGTTAAGTCATGTTATTTATTATATAATACTCCCTCCGTCCACGATTAAATGTCCCGTTTCTAAAGGGCGCGGGTTTTAAGAAAGTGTTTGAGTGTGTAATAAATGGAGTGTGATAGTGGAATTTGGGACCCACTTGATTGCAGTTTTGAATTAAAGTGTAGAATCTGTTTTTTTTTTTTTTTAAGTTTCATTTAAAATTTTCATTATTCATAATTTTCATTATTCCTAGTTTTCAACAATAAATAAAAATGAGAACACAAAATTCATAAACAAAGCCTTCCATTCCATAACCTGCGAAAATTGTTTCAAATATAAAGGGGGAATATGAAAATTTCAATTTCCCTCTTAGACATTTTAGAGGGAAATTTGAAATAAATTTTGGACTTTCAAACTCCCTATAAATACATTAACAATGTGCATTTAACACAACTCCTACCAACCTCCAAACTCAAAAAACTCCCAAAAAAAGTAGCATTACATTCAAATTAGCATTTCCCTCAGAAAAATTTCATCTCAGCCAAGGCAGTCACAGGTCCTAACCAGCAATATGAAGAACTTGGTGGTGCAGTTCCTCCTCAAGCACAGCCACGCAGGAGTGCTAAGAAGAGGTGCTGTTATGGAGGCAGCGGGGGAGTTTAGCATCAACAGAAAGACAATATACAGGCTGTGGAAGGTAGCAAAAGATCAGACGCAGCGAGGGGAACCTGCAATCATGGAAGAAAAGCTTAAAGGATATCAACATGCAGATAAGTTAAATCTTGATGAAGATAAGGTCAGAAATCTATCAACACTTCAAAGGTCTTCAATTGGAAACATGGCATGTAATTTGTGTGTCAGCAAGACCACAATTCATAACTGGATTAAGCAAGACAAACTAAGGCCTCATTCAAATGCTATCAAACCTGCCTTGACTGAGCTTAATAAATTAGCTAGGTTGAAATGGTGTCTTACTCAACTTCAGCCATCCATAACTCAAGGAAAAGTTCAATTTCATGGCATGCACAATATAGTCCATATTGATGAAAAATGGTTCTATATGACCAAGACATCAGACAGGTATTACCTCTTGCCGGATGAAGATGAGCCATATAGGTCATGCAAGTTAAAGAGGTACATCACCAAGGTGATGTTCATGTGTGTTGTTTCTAGGCCACAGTTTGACAGTGTAGTGAGGGGCAGCCCACATATGATGGTAAAGTGGGAATATTTCCCTAAACTGAAGATGTTCCAGCTCAAAGGAAATCAAAGAATAGAGATAGAGGGACCTTGGAAACAAAGCCAATTACAACACTGAACAAGGAAGTGATGAGGGGCTGCATCATCCACAAGGTATGCAATTTTTTCATACTATCAGATGTTACCAACTTAGTATAGATCATCATTTAATTCATTAAGTGTTTTTCATGGCAGATCATACCTGCAATTAAGGCCAAGTGGCCTGATTGGGCAAGTAAGGAGATATACATACAGCAAGACAATGCTACACCGCACATAACTGCCAAAGATCCAGAATTTCAGGCTATTGCCAACTCAGATGGATTTAAAATCCATCTGATTTGTCAACCACCAAATTCACCTGACACTAACATATTAGACCTAGGATTTTTTAGGGCTATACAGTCACTGCAGCATGAGAAACCATGCAAGAATGTGGATGAACTGGTGGAAAATGTATGCAAGGCTTATGAAGAGCTGACACCACAGACCCTCAACAGAGTTTTCCTCTCCTTGCAGGCTTGCCTTACCCAGATCCTACAATTCAGAGGGGACAACAGCTACAAAGTTCCACACATGAACAAGGATAGGCTTGAAAGAACAGGGGGACTACCTAATGTGCTAGAAGTGGATGAAGATCTTGTGAGAGAAGTGCTGGAGTACTTACGATAGCCAGAGAACAATGATGGTTCATGGTATGACATTGGACCTCTAACTGATGCATTTGGCTTCTAGGATTGTGGCTGTGTTTTTGGTTTTTTGATCAGGCCCTAAGGTTTTTGGAATAGGTGGTCTGATGTTTTTGCTTTTTTGGTGTATATAAATAGTGCAAAGATCATGTAATGCACATTTTCAGCTTTTGAATGTAAGGCAGGACAGGGACACAACTAACAGAATCCATAATACTTTTCACTCAGAAAAATTCCATCATAGGGCAGGAAATCAAGCCTCCAAACCTTGCAAAGGGGTGGCTTGACACAACTTAAGCACAACCAATAGAATAAACCACCAACAATATGAGCCAACACAATATGATCACCATAGAAAGATTCCACACCAAATCAGTGAACATAGAAGTAAGCAACACTTTTTCCTTAAATAAATTTCATCATAGGGTAGTAAATCAAGCCTCCAAACCTTACATAGGGGTGGCTTGACACAACTTAAGCACAACCAACAGAATCAACCACCAACAATATCAGCCAACACAATATGATCACCATAAACAGATTCCACACCAAATCAGTGAACAAAGAAGTAAGCAACACTTTTCCCTCAGAAAAATTTCATCATAGGGCAGTACATCAAGCCTCCAAACCTTGCAAAGGGGTGGCTTGACACAACTTAAGAACAACCAACAGAGCCAACCACCAACAACAACAGAAGCCACGCAAAATCAGTGAAAATCATCACAAAAATTTCATCATAGGGCAGGCTTAAGCAACAATAATGGAACAACACAGGCTCTCAGACAATATTTCATCATAGGGCATGCTTATTGGACAATAATCGAACACCACAAGCAAACAATACAGCCTATCATAAAAATTTCATCATATTGTTGTGATTAAACCTCCAAACCCTAAATTGAGGGTGGAAAAATCACATAAACAACAAACACCTCGGAAACCCACAAACCCCCAAACTCAAACAGCCTCCAAACCCTAAATAGGGGGTGGCCAAATCACAGAAAACCAAAGTCAGTACAAACTCACATTTCAGAGTAGATCGGCCATGCCATGCAATAGCATGACCAAAAACTCCTTGAACCACTCCTCCTCCGAGATACGCCTCTTCCTCCGTGGATTTGGAAGTGGCGTTTCAGGTGCTTCAACTTCGAAACCCTCAGAAATGGCTTCGAGATCCGGAGTTTCAGGGAGCAACGAGGACTGGGATTCCATCCACGAATCCAATTCGAGCTCAGGGGTTTCGAGAACCATGGTCTCCTGTGAATCAGTCTTCTCCCACGAGTATGTGGGGATTGTGACGGTATGAGTGGCAATAGGAGCCGAGATCGTTCCCTCCGAGGTGTTAAAGATCCACTCTAGAGGAGGAGACCACAGAGGAAGAGGCGGCGAGGGGTTAGGGTTTCCGATTGATTCTCGGATAGAGAGAGGGGTTAGGGTTTCCGGAGGCGTGCGATCTATCTAGTCAAAGAGAGGAGGAGGAGGAGGTATTCGACAGCGAGATGGAGGCGGCGGCGGGTTAGAGAACTAGGGTTCTGCGTGAGAGAGCGAGAGAGAGAATAAAAGTAGAAGAGGAGAAATGATTGAAGGGAGTGAGAAGGTGGGAGGAGATGTAAAAGTAATGGCATGGGTGTAAATAGAGTAAGAAAATGAGGGTATGAATAATGTCCAAAAATAGTAAGGAGAACCGGGACTCTTATTCGTGGACGGACGAAAATGGAGAAACGAGACATTTAATCGTGGACGGAGGGAGTACAAATTTAGATAATTTCTGTTCTATCAAACAACAACAAAAAAAATCATATCTTTGCATATCTTAACCTGAAACACCCGTATATTTCTTATCTTAGTTTACATATCTTCTCATATCCCATCTTTTTTATCAAACGAGTCCTTAAAGTTTAAACAAACATTTATGAGGTGAATTTCTCAACATCTCATTATATGATAAGTATATTAAAGGCTATACATAATTTCTACACTATATAATCACTTATCAATTCTAAGATTGTTACAAAGGTGACCCAGTTCAGGCCTCGCATCCATCCAAGTTGTGAATTTCATCTCACTGGCTGACGTGCTGTACAAATAGGATCTAAACGCGATCAGGAAGAGGTATCGCTTGCGGTGCACACACAAAGCAACATTAGATCTTAGATCCTAAAGCTCATTATTGCAAATGGAAAGCATACTGCAAATGGAAGACTAGTAGAATATCGATATGTCATGGTGCCTATGTAGCATAGCCGGACCTCAGAGCTTTATGTAATGGGAAAGAGGGAGTATATGTAGGATGTTGACTCGGACACAACCTTGTTTATTGTTTCGAAACCATTATGCACAAAGTTGAAAGAGTCCAAGATTAGTAAATCAAATTCGAAGACAGTAAAGGTCTCAATCACAACACCACAGATAGTTGTCAAGTAGGTCGGCCCGGCCAGGCCCATGTTTGAGGCGGGCTGGGATTGTATTAATTTTGCTAGGCTAGCCCGGCCCAAGCCCACTTGACATGTGGGCCTGGGCCGGGTTAGCTTTGTTTAAATTTTTGGCTTATGCATTTGAAAGATATGCTAAATATAATATATGTAAAAATAAAATATATAATTTTTATTTATATCTTATATACACTAAATCTAAACTTATATAATTTTTTTAAGTTTATTTACTGACTTTGTGTAAACATCATTTTTTATGTTCTTTATTCTATCTAAAAGTAAGTGCATAACTAAATGAATAGCCAATATGGTTAGTTTTATTAATATATGCTGACATATAAGTTGATGTTGTATTTTTAAAACTACAAGTATATGAACTAATTAACAAATTTAAAGAATTCTATAATTATTCATTAAATATTAAGGTTTGAATACGTAATATTCTTAATGATAAACTTCAAACCATCTTTTTTACATCTTGGATGCAAAAATATAAGAAAAAAATTTGGATGTAGTCAAGATTGAATATTGCAAACATGATTTGGTTGGAAACTTGTGTAGATATTAGACTGTTATTGTTTGAGCCCATCCGGAGACATCCAACAAATTGGAATGATATAGAAAAAATTAATATCTCATGCACAAGATGACATGCATAAATAGAAAATATACTATTATTATTGATTAATCACATAACTACATTAAAAAAACTAATTATATATGTTTTAGGGGTTTGTGGTGTTACAACCCCAAAAGCCAGAGACCAAGGCCATGTTTGGTTGCCAAGATTCTGTCCAGGAATGTAATCTGATTCCTTAAATTTTAAATCCATGTGTTTGTTTTGGTTTTTAATCAAACTGGAAAAGTAATCAGAATCCGAGAACAAGGAAAGTTAGTACAACTTTCCAGGATTCTGAATCCGAACTTTTCTTAGGTATTCTTTTTTCCAGTTTTAGGATTCTTACACATTTAAGCAATATAGACTATATAGTATAGTTTTTTATTATTATTATTATTATTATTATTATTATTATTATTATTATTATTATTATTATTATTATAAAGGCCATGTTTTACTTTTGCATATAAATAAATAAAATTCAAATAAAGCCCTGTCTGGCCCGGCCTAGCCCAAATGGGCCTAGGCTGGGCCAAGCTTAGCAAAATTAATAAAAGCCTAGCCCAACCAGCGCGGCTCAGACATGGGCCTGGGCCGGGCTGGGCCAAAATATAGGCGGGCCTCAGCGGTCCTAGCTCGAGCCGATCTGGCCCAGCCCACTTGACAACTCTAGGTGAATACCATTTTTTCCAATGGTGAAAATAAGGGCAAGATGGGTGGATGTCATTTGGAGGGCAGTTTTGCGAACATTGAAAGCTGGATATTCTCAAAATCGTTTACGCACACAACATCTCATCAATTATTTTGCAGTTAATATTTGAAGTTGAAGATTTAGAGGATGAGAGTTTGGTTGGAAGATGGAAGTTGTTGTCGTTAATATCATATACGTCATTATTGTTGTACAGAGTAAAACTTTAATCTCGCATAAAATACCAGAACTTATTACAAAATCTCATACATAGTACCCATGTCAATTTGAAATAGCATATGGAGTACCTTTGTAAATTCGAAAGACTGCAAAAGGTGGCTAAATGAAGATGGCAATAAATTTAGGGATTGCCAAAAATGCCCTTCAGAAGCTAGAAGCTAGGGGTATTGATTATGTTAAATGATATGGTTGTATGACGATTTTTTTATCAGAGGTGTGTGATGTTAAATGATATGGTTGTATGACGATTTTTTTATTAGAGGTGTGTGATGTTACAATCACAAAAGCCATGGAATAAAATGTGTAGTTCACTAATTCTTTTTCTGTTCTAAGATATTCACTTCCATGATGAACGGACTTCTTCATGGAATATTCACTTCCATGATGAACGGAATATTCACTTCCATTGATTTAAAAGGATAAAAATCGTAGATGGGATATTCACTTCCATGATGAACGGACTTCTTCATCCACCAAAATTAGTGACTATCTGCAAAATAAAGTGATAGGAATCAGGAAAGTGCATTCACCTTATAGTCCAACTAACAGTGCAAGAACACCAACTCAATTTTTACTAAAATTGGAATTCCTAATTCCAATAAGATCAAGAGCCACAATCATTCTCCAAGTAACATGGATGTTGCATACTTGCATATGACATAGCTAGATCAACAAATATCGATAACATTGTGAGCATCTCAGCATTTCATCAACCTCCAAATGTAGTCGAAACCTAGCTCTATCTGAAGACTGCTTTCCTTTTTATAGTGTTAGCAAAGAGATAAAGATATAACTGGTTGTATGTCCTTGTTCCGCGATGGTGCTAAGCCTGGACACCAACATATCCCGACATATGAGAAGGCTAAAAGAGTAGGTTTTGGATTCGACCAATCCAGTCGAGGTTAGGATCCTATTTCAGTGACAAACCATTGATGTCTTGTAAGTGACGCCTAGTCTTGAAACAATTCAATTTACTTGAGAAAATCCAGTTGATTATAAGCAGTTTACATGATGTGAAGTAATTATATATGATATGTACATGTAGAGAATTTATCTACAAATTAATTCGTTCAGAATTCAAATCAAACAAGCTTCAACAACTTAGGGTGTCTCCAACGGCGCCCTTCCCACTCGCCCGTCGGCGACGTCCGACCGGACGGGCGCCATAGTGGGCGGGAAGGGCGCCCACGCCCGTCCCGAGTGCCCCTGCGATGGCCTCGCCCCTCCCGTCGACGGGCGAGTGGGACGGGCGCCACTGTGGCGAAGGTCGCCCGTCCCGGTCGGACGTCCGACATTTTATTTTTTTATTATTTTTTAATAAATAATAAACTCTATAAATAGGGCTCCCCCAACTTCATTTCATTCACACCACTTGTGTTGACAAGTTTCTCTCTCTCTACAAATTTCATTTCTACTACAATGGAGTACAATAGAAATTCCCCCACCACGAGCGGAGGGAACACACCCTTGATTCCCATCGGCGCAGAGGGAAATTTTGCGGGGATGAATCCCAGATGGCGGGGATGGGCGGTATGCCGACGATGACTCCCCAAATGTTCTACAATATGTACACTTGGATGAGTCAAATGGGTCAGATGATGCCGGGGGCAGCGGGTATGCCGGCAAATATGTCGGGGATGGGTGGGACTGCGGGGATGGGCGGTATGCCGCCAAATATGGCGGGGATGGGTGTGACTATGCCAGGGGCAGCGGGTGATGTGAGCCTCGCTGGCTCGCGGAACTCTCGCGACACCTCTCCGAACGAATTAGCCTCTCGCCTTCGCCACAGCTCGCTATACTTGTAATAAATCGAAAATAATGAATCTGCCATGACATTCCTCCGGTTTAAGATGGATATTTGTGCAATAATTACAATATGGTGGATGTGAACTCGACGTGAAGATGGTGGTGGGAGTGGAATGAATGACGCCACAATCGAATATGAACGTTCGATTGATAAGTCGATAAATGCCTTGAATAAACGAGCACTTTGCTACAAGAAAATTCAAGACGAAGAAGAAGAATCAAAGACTCTAATCAGTGCTGGTTCGCACGAGCTCCCCGAAGCCGAGGAAGTGGCCCCGCTACCACGAACAGACACTCGCCGTCGTCGTCGCCCGATCGAGCAACAAGCTATATAGCGAATGCATGAGAAGCAGCAGCCAGCGCAGCGGGTCCTACGAGGTCGAATCGGAGGTCCCAGGAGGAGAAGAGGACGACAGCCTCGCCCGCGCGCGCAGCAAACGAAGACCCCTGATGCAGATCACTTTGAAGTGGTATAACACGCACGATCCAGTCTTGAGAAGGCTGTGCAAGGAGATGGTCGACCGATGTCGGCGCGATTTAGGGATGCCAGCCATTGATGATGATGGCGTCGAGATCGGGGGCGGGGACGAGGACGAGGAGTGAAAGCCGAGGGGGTTATGTAATTTTATTTTTAAACTATGTTTTTTTTTAAAATTATGTAATTTTTTTTAATTATGTAATTCTGTTTTGTAATGTAATTTTCGTATTTCCCGTTCGTATTCGTGTCAAATTTTATTTCCATGAATTTAAATTTTAATTGTGAATTAATTTAATTGTGGGAAGGGCTAGTGGGAGGGGCGAGTGGGAAGGGCTAGTGATATGGCAGTGGAATGGGAGGGGCTAGTGCTGACGTGGCATGGGAAGGGCGAGTGGGAGGGCCGCCGCCGGAGACACCCTTAATACAGCTATGATTTTCATAGTTAGTGACAAAACTCATTTCACCAGTAAATGGTAGGGGAAGTCTAGAACATAAAACAGATCATAGATTCTTATAAACAATGCAACTATCTCTGACCTAAAATCAAATTGCACTACATCCGCTACGAAAATAAAATCGAGATTCATAAATAAACAGACGACTTTACAATTAAACAAATTCTAGGGTTTGAAAAGGCACAAACTTACTCTTTCTGTGCCTCTGAACAAATGGAGATTTCGCCGCCTCCTCCTCTGAAAAGAAAACGCACAAATCATGAATAAAACAGATGATAAAAATTGGGGAGAAATGGGGATTTGGGTAATACCTGTGAGGCTGAGGGACATCTTAGTGACAATGGTGGCAGTGACTCCGAATCCGACTAGGAATGGCCAGCAGCGGTTCCATTCTCTCTTGAAGAACACCGGCGATCAAATTTCCTCATTTTCTCTCTCTCTAGAGATGAAATGCGACGGAGGTATGGTGATGAAATCGGCTTGCTTGGCTTCTGTGGGCTTGGCCCATTTTTGTATTTTATCCCAAAGTTTATAATGCATACAAATTAAAATATTGCATAGCGATTCGAACCTAAGGAATTTGGGTAAGCATCAATCCTTTACCACTATCATTGTCACTATGGCAATGTTTGATTTTTCAGATAAAATAATAAGAGTACAATATATAATTTAGAATTGAATTGTAAATTTATTTTAATTGAAAAGGCTTAGTTATGAAATTCATTTAAGATTGAGTTATAAGATTGAATCTCATGAATCAAACACACCGTAAATTTCTTCACAGTAAGTACATATTGGAGCTTTGAATTCCAAGTCATTATAATGTCAATTCACAATTGTAATCAAACCAAATAACATAGCATTTTTTAATATATTTATAGGGTGCTGTTAATTAATTTTGATTTTTTTCGTTTTAACCGAACCACTAAATTATTTATTCTTTGTCATTCTATTTTATAAATAAGTACTCATTCCGTTCCAAAGAAGATTACAGTAGGGGTGGAAAGAATTTTTTTTACCAATTTTGATGCGTGGGAGGGATGGAATACCATTAAGAATGTGCAATTTACCATTTATTGATGAAACATTTTTGTACGTATTCAGCAATTATTATCCCCTAATTCCACAATTTTGTTTCTTGGGTTATATTGAATGAACAGTGCTGGCTTTTCGAAGAATCAATTCAGTTACTCCTCTCTCTGCCTTCGCCGGCGGCGGGCAACGCCATTTCGTGGTATCATTCGTAAGAGCATCCACTATAGGTGGATGCTTTTTGGTGGACAACTTTTTTTTGTCCATAACCCCATTTTATTTGTCCACGGCCACAAAAAAAAGTGTTCGCAGCAATAACGGACACTTTTTGGTGGACAAATTTCACTTTATTTTATTTGTTGTTATTTTAATTCAATTACAATTAAAATTATCGGACTATAAATAATTAGAGAACGAGATAATAATAAAATTAAAAAGTTCGATGAGACCAAATATTCGTTGTATTCATAGATACCGGAAAACTACACAACGAACATTTAAAAAAAAACATACAAAAACAAATAAAAACACAGCCACCATCTACTCGGTGGCGGAGTCGGAATCCTCTGCCTCATCTTCGTCGCCCACTCCCTCCGGCGTCGCCCCTGGACCAGTCAGCCCCAGATCCTCTCTGGTCCTACACATTAGCTCATAGTATATCGCCTTGGTGATCGGGTCGGTGGCCGACTCGTAGAAAGCGGCGGTTATCTTGCAGTTGTTTCATCAACTGCACATTCGGGTTCTGTTCAAGACCACATGGGCCCCATGGTCCACGGGCCCGAGCTCCAGAAGGCGCTGCTGCGCGCCTCGCAATCCGAGCGGCCGCTGAGTAGCGGGAGGAACTGCGGATATTCGGGCGATGCGGATGCTTGGCCTTACGCGCCCTGGAGGCGTGGCGCCAGGTGTGTGTATCGGAGGGAGCTCCTCCGCTTGGGCGTCGTTGAGGTCGATTGATTGTCGCCGCCTGCTGCGCTGTAGTTCCGGCTCGGTTCGTCTATTGCGCTTCGCCGCGTGACCCCCTGTCTCCTCTGCACAGATGGCCTTGAATTTCGGGTAGTTCTCGAGAACGAGAAACTCCTCCCAGTGGTTGAACCTAGGCTTATATAGCGCGTTGTATTGGGACACGGACAGAGCCTTCACGTCGGCTTCGTTGCGGCCACTCTCATCGTTGAGAAGGTTGTTGCCGTAGATGCCCGCGAACTTCTTGGTGGGTGTCAGAATCCTCCCAAACTTTTTCGGGATCTGTTCCGCGTCATGCGGTTTGGCGCCTCTCGGCTTGAACTCATTGTAGGTCAACAAGACGCGCTTCAAAAAGCCCATCTCGGTCTGATCGGTGCCAACACAGGGGTCTGATGTGACGGCATCCCATGCCCTCGCCACAGCAATCGACTCGTCTTTGGTGTAGTGCCCGCCCCGAGCTTGTTACCGCCAGACTCGCTACCGCGGCGCCGCTACTGCCATCCGTCGCCATCGCCGCCGCCTCTTCCCCACGCCGTCGCCGCCCAGCCCTACTGCCGCCCGTTCTTGCCGCCCACTCCCACCACCCAGATTACCACCCCTCCCACACCACTAGTTGCCGCCGCCTCTCTCCCACCGCGGCCGGAGATCTCGTCGGCGAGGTCTCGGCCCGGGCTCATCGGCCCCATCATCTGGCTCTAGGTGTGAACCTGTCAAAATCGAGATGTACGGAGTGCAGGGTGCGGCTGGAAAAGGAAATGAAGAAGGGGTATCGGCTTGCCGCGGATGGTTGGGCGGAAGTCCATGAGTGGGTCGATAATCTCCAAATGCCGAACGGACCCATATGCCTCTGATGAGAAGATTGACCCAGATATTGGCTTTGTTGCCATGGCGGGGATGTCGGTGACCACAACTGGAATGGAGGGGACTCGATCCCCGAGGGGTGGGACTCGATCCCCACAGCTGAGATGGCTGGGAAGAAGGATAGTATCCGTATCCCGATTCTTCTGTGCCGGGTGAATCTTCGTCTCTCCCGTGCATTTGGTAAAAGCTAGGGTTGTGAAATTGGGGGTGGAGTGAAAATGGGTGTGGAGTGGAAAATAAATTGGTGGGGTATTTAAATAAGCCAAAAAAATGAATTAAAATTCGAATTTAAAAAAAAATAACAAAAAAACAAAAACAAAAA